>NC_041387.1:579906597-579987045 GCF_002162155.2 Triticum dicoccoides | reverse complement strand
GGGGGGGGGGGTGATTAGACACTAAGAGCCAAAGTAGCAGTTTTTAAGTTTCTTTAAATTTGAGTGGAGTTTAGACACAAGTTTAACATTCAAACACATATCAAGCAAGCATGCAAAGAGTATATGAGCAGCGGAAAGTAAAGCATGCAACCTGCAAGAATATAAAGGGAAGGGTTTGGAGGATTCAAACGCAATTGGAGACACGGATGTTTTTGGCGTGGTTCCGATAGGTGGTGCTATCGTACATCCACGTTGATGGAGACTTCAACCCACAAAGGGTAACGGTTGCGCGAGTCCACGGAGGGCTCCACCCACGAAGGGTCCATGAAGAAGCAACCTTGTCTATCCCACCATGGCCGTCGCCCACGAAGGACTTGCCTCACTAGCGGTAGATCTTCATGAAGTAGGTGATCTCCTTGCCCTTAAAACCTCCTTGGTTCAACTCCACAATCTTGTCGGAGGCTCCCAAGTGACACCTAGCCAATGTAGGAGACACCACTCTCCAAGAAGTAACAAATGGTGCGTTGATAATGAACTCCTTGTTGTTGTGCTTCAAATGATAGTCTCCCCAACACTCAACTCTCTCTCATAGGATTTGGATCTGGTGGAAAGAGGGTTTGAGTGGAAAGCAACTTGGGGAAGGCTAGAGATCAAGATTCATATGGTAGGAATGGAATATCTTGGCCTCAACACATGAGTAGGTAGTTCTTTCTCAGAAATAGGATGCTGGAAGTGTAGGTTTAGTCTGATGGCTCTCTCCATGAATGAAGAGGAGGTGGAGGGGTATATATAGCCTCCACACAAAATCTAACCGTTACACACAATCTACCAAACTCGGTGGGACCGAATCATTAAACTCGGTCAGACCGATTTAGCAAATAATGTGACCGTTAGGGTTTTTGGTGGGACCGAAATGCAACTCGGTGAGACCGATTCGGTTAGGGTTAGGGCATAACGTAATCTCGGTGAGACCGATTACACAAACTTGGTAGGACCGATTTTGGTAATTAGCTAACCAGAGAGTTGGTCAGGAAAACTCAGTTGGACCGATTATCAAACTCGGTGGGACCGATTTTGGTAATGAGTCAACCAGAAAGTTTGCATTGTAATCTCGGTAGTACCGATTGCTCAAACTCGGAGAGACCGATTTTGATAATGGACATACACAGAGAGATTACAATCCCATCTCGGTGAGACCGAGATCCCTATCGGTGAGACCGATTTGCCTAGGGTTTGTGGCAGTGGCTAAGACATCCAAACTCGGTGGCGCCGGATAGAAAGAATCAGTGGGGCCGAGTTTGAATTTAGGTTTAGGACATATGTGTGGAAGTGGGAAAGTAGTTGAGGGTATTTGGAGCATATCACTAAGCACTTTGAAGCAAGAGGCTCATTAAGCAACACCTCATTCCTCCTTGATAGTATTGGCTTTTCCTATAGACTCAATGTGATCTTGGATCACTAAAATGTAAAATGAAGAGTCTTGAGCTTGAAGCTTGAGCCAATCCTTTGTCCTTAGCATCTTGAAGGAGTTCCCACATCCTTTAGTCCATGCCACTCCATTGTTGAACTTATCTGAAATATACTAGATAAAAGTGTTAGTCCAACAAGAGATATGTTGTCATTAATTACCAAAACCACCTAGGGAGCACTTGTGCTTTCACAATTGTAGAAGACTATATGATAGTTGAGTATGTGGAGTTTGCTAAACCAAAGCTCTGCCATAGACCCTTCCTGAAAATAAGATGAATTGTAATTGTTTGATGATCGAGAATGAAGTTTGCTAGTTTTCAAGAAAGTTTATGGTCTATGCTTTAACGTGTGAATAGCTTGTTACTTGATGTTGAGAAGATTTATGAGATGAACTACTGTTATGACATATAATCATGCTAGAAAAGGTGATTGAAATTATCATTGATCAAACTTGTACACCTGCTAGCATTCACACTTCATAAATTCTTTCTTTATCATTTACCTACTCGAGGACGAGCAAGAATTAAGCTTGGGGATGCTGATACGTCTCAAACGTATCTATAATTTATGAAGCATTCATGCTATTTTATTATCTGTTTTGAATGTTTATGGGCTTTATTATACACTTTTATATCATTTTTGGGACTAACCTATTAACCGGAGGCCCAGTCCATATTGCTGTTTTCTTGCCTATTTCAGTGTTTCGATGAAAAGGAATATCAAACAGAGTCCAAACGGAATGAAACCTTCGGGAAAGTTATTTTTGGAACAGAAGCAATCCAGGGAACTTGGAGTGCAAGCCAGGGAAGCTTCAAGGAGGCCACGAGATAGGGGGCGCGCCCACCCCCTGGGTGCACCCTCCACCCTAGTGGGCCCCTTGTGGCTCCCATGACTGACTTCTTTTGCCTATATATTTCCATATACCCTAAAACCATTGGAGAACAATAGACCGGGAGTTCCACCGCCGCAAGCCTCTATAGCCACCAAAAACCTCTCAGGAGCCCGTTCCGGCATCCTGCTGGAGGGGGGATCCCTCACCGGTGGCCATTTTCATCATCTCCACGCTCCATGATGAGGAGGGAGTAGTTCACCCTCGGGGCTGAGGGTATGTACCACACTACTAGAAAAACGGCTGCTAGTGGCGCACCTGTTTTTGCTACTAATAGCACACTACAGGTGCGCCACTAGCACCACGATACTAATGGCACACCGCTGGTGCGCCATTAGTATTTGGTTTACTAATGGCGCACCACATAGAAGTGCGCCATTAGTAACAATTTTTTTCAAAATTTTTTAATTTTTTTTCAATTTTTTTTCGTTTTTTCTTAATCTCAGGTCACTATGGCTTAATCTCGGGTCAATATGGTCACCCATCCTCACACTACTCCAGCCCAAGCACGCTTAACTTTAGAGTTCTATCCAACCCCAGCAACAGCTCACTTCACAGGCACTTGTTGATATATCTAGCATATCAATCCTATTATACCTTGTTGATGTCTAGGACTTTGTTCATGTTCATGACTATGATGAAATTTTGAAAAATATTTCAAACTTCCCGGTCATATTACGTATCATTTTTTGAAAAAAATTCAAAAAAAAAATTCAAAACCAATTTTTTTCTGTTACTAGTGGCGCACCGTGGGTGCGCCACTAGTAAGTTTGAAATTTTTTGAATTTTTTTGCCTCTAGATCTTGAATGCCCCGTAACTTTTTTTTCTGTTAGGTTTTTGGGGATTTTGAAAATGTTTAACGGGGTTCCACCCGTTAAATTTGGATGTAACTTTTCGAGTAGATGATTTTTCATATAAAAAACTTGTTAATCCGAGTTCGTATGCAAAAGTTATGCCCATTTTACAAATTTCCAAAGAGATTTTGCAAATAAAGTAGAAATTCATATTTGTAAATTTTCCCAACAACTAGACCACATATCACATGGGAAACTTATTTTCTTTCCTTTTTTTGACATTTTTATCATTTTCTTTTATTTATATTTAAAACTGAAAAGGCGGTCCAGGGGGGTGCATTCGGTGGAATTTTGGGGCCAAGTTAGTAATGGTGCACCGTGGGAGTGGTGCGCCATTACTAGTTCAACTAGTAACTAGTAATGGCGCACCACTCCCACGGTGCGCCATTACTAGTTTTGAAAAAAAAATTTGAAAAAAAATTTGAAATTGTTTTACTAGTGGCACATCATGGATGTGGTGCGCCATTATTAGTTAAAACTAGTAATGGCGCACTATCCCCTGGTGTGCCATTACTAGTTTTGAAAAAAATTTGAAAAAATTTTGATTTTTTTTACTAATGGCGCACCATGGATGTGGTGCGCCATTACTAGTTTAACTAGTAATGGCGCACTATCCCCTGGTGCGCCATTACTAGTTTTGAAAAAAAAATTGTTACTAATGGCGCACCAGGGATGTGGTGCGCCATTAGTATTTGGACACTAATGGCGCACCAACACATGGTGCGCCATTAGTATATAGTAGTGGCGCATCACATGTGTGGTGCGCCATTAGTCCATTTCATCTATAGCCCTTTTCCTAGTAGTGCTAGTAGCTATGTGTTTGATCTCTCTCCCTCTCTCTCTTGTGTTCTCTCTATGGCACAATCTTGATGTATCGCGAGCTTTGCTATTATAGTTGGATCTTATGATGTTTCTCTCCCTCTACTCTCTTTTAATAGATTGAGTTTTCCCTTTGAAGTTATCTTATCGAATTGAATCTTTAAGGATTTGAGAACACTTGATGTATGTCTTGTCGTGCTTATCTGTGGTGACAATGGGATATCACGTGATCCACTTGATGTATGTTTGGGTGATCAACTTGCGGGTTCTGCCCATGAACCTATGCATAGGGGTTGGCACACGTTTTCATCTTGACTCTCCGGTAGAAACTTTGGGGCACTCTTTGAAGTACTTTGTGTTGGTTGAATAGATGAACCTGAGATTGTGTGATGCATATCGTATAATCATACCCACAGATACTTGAGGTGACAATGGAGTATCTAGGTGACATTAGGGTTTTGGTTGATTTGTGTCTTAAGGTGTTATTCTAGTATGAACTCTATGATAGATTGAACGGAAAGAATAGCTTCGTGTTATTTTACTACAGACTCTTGAACAGATCGAGCAGAAAGGATAACTTTGAGGTGGTTTCGTACCCTACCATAATCTCTTTGTTTGTTCTCCACTATTAGTGGCTTTGGAGTGACTCTTTGTTGCATGTTGAGGGATAGTTATATGGTCCAATTATGTTATTATTGTTGAGAGAACTTGCACTAGTGGAAGTATGAACCTTAGGCCTTGTTTCCTACCATTGCAATACCGTTTATGCTCACTTTTATCATTAGTTACCTTGTTGTTTTTATAATTTCAGATTACAAATATCCATATCTACCATCCATATTGCACTTGTATCACCATCTCTTCGCCGAACTAGTGTACCTATAAACTTTACCTTGTATTGGGTGTGTTGGGGACACAAGAGACTCTTTGTTATTTGGTTGCAGGGTTGCTTGAGAGAGACCATCTTCATCCTACGCCTCCCACGGATTGATAAACCTTAGGTCATCCACTTGAGGGAAATTTGCTACTGTCCTACAAACCTCTGCACTTGGAGGTCCAACAACGTCTACAAGAAGAAGGTTGTGTAGTGGACATCAGGCACCTCTGTATCGGGCAATGTCATGGCGGAGTTCGGATAACATCCGTTTTCGGTTTTCAGCCCAAGTTTGGTTATGCTTATCGCGCCAAGCTTGAAGGTCGTTGTCTCTCATTGGAGCGCGTCCCCTTGATCCGTAGATTGATTTGGTCTGGCCGACTCTATTGTCCAGGTCCTGACATAAGTCGTAGGTGTAGCCCGGAGCCAGTACCTCTTTGCCTTGACGGCAAGGTGGCGCGGGCTGGTGTTCGGCGTAAGCAGCCGATCTGTCTCGCCCACGTGGTGGCCGGTCTGGTTCATCAACATGATTATATCTTGACGGTATTGGCTCAAGGGCCTTGTCATCAAATTGTGGAAGTAGTCGATGCTTCGGATAACTCTTTGTTGGGCGCTCGAGGCCGTATTCCTCGGCTGCAAGGACCTGGGTCCATCTATCATTGAGCGTATCCTGTTTGGCTTGAAGTTCTTGTTGTTTCTTTTTTAGGCTCCTCGCAGTTGCGATGAGCTGTCTCTTAAAGCGTTCTTGCTCGAGGGGTTCCTCTGGCATGATGAAATCTTTGTTGCCGAGGCTGACTTCCTCCTAGGAGGCCGGTAAATAGTTACTGTCCTCCGAGTCCTCATTCTCGGCCAGTTCGTCTAGGTTGACTTGTCCGTCTTCCCAATCATCCCGCTCTTTGGCAGGCTCGATGGGGTGGTCGGGGTGGTCAGAGTCTTCAGTATTCTCCGGAGTGTCATTGTCTCCGGTGCCGGTATTACTTTATTTTTCCCGCCGCGATCGTGAACGGCGCCGCTGACATCGACGCTTCGGTGGTACCTCGACGGGCTTGTCCTTGATTGGATCCTAATTGACATGGCCGTCCTCTTTGGGTGTATCCACCATGTACACGTCGTATGTAGAAGTGGCAGTCCAACGCCTGGTGATAGGCGGGTTTTGTCCTGGTTTGGCTTCGGCATCGTCGTCCATACCGTCGATGTCTTCGGAGGCATAGTTGAGCATGTGGGTTAAGTCTTCGATAGTGGCTACCAAGTGGGTGGTGGGTGGGACGTAAAATTCCTCGCACTCAGCCACTAGTTCGGGTTGGGCGTAATTCGGAGGTGATACCTCCGTGATGGCAAGAGATCGCATTAAGTCCAAGGCCTCGCTTAGGAGTGAAGGCCGGACGGGGAGCCGAGGTCCTGCAGAGCTGGGCATGGTACATGACACCTGGCCGTTCTTAATGGACGCAGACCATGAGAGTTCGGAGCCTGCCTCCAGGGGCGAGTTTGGCTCTCTGATGACAGGGAGAGTCCTGCTTGATTCCAGGCTTGTCGAAGATATAGTCGCCTCTGGGTCTCCGGTGAAGAGCTCCGTAGTAGGAGAGAGTCTGGTGGGTTTTGAACTCCCATCCTCGGATGAGGCGGTCTGCCCTTGATCTAAGGCCAGGGCAGGGATGATTGCTGACTCTCGCACGAGGTCAGATAGTGGATCCGACGAGTTTCCTTCTTGTAGGTGAGGAGCGGTCGGGGCCGAGAATCCTTCGAAGGTTAAGTCTCCTCGGATATCAGCGATGTAATTCAGGCTCCCGAATCTGATATGATGACCAGGGGCGTAGCTGTCGATCTGTTCAAGGTGACCAATTGAGTTGGCACGCAGAGCGAAGCCGCCAAACACAAAAAGTTGACCGGGAAGGAAAATTTCCCCGGAAACAACATCGTTGTTGATGAGCAAGCGAGCCATCGAGCCTTCTAGCGACAACACAGCGGAACTCTCAATGAAAGCACCAATGTCGGTGTCAAAACCGGCCGATCTCGGGTAGGGGGTCCCGAACTGTGCGTGTGAGGATTGAAGTTAACAGGAGACAAAGGGGGCATGATGTTTACCCAGGTTTAGGCCCTCTTAACGGAGGTAAAACCCTACTTCCTGCTTGATTGACTTTGATGAGTATAAAGGTTACAAGAGTTGATCTACCTCGAGATCGTAATGGCTAAACCATAGATGTCTAACTTGTATGATTTCTGATAGTCTCTACGGACTAAACTCTCCAGTTTATATAGACACCGGAGGGGCCTAGGGTTGTACATAGTCGGCTTGCAGAAGAAGGAAATAACATATCCGGACACCAATCTTGCCATCCACGCATAGGAGAGTCCTATCCGGACACGGGGGAAGGCCTTCCACCTTGTATCTTCACGGTCCATCAGTCCGGACCATATCACACAATCCGAACACCCAGAGATCCCCTAATCCAGGACTCCCTCATCTGCCGAAGCCCAACCGAGCCCAGATCAGGTGCTCAAGCCGCCGCCGCCCCGTCGCCGTACGCCACCGCCTGCCTGGTCGCCGCCGCCCCGCATCAATTCCTTAGATCTGGAGCGGAGGAACTGCCCAGACCGAGCAAGGCAACACGCCAAGGCCACCACCACGAGGAGGAATTTTTTTATGTGAAAATGATATCTATATTGAGCGACGGTTTGAGCTGCAAAACACTTTAATTTTTTGAATTTCTGTGAAATCTTCGCTGACGTAAGCATTTTTATTTTTTAGTGCATGCGTGAATGTGTATGTGGGAAGAAGGTTGGAGAACCATTTCTTATGCCCCAGTAATTTTTCTATAAAGAACATTATAACTTGTCTACCATAGACGTGATTACTTACATAGCACACACACGACAACCTTTTAGCCGAAAAAAGTCGTGAGAACATATCAACATGAGGTTTAGTCAAAGGTCTCATCGCGATGATTTTTTTACGTAAAAATGATTTTTCAATCAAAACTACGGTTTGAACTACAAAATATTTTTTCAAGTTGAATTTTGATGGAATCTTTTGCTGACGTTCATTTGTTTTTGTCTTATCTACATGCAAGCATGAAGGTTTTTTAGGGAGAATTAGTACACATGATACAAATATCCTAAGAAACAACCCCAACCACACGTGGTTCCGCAGCAGCAGCACAACGGGGTGGTCTCAGCTTGCCGTGAGCACGGGTCTGCCATTGGCCACCGTGGCATGGCGTTGTAGTGAGGGTCGGGCGCGGTCCCTGCCGTGGTGCGCCGTTGCAACCGGGGATCAGACTCGACCGCTGCCGTGGTGCTTGTCGCCCACCTCTACCACATACGTCGGTTGTGCGCGGTGCACCTACCTCATTGGGGAGAAGGATGGCAGGGAGGCGACCTGGTCGGAGGTCCAGCGCTTGCCGATAGCGACACGATGGCAAGGACGGGCGGTGCCGCTCCTCCTTTATCACCGTTCGACAGGAGCTCGTGGCGAACGATGATGGTCCTTTTCTTGCGACATCCTCCTTGTTGCGATTTCTATAACTTTAGTGATGTCGCAAAACTTTCTTCCATAACACCTGTATAAAGGCGGATACATTTTTTTTGCAACATTAGCTCTGTTGTAGAAAACATTTCACAACAATATCTTTGTTGCAGAAGTTCTGCAACATGAACTCTGTTGCAAATGTCTAAACACAACATCATCCTTGTTGCAAAGCTAGCAGCTGAATCTCGCTGAATCTAACATGCGCTCCATGTTGAATTTAATGGCTTGCAAGGTGGCGGATCCTTCTAAAAGATCCGCCGACCGACGCGCAGCATTGCCCAAATTTATAAGACTTTTTTAAGACGAAGGGAGCACTACACTACAGTAGTAGGACGGAATGATGGTACCTTTTACATCCCAAAATATAGTGCATATTATACTTTTTTGTGAACTTTGAATACCATATACTATAAAAGCAATATCATCAGATTTATCATGAAATACATTTTCATAAGGTATATATTTGGTATTTTATAGATATGTAGTGTTTAGGAATTATAGTCTTGCACTTTCTTAGCAAAAAAAATTTAAAAATCAAATATATGCATAAGGGGATACTCAAACCAACTGACGCCTTGCAGGTACAATGTATTTCCCTTTTCCTTGGCTATCATCTCTTTTGGCCAAACCAGCATTCTCTCTTTTGGCCAAACCAACATCCTCTCTCTTGGCCAAAACAGCAGGCATTCTTGCACCATCCAATTTTGCCACAATAGTACGATCATCAGGGCACTGAAACAGAATAATAACACTTTAGTAAAATTACTTACAAGTACCAACCCCACAAGATATAAACATTACCTTGTATATATATATCTTATCCTAGCCTCCTCATCCGCCGGCATATCCTCCTCATTCTGGATGTATTCAGGTACCCCTTGATCGACCAAACCGCACCATACTTTGTGTGGGTGAGAGTGGCGACCTTTATATTTATCAGCATTGATAGGGTGCTTCAAATCAACATTTCCATAACTCGTACATCCATAGCATCGGCCTTAGGAAAAAAAACATGTGTAGACAGTTACTACATATGTCTGGGCATGGCCTAGCTTAGATATTAAAACTACAGTAAAGCTAAGGTAAACATGACACTAGGGGCAACCAAATGACATCTACCACATAAATGTGACCACGAACCTTATGAACAAAACTTAATGTAAGGCGGAAGAAATACCATTGTCATTGCGTTCCACCATACAGAAACAATTGAGCACATATTCCACACTTTCGCCCTTTATTTGTGTGACTTCAGCAAAGAATAGATTGATGCCACTGTGAAAATCACCAGCTCCTTTAGTCTTTGTAGTAAAATTGAGATGATAGTACATACTGAGGCAGCCAATCTCCCCCATATAAAATTCTTGGAAGCACACAACACCATCAAGTTCATATGCAAGATCCTGAAAAGGAGGCATGGATTGTATCAGCAACTAGTACATGAATATAAGACAATTAACACAACCCTGGTAATAGGACAGAGACTGAGGGCAAGGAGGAGGGAGAGAGAGGAAACCCCTAAAAGATGGTGATCTTCATTGTACTTGTCTAGTAAAGCTTGAACCAATAGGCTGATATTCCTAGGTTTCGGATTGTCTTTGGAAGACTTCTTCCTCGTGCCATCAGGCCAGTAAAGGCAATATCATACCGCTCTCTCCGTCTCCGAAAGCCCATCCTTGCGCCTAGTTCAGGTCACAGCATTCTATATGTTAAAAACATTGTAATTTCTGACATGCGAAAATCCATGATAAAGTTGAGAACATTCACATTATTGGAGAGCGCAGGTCGTCGAGATGGCTAGCGATAGCATCCTTGGCTTCCTGCAAGCTCCGGAATGGGCCACCCAAAGGAGGATACGTGTGGAAAGAACCCACAAGGTCTGTTCTGATGAAAAACTGTAAATGCCAACCAGAAAAGTAAGGAGCCAAAATAGGTGGAGATGAGTGCCTTGTGTAGAAATTATGGTGGAAGCGTTCTACCCTCTCGAGAGAGGGCCGCGGGTATTTATTGATAATGATGGGGCTTATCCCATGATCGCATACAAGACTTGGAGTACAAGGGAATAATAGATAGAGATAGAAAGAGGTTTAACTAATACAAGTATATCTCTAACTAACTAACCCTATGCTAAGTATATGCGCCGGCACATAGGCCTACACGAGATATTTCAACACACCCCCTTAATCACAACTTGATCAAGTTGAGATTACGTCTAAATTTCTCAAAGCTCCTTGTAGGCAATGCCTTGGTGAAACCATCTGCAATCTGATCTCCAGAGTGAATAAATCGAACGTCCAACTCCTTGTTGGCAACACGTTCTCTGACAAAGTGAAAATCTATCTCAATATGTTTTGTTCTGGCATGAAACACTGGATTAGCAGAAAGGTAGGTGGCTCCAAGATTATCACACCATAAACAAGGAGCCTGCATTTGTGTCACTCCAAGTTCCTTCAACAAAGACTGAAGCTAGATTATTTCTGTAGTAGCATTAGCCAATGCCTTATACTCGGCTTCTGTACTAGACCTGGAGACAGTGGCCTGTTTCTTTGCACACCATGATATCAAATTTAGACCAAGCAATACTGCAAAACCACCTGTGGACCCTCTGTCATCAATACTTCCAGCTTAGTCAGCATCAATAAAAGCATTGACAAGTGTGGATTGAGACTTACTGAATATTAGTCCAACATTTACTGTATACTTCACATATCTCAGAATACGTTTAGCTGCAGTCCAGTGTAAGGTGGTAGGTGCATGGAGAAACTGACATACCTTGTTTACAGCAAAGGATAAATCTGGTCTAGTAAGAGTTAAGTATTGAAGTGCACCAATCATACTTCTGTACTGAGTACTATCTTCCTGACTTAGAAGCTCCCCTTCATGCAAGGATAGTTTCTCTGAACTAGACAGTGGAGTTGGTGAAGGCTTGTAATCCTGCATTCCAACTCTTTTCAAGAGATCATTAGCATATTTTTCTTGAGATAAAACAATACCATCTTTGTTTCTCTTGACTTCAATGCCGAGAAAGAAATTTAGATCTCCCAAGTCCTTTAAAGCAAACTCAGAGCCTAGGTCTTTCAGGAGTGTTGTTACTGCCTCATCAGATGAGCTTGCAATGATGATATCATCAACATATATGAGCATGTACATTGTTATTTTGGACTTGTTGAAAATAAATAATGAAATATCAGACTTGGAAGGAACAAAACCGATGGCTTGTAACTTCATACTCAAGCGATGATACCATGCTCTCGGGGCCTGCTTCAGACCGTAGAGGGCCTTGTCAAGTTTACACACATGAAAGGGTGCATTCTTGTTTTCAAACCCAGGTGGTTGTTTCATGTAAACCTCCTCTTCCAGAACACCATGCGAAAACGCGTTCTGCACGTCCAACTATCGTAGGCTCCATCCCCTAGACACAACAACAGACAAAACCAATCTGATAGTAGCAGCTTTAACAACCGGACTAAAAGTATCCTCGTAATCTATTCCATATCTCTGTTTAAAAACGTTTGCCACTAGCATGGCCTTGTATCTATCAACCGTGCCATCTGCTTTCTTTTTAATTTTGTAAACCCACTTATAGTCTATCGGATTTTTACCTTAACCACATGGAACCAAGTGCCACGTCTCATTTTTCCTCAAAGCCATATATTCTTCTTCCATGGCCTTCTTCCATCTAGGATCTGTCAAAGCTTCATCAACAGAACGTGGCCCTCCTGTTGTATAGGTTAAACCAAATTTCAAAATATTTTTGTAATTAACATGTTGAATTTTCCCTGTTTGAAGTCTCGTGGTGGTGGTGCGTGTAGTGCCCGCTGGCCCGGGCGCAGAAGATCCCACGCCCGACCGTGCAGGCCTGCCTGGTGGCGATCCCGATGGTGATCCGTCCGAGGAAGCAGAGACCGAGGGGGATTCCCGATCGGACTGGACAGGCGAACCAGCGCCCGCGTCGCCAGCGTCCGCGTCGCCTCCTGTCGAGTCAGTGACCGCGTCGCCACCTGACGCGCCCTCGTCTGCATGCACGGTGGGGCCCGCCACGGGCGCGCGAGTGGGAGACAGGCGCGGACCCGCAGCCCGCGTGGCGGATGGAGAGTGGCTCAACTCGGCCCCGCATGGGCCGTTGCCGCCTAGGCATCCCGAGGCGGAGTCCTGCCGCGCCGGCGGTGTATCTGCATGGGATCGCTCGCCAGCGGATCCCGACACTGCACGCACAGGCGAATCACCCTCGTGTCGCGTGCATCTGTCTTCTTCTGAAGCATGAAATATGGGCTGATAAACCGTGTTTTCAACACCATTTTCTGCAGAATTTTTTTCTGTATTTTCTGCATCATCAACAGGCTTATTAGCATGGTCATGAGAATCATTCATGTGATCAGTAGTATTATTTCCCCCTTGATCTAAGCCGGAAAGATGAGCAGGAAGAAGAAGAATCTCTTTTTGTAAGAGGGCGCCGGCGTTTGGATGGAGATTTTTGAAAGGGAAGACTGTCTCGTCGAAAACGACATCGCGGGAGATATACACCTGAACAGTGGAAACATCTAGGCACTTGACACCTTTATGTTGCGGGCTATACCTGATGAACACACATTGTTTGGGTCGAAAAGAGAGTTTTCGCGAGTTATATGGCCGTAAGTTTGGCCAACACGCATAACCAAAGACACAGAGAGAGGCATAGTTTGGTGTAGTGTGTAGGAGTCGTTCGGTGGGTGTTTCAAAGTTGATAACTCTACTAGGCAGAATATTTATGAGATGAGTGACAGTGAGGAAGGCTTCATCCCAAAACTTAAGAGGCATAGATGCATTTGCAAGTAGAGACAAGCCAATCTCAACGATATGCCTATACTTACGTTCTGCCGAGCCGTTCTGTTGATGCGTATGAGGGCAGGAAACATGGTGAGAAATCCCTAATCTTTGGAAGAAAGGGTTCAATTTTTCATACTCACCACCCCAGTCTGACTGAACTGAGATAATTTTACTATTGAATTTTCGTTCAACTAGTGCTTGGAAATTTTGGAAGACTTGAAACACATCAGATTTGTTTTTGATAAGATAGATCCATGTATACTTGCTATAATCATCAATAAAGCTTACATAGTACTTGTATCTGCCAACAGAAAGAGGTGCTTGCCCCCATACATCAGAAAAAATGAGTTCTAATGGTTTGGAAGAAACACTAGCTGACACGGGGTAAGGAAGCTGATGACTTTTTCCTTTCTGACATGAATCACAAACTGTTTCATTGCTAGGCTCGCCAACAAAAGGGAGCTTATTTTGACTAAGCACACAATGAACAATAGTAAAAGAAGGATGCCCTAGACAATCGTGCCACCTTGCCGAAGATAGTGTGGTGACACCAAGACCTTGTTTATTGGAACTCCTAAAACAGGGAATCAACGGATATAGCCCACCGACGCATCTACCTCTGTAGAGGATTCTCCTCGTTGCCTGATCCTTAATCAAGAAGAAAAAAGGATGAAATTCAAGAAAGACATGATTGTCCAAAGCAATACGATGAACAGAGAGGGGATTTGTTCTAGCATGAGGTGAATAAAGAATTTTTTAAGATGAATGGGTCGACTAGAGGTATGTAATACTGACTGACCAACATGATCGATTCTCATACCTGTCCCATTTGCGCCATGGATCTGATCTTGCCCGCGATACTTGTCACGGACGGTTAGCTTCTCCAGCTCTCCTGTGAGGTGGTCGGTCGCCCCACTGTCGACGTACCTGTTTGTATCCACCCCGTATTGAGCAGCGGCAACAACTTTCTCTTCCAGTGCATCATCATCAAATCTGTACCAGCAGTCTTTGGCACTATGGCCAAACTTACCACAAATCTGGCACTGGATGGGGTCATCCCCCCTTGCGTTGTTGTTATTGGGTTCAGAGCCACCAGAGCCTCCTGGGCCTTCGGGGCCGCCTGGTGCACCACCTGATCGGACGCCCTTATTGTTGTTGTAGAAAGGACACCCACCGCTGCCCTGCTTCTTCTTGTAGCCACCGTAGCCGCCACCGTACCCACCACCGTTTGGCTTCTACTGCTGCTTGCCGTGGGGAGGCGGTGGACCACCACGACGTGCGGCGGTGTTGGCAGAGGACTTGAATCCTCCACCACCGGCGCCACCCATGAAGAGCTCCACTCGCTGATCAAAGTTGCAGATCTGGGAGTAGAGGAGGTCGACGGTGATTGGTTCAATGCGGGCGTCCAGGGCTGAGACCACAGAGTTGTAGTCGAGGTCCAGCCCCGCGACAATGAAGGAGATGAGTTCATCTTCCTCCAGTGGCTTCCCGGCCGCAGCAAGTTCATCCGCGAAGCCCCGCATCCAAGAGAAGTACATCGCAGCAGATTGGGTACCTTTCTGGGCATTGGCGAGGGAGATGCGAAGGTTATTGATGCGTGAACGGGACTGTGAAGCAAACATATTACCGAGGCTTGTCCAGAGTGCATGAGCAGTCCGGATGGAGACGACGGAGACGAGCACATCCCTTGATAGATTGTTCAAGATGTGCCCGAGGACCTGCTGGTCCTGCCTGACCCATGCATCGTATGCTGGGTTTTGGATCGTCTGATCCCTGCCGTCCTTGTCCTTGACAACGACGAGCTTCTGTGGCGCGGTGATGGAGCCGTCGAGGTAGCCATAGAGCTCTGCGCTGAGGAAGTGAGGGAGGATCTGTGCCCTCCACAGAAGATAATTCTCCCTGGTCAGCTTCTCCGAGACCTGAGAACCGAGGCCTGAGGGAGCTGGGTTTGACGATGAGGACGCCATTGGGTTTTGGTGTAGATGGGTTTTTTTCTAGGGTTCAGAACGTGGAGGAAGAGGATGCTCTGATTACCATGTAGAAATTATGGTGGAAGCGTTCTACCCTCTCGAGAGAGGGCCGCGGGTATTTATTGATAATGATGGGGTTTATCCCATGATCGCATACAAGACTTGGAGAACAAGGGAATAATAGATAGAGACAGAAAGAGGTTTAACTAATATAAGTATATCTCTAACTAACTAACCCTATGCTAAGTATATGCGCCGGCACATAGGCCTACACGAGATATTTCAACACCTTGACGTTGGCGAGACATTGTGGGTCGCCGCCTCTGCCTTCATGGAGGAAGAGGAAGTGTTGGTGTTCTTTGGCTCTAACGGCCCCGCGGGCACATCATGATTAGGGTACTCATATCTGAAATGGAAACATGACCAGGAGGTTAGTAGACAAGAAAGTTTAAAACTATGGATAAAATAGAAACAATGGAGCAAGAGTCACATACATACCGTCGGCCTCGATGCCGCCACTGTTTGCCGGGAGGAATATACGTTTTTGCAGATGCCGGATGCCCCCGTCTGAAGCAGAAGAACACAAGCTCGATGAGTTATGTCGATAAAGAACAACTTATTCATCAACTAACCATCTACTGAATAATATAGCAACCGGCATAGCAGAGTAGCAGACGCAACAACTAGTCGAAATCGAAAGCTAGCTAGTGGATCATGGCTAAGTTTGGATATAGCTGAGGATTGCACTTTTCCTTTGTGTAGATGTAGTGATGGAAGTGAAGACGAGGTGCCACGAATTTGGCCATGTTGCTTGCTTGAGGGACAGTGGCTGGCTCGTAGAAAAATAGAGGAGCAAGCGAGCGAGAGAGGGATGAAGTTCATACTGCAGAGCCTCGTCTGGACGCTGGCTTCCACGTTTGCACCCGCTACGCCGCCGGGAGGCATGACCGGAGGGGGTTGGGCGGCGGTGGATGCAGCCGATGGCGGCGCCCCGCCCGGACGTCGGTGATGGCTTCTCTGCAGAGACGGTGGTCGTCGTCGCGGAGGCGTAAAGAGGGCTTTCGTGGGGAGGAGACGAGGGGAAGCTACGGCACCCTTTTGTAGCTAGGGACCAAAAGCAGACCTGTGCTGTTCTATTTGTTCTTCATGTTTTGCTTGGAAGCGGAAACGGACACAGACCTCTCGGAAAGGAGGACGGGAAGGGATACTTGCCAAAAACGAGAACAGAGCGAATACGGTCGGGGACAGATACGAAAGCACGAGCAAACCAACAAACTCGTTCAATTGCTAAGATGATGATGCCTATGAATGAATATTATGATACAAATACTCTACATCCATCTGCACCATCAGTTCATCATGAATGGTTCTCGGCGTATATATAAGCAAGCAGCAACATGTTTTTCCGCGAAAAAAGCAACAACACATTGGATGAGACTCAAAACAGGACGTTACGCACGCTGGGTTGATCATGTGTTTAAATCACAAGTTAACATGAAGAGAAAGATTAGACAAAGACAAACATCGGTCAAAGGACCGGGAGAGGGCATGTGGGGTAACGGGCAGTGGACCATGGATGGTTGAAAGACGCCGTCGACACGACACCAGCGTTGCAGCGTCGTCGACGATGAAGCCCGTTTTGGTCACCGGGAGCAGGGTGTGCGAGCAAGCGGGCACCACATGACCTAGTGTGGCAGCGTAGGAGCACAATTGGGATTCGGCACTTACAACAATAGCCCTGAATCCTGATGGTTCCTTCAAGGTGCTGGCGTGGAACCACAATGTGATCAGACGAAAACAATAACGCAACTTGAAATAAGACATCTATTAACAGCGTGTGCTCAGGAACACAAGAAAAGGTTATGAGACATCTATGAAAAGGCTATCCACCGAACCCTCGTATAAAGAAAAATCGTGTGAGAAGAACATGAACGATATCAAATCACAACAAGATTTATCAGGAGCAGCTTCGGATGGTCGGAAGTAAGGTCATCTTGATGCACTTCCTTTTTCTCTAGCTGCAGAGCTCGCAAGACCCTATACTGCAAGGGAAAAGAACACAAACATGCATATTCTAGTAAAACCTATATACTGCGCGAATCGATATGACCAGAATATGTTGTACAGAAACATAACGAGGTATTTACCTTTTTGTGTTACCAATTAGCCGGGATGCATCCAGGACTGCAATTTGTGGTCAACAACGATGAACAGAAAGAGATTTGCCGCTGGCTCAATGTCCATGTATTACCCACTGTTCCACTTCTACAAGGTGCAGAAGGCCGTATCTCTAGCTTTAGCGTGCGAGCCGGTAGCCGATGTGCATCCACTTCGTAGGAGGGAAGCCATCCATAGTCCCCTTGCCATCAGCATTGGCTATATCTTTGCATGGGAAAAAAAAATCATTTCCTCCTATTATCCTTCATGGGGAATTCACTGGATGAAATAAGGTTTGATAAGATAGGTTGTTCACATCCTTCAGTCTTCCTATCAGTCCTGCTTAAATTGCTTATCACAGACCACTGCATCTCAAAGTTGGGTGTGTGTCCTGCTTGCTGCATGTCATGCAGAAGTCCTGCGGCTTCCGGTGTGTTGTTACACCTACGGTAGTTATCAAATACAGTTCTATACATGCCAAAGGATGCTGCAGACCCAAAGGTCCTTAGCATTTCCAAAATCTTCTTAGCGTCACTGGTTCTTCCCAAGGCGCAAAGGCCACGCATGAGCGCATCACAGGAGATCTCACTTGGTTTTAAGTTTTCCAACTGCATCTCAGCAAGAAAATCAAGCGCCCGATCAAATTCTTTCAGTATACATAACCTGTATATGATAGAGCTGTAACTAGCATCACTTGGAAGTCTACCATGCTTCAACATTGTATTTATCAGATTAACAGACATTTCCACGTCTCCCAGTCTGCAGAATTCCTTGATTAGCACATCAAAACTAATGTAAGATGTAGCTAGTGCACTTCTGCTCAGGTTGTTCAGACATGATTTTGCTTCAGAATTTCTTCCAAATGAAAGGAGAGCTGAAATGAGAGTTAACTCAATGACTAAACCATGCTTCCATTCACTGCCCTCAATCATATGAAATAATTGCAGTGCTTTCTCGAGGTTCCCTAACAAGCAATGGTGACTCAATACTATTCTGAGACTGCGGCTGCTTGGTGTTAATCCCTGAGCAATGCAAGCATCAAGCATAGTAACTGAACGGTCGGTATCTCCAGACTTGTGAAACCCATAAACAAGGAAATCATATGTTGTTTTGTCTGGAGAAATACCGTTACCTTTCATATCCTTCAACAAATCCAGAACCTGCAAAATGTTTCTTCTCTTGAAAAGATAGAATAACAGAATGTTGTATAAAATTAGGTCTTTTGACTTGTCACTGTCTTGGATCAGCTCCTTAAGGTATAATGCACTAGAAAACTGACTCTGCTCACACATTCTGCGGACAAGAAGGCGGTAGCTAGAAATAGATATGCCATGTATCTTTAGCATGATACAAAGAACTGCATCTACTTTTCTCCAATTGTTTAGACAACAATACGACTGAAGGATGGAATTTAGCAACTTGACACTTAATTTCTTCCCTGAAGTGGATGCTTGAACAACTGATATTGCCTGGCTTACTTTTCCTGTCTGCAGTAATTCGTTCACAATGCAGCTGCAAGCTGAGACATCAGAACATTCTGTTTTCATCATAGACTGTACCAAGTCCTTGCACCGTTCTGCATCAAACAATGCTAGTGAAGAGAATGCAAATTGGTGGGTAAACAGATCCGATATTTTGATTTCATTACCGCAGATGTCATACAGTCCAATCGATTCGACAGTCTTCTGCTCCTTTAGGAAGCCCTCTGCCACATTAAGAATCAGTGAACGACCCACATCCACACCCTTTTCTAGGAGAGCCTCCAGCATCGCACATCCAACATTAGTGTAACCTGTCCTGCATAACTCTCTGAGCAGTGCACAATATGCACTAAGAAACAAATTTGGATAGCAGTCGAGCAGCACGCTTATAAGCTGCAAGGCTTCCTCCATTACTCCCCATTTGCACAAGTGACTAATGAGGGGAATCACATCCTTCTTGTCAGGAGACCAACTAAACTTTGTTGCAACATTCCAACACTCCCAAAACCCTGCGATGTTCCTTTCTGTACAGAAGCCTATAAGCAAATAAGTATAGGTATCTTGATTGACTGGCAAGCCCCTTCTGAATAACCTGTCCAAAACTAATCTTGCACGAGCTGACGTCTCATTCTTACTCAGTGTTTGGACGACTAAATTTAGAGTTTGAGCGTCCAATTTATCAAATGTATATGGCATTTCCTCCATAAGGTCAATAACATCCATAACATGCGCAGGGCTTGCACACAAGGACTTGATTAGTTCTGAAGAGCTAGCTGGTGAAATGTAATGTCCCCATTGAAAAGCTTCATTTTTCAGCAGAAGAGCACTTGCAACATTGCCTTGCTGACACGCATTGACTATCTTCGAGTTAATATCTAGGTAAAGAGCATTATCAAGAATCTGTACCAACGAAATCTCAAACCTTTTGGAGTCAGTGTCCAAATACAGGCCATTGCCTACTGAATCAAAAAACTCGGCTTTTGGAAAGCCAGTGGCGTTATCTCTCTTGACCTTCACTCCTAAGTGGTCTAGCCCCAGGAAGGATAAGGCCTTAGAGAGCACACAATTTCCAGATGGAAGATCATTTACACCATTAGTCTCCATTGTTCTCAAGATATGTTCTATATCATCAAACTGCCTATACTTGCAATATCCTGCCAGAAGTATCCTGTATGTTAACAGTTCTGGCATTATTTTTCTTTCAATCATGTCTTCAAGGATATATTTTGCATGTCTGTACAATCCCTCTGTGAAAACACCACCTATAATAGCATTATAAGCACAAACTTTAGGTTCAATATGTCTAGAAAAGCACTCAGATAAATAGAGGAATGCAGCTTTGAGTTTCATTTCTCTACAGCTATGGCATATGAAAATGCCAAAGGTTGTAGCATCTGGGGCAAATCCTAAGGACTCTAATCTTTGCAAGACAAACCATGCCTCGTCAGTACCAAGATTTGTGCACAAAGACGCAAGCATTCGATTGCAAAGACGCAGCTCAGGTAAATACCTCCACTCTTCCAAGAAATTCATCATATCACCAATGTCCTTCTTCCTGCAAAATTCTTTTGCAACAGTTGACAAGGATCCCTTGCTTATTTCAATGTTCAAGCTCTTTAGCTGCCGAATTATACGAATAGCCTGTAAGAATTTGTCTCCCTTGACTAAAGCATTGACGACAAAATCAAGAATATCTCCTGTGCAAGAGCCTAATCCAACTTCAAGCATGTCCACATATACTCTTAATACTAACTCCTCTTTTCTCTTTCCGACCAGACGATTTAGAAGTACTTGATAGCATGAGGCTGAAGGAATCAAACACTTGGACCTTGCACAATCAAAAAGTGCCACTGATTTGTCGAGGTGGCCAGCTTCTGAATACATCTGGGTAATCTGACTGAACAGTCTACTCGCATCGGTGAGAGCCCTGTTGTCATCCAGCAAGAGAAGCAATGATTCAGCTTGGCTGAGCATATGAGCATCTGCAAGTATTGACACCATGATGTCATTCGACCTTGGAAGATGTCGGAAGTCCTTGCTCTGCCACGAAGCCCACCTATACAAATTCCACAGAAATCTTGCGTTCCTAACTTCTGCTGCACCTTGTCCGAAACCGATCAAAATGTCAAGAAAATCCTCAGGCCTCAGCCGCGAAGCACGCCAGAACCTGCGGAGGGTCTCCGGTGAGAGCCAGAGACCAAGCTTAAGTACATCACGCAAGCTGCAATTCCCTTCAAAGGTGTCCCTTCCACTGTCAAAAATGAAAGAGCACTTCGACATAATCAATTTCCCAATACCAGGGCCCAATTTTGCTACCAAATGGACATCAGCCTCGCACTCACCCCCAATATCGTGCTCCGCACTAAATCCGGTTTCCTCTGAAGCTCCGGCAATGGCTGAATTGCACACAGAGCTGCCTTCTCTCTTCCCCAGTGTGTAGTAGCGTTCACCTTTCAGCAAGGCCCCACTGTTGGAGTTCAACTCCGGAACATTATTGGCATAACCTCGGTGTCCAATCTTGGGCTCTCTCCTTAGATTCGAGCTGGAAGTGGTTGAAAATAAAATAAAATTAGTGCCAAGCAGGAACAGCTGTGCCGTTCTGGAGCCAAGAAGCTCTGTCTCTGACGCACCTTGGTCGACGACGCCGTAGATGGATTGCTCGGCGCAACTGCCATGCCTTCCACATGTGATTCCCCCCTGTACCTGTCGCGCGGTTGGGGCCGCCGCATCGCTCACCCGCCGAGGCTGGTGGGCGGACCCATAAGCGCGCCGCCTTCCTTCTCCCCACGAATTCTCCCGGGACGGACCGCGGCGGCGACTGTCAGGTTGGGCGTGCTGGTGAAGGCGGCGCCGCGAGGTCGCCGCGCGCAAGGAGTGGCGGGAGAGGGGGTAGGGGCCGCCGGAAGAAGGAGCGCGGGGGGAGGGGGAGACGGCGGAGGCGCGCGGTGATCCCACCCGGCCGAAGATGGCCGGAGTTGGGTCAGTGGAGCCGCTGGGCCTGGCGCAGGAGGTCGTCGGGCTGCTTCTTTCTGATGCTTTGGATAACAAGGTCCACCAAAAACACCGACGAGGCCCAATTCAAAACCGACACGAACGCGCGCCTCCATCCCGACAAATATACTACAAAAGTACAAATCGCTTCCGAATCTCCCGACGAGCGCCGACGACCGCCATGGACACGAAGACGAAGGGATCCTTCCCCGCCCACTCCTTCCAGCCCCACGCCGTCGACGAGGCGCCCCGCTACCCCAGCTCGGTTCTCCTCGACAGCAAGGCCTACTTCGCCGACCGCGAGAACGGCACCACCGCCGAAGCCGAGTCGATCACCGGCCGCACCGTGAAGGTCACCTTCTGCCTCGCGGATCCGCCGGCCGTCTCCCACTTCTGCGTGCACGGCCCCGGGTTCAGCAGCGAGGACTACGTCGTTGAGCCCCGGGTTATATCCTCGGACAAGGACCTCGTTCTCCTAGGCTTCGGCTTCGCCGCCAGCCCCCGGAGCAACGTGCAAGGACGTGGTCACGCCGAGTACTTCGGGGCTGTTTGGTTCTAGGCCTAGCATTGCCACACTTTACCATATATTTTTGCCAAGCTTGTTTAAGATTAGTTAATCAAAATGAGAGCCACAAGTTGGCAAGTCTAAGGGAATCTTGCCACATTTTTTATGTGTATGCCATGTGGGGTCCAAGTGTGGCTTGAACCAAGCACTCACCTAAGTTGGTCAAACTTGCCTAATTTTAGGTGTGGCAATCTTTGGCAAAGTTAGTCACAAACCAAACAGGCCCTTCGTCTACAAGGCTAGCCACGGCGGAGGGCCGTCGCTCACACCGATCCCGGCCACTCCCCCAGGCATCAGAAACCACATGGAACGTCGGCATCGTGTCGTGCGACAACGAGGGGGGTTTTCTCCTCGCCGACCTCACCCATGCGGCTACCCTTGCGGACTTTTACCTCCACGTCTTTTCATCCAAGACTGCCACGTGGACCACGAGGACACTACAGGTGCAGGCGCCACTTAGCCACATCAGGGCAGAGGACCTGTTCACTGTGCCTCACAAGGTGATCGTGCTTGGCAGAGGCATGGTGGCATGGGTCGACCTCTGGCGCGGCATTATCGTTTGCAACATCCTCGAGGAGGAAGCCGACCTCTTCATCTATTTCATCCCACTGCCCAAGCCTGAATTCAACTTGCCCCGGATGGGTGACTTGTAAGACAATAGGTTTGGGAAAATCGGTTCAACCCTCCAGGGGTGGCCTATCACATATATATAATGAAGGGGTACAATGTTACATCATACGTACATATGCGTACACATATACAGAAGCTATACAGTCTAACACCTTCCCTCAATCTTAGCCACTTCCTAAAGAATCTAGAAGGGTAAGATTGCGCCGACAATTCTCAAACTAGGTCAAACGCTTCCGCTACAACGCTACGACGCCGCCGCCGTTCTCGTCGATCTCGCCGCGTCGTCGCCGTCCTTGTGATCGCGTCGCCGCCGCCATGTCGGGATCCGCTGCCTCGGGCTCCTCCACGGCCAACTACCTGCCGGTCTCCCTCGCAGCTCTACTCTCCCGGCCCCTCGACTCTATCGCGGCCGCGTCACTCCCGTTCGGGATGAGGAGCATCGGCTCCTTCTTCTCCTCGTCGATGGGCAACTCGCTGGTGGTCCACAACACCAGCACCACGATGGGCGCCTCTTCGCCCGCCTCCGTCAGCGACGCCGCCGTCTTTTTGGCCCAGCTGTCGGCCTCCGCGTCGGCCCTGATGGCCGGCCTTACCGCGTCGGGCGCGGCTACTGCGCCGTCCGTTCCTGCGGCCACCGCGCCGTTCGTCCCCGCGGCTGCACCTGTGGCCCCTGCCCCCATGGCGCTTTCACCTCCGGCAGCCTACTCCACGGGTTCTTTGTCGCCGCCGCCGTTTCACTTTGGCAATCTCATCACCATCAAGTTGTCGTCGGACAACTACATCTTCTGGCGTGCGCAGGTTCTCCCGCTTCTTGGGAGCCACTGAAGGAAATATGCCCTAGAGGCAATAATAAAGTTATTATTTATTTCCTCATATCATGATAAATGTTTATTATTCATGCTAGAATTGTATTAACCGGAAACATGATACATGTGTGAATACATAGACAAACATAATGTCACTAGTAAGCCTCTACTTGACTAGCTCATTAATTAAAGATGGTTATGTTTCCTAACCATAGACATGTGTTGTCATTTGATTAACGAGATCACATCATTAGGAGAATGATGTGATTGACTTGACCCATTCCGTTAGCCTAGCACTTGATCGTTTAGTATGTTGCTATTGCTTTCTTCATGACTTGTACAAAGTTCCTACAACTATGAGATTATGCAACTCCCGTTTACCGGAGGAACACTTTGTGTGCTACCAAATGTCACAACGTAACTGGGTGATTATAAAGGAGCTCTATAGGTGTCTCCAAAGGTACATGTTGAGTTGGCGTATTTCGAGATTAGGTTTTGTCACTCCGATTGTCGGAGAGGTATCTCTGGGCCCTCTCGGTAATGCACATCACTATAAGCCTTGCAAGCAATGTGGCCAATAAGTTGGTTACAGAATGATGCATTACGTAACGAGTAAAGAGACTTGCCGGTAACGAGATTGAACTAGGTATTGAGATACCGACGATCGAATCTCGGGCAAGTAACATACCGATGACAAAGGGAACAACGTATGTTGTTATGCGGTTTGACCGATAAAGATCTTCGTAGAATATGTAGGAGCCAATATGAGCATCCAGGTTCCGCTATTGGTTATTGGCCGGAAACAGTTCTAGGTCATGTCTACATAGTTCTCGAACCCGTAGGGTCCGCACGCTTAACGTTACGATGACAGTTTCATTATGAGTTTATAAGTTTTGATGTACAGAAGGTTGTTCGGAGTCCCGGATGTGATCACGGACATGACGAGGAGTCTCAAAATGGTCGAGACATAAAGATTGATATATTGGACGACTATATTCGGACAGCGGAAGTGTTCCGGGTGATTTCGGAGAAAACTGGAGTGCCGGAGGGGTTACCGGAACCCCCCGGGGAAGTATTGGGCCTTAGTGGGCCTGATGGGAGAGAGAGGGCAGCAGCCCAGGAGGTGGCACACCCCCTCCCATGAGGAGTCCGAATTGGACTAGGGGAGGGGGCGCGGCCCCTCTTTCCCTCTCCCTCTCCCTCTCTTTCTGTCACATCCCTAGCTTTACCCTGGCCTTGGACTAGCTTGGTTGCTGCATCATGTTTAAATTCAAATGAAATTTGAATTGAGGGATTTTCAAAGCCTCAGAATCCTTTAAAAAAATGATGATCAAGATAAAAATTGCTTCAAATAAGTCCAAGAAAATGTTCTTGTTATCCTCTGGAAATATTGGCAAGAGGTAAAATCCAAACCAATATTTTCGGTATCTCAGAAACATTTATTTTGGGTATTTGAATTAAATCAATAGCTATTTGAATTGGACTTATATCTACTGTTAAATAAATATAGGTCCAATAATTCTGAAATATTTTTGTGGAGCATTGTTTTAATTCTTTCAGCTCCTAAAAATATTGTCAGAAGCAAAATAAATTGAATTGGTTTCAAAACCAAATTCAAAACAAACCTGCAAAATAGAAAACAGAATTAAAATAGAAATAAAAGAGAGAGAGAGAGTTTTACCTGGCCACTTACCTGGCAACCCACTGGCCGGCCCAGCACTGTGCTGGCCCGTGCCAGCCAGCTGCTTCCCCTTGCCAGAGCAGGCAGGGAGGTGAGCATGGCGCGCCCGAGCTCGCCACGCACCACCCAGCCTCTCTGCATCGCCCTGGTCGCCGTTGCGCCGCGTGGATCGTCTCCTGGTCGTCGCCCCGACCTCGCCGACACCCCATTCGCCCCCCCTACGCCTCTCCTCGCCCGTTCCCCGCCATGGCCGAAGCCTCCATGGACGCGCTGCCGTAACCCCGCACCCACAGCCACTGCCCCACCTCTCCGACGTGATCCCGAGCTCCGCCACGACGTCGTCGTCCTCTCCATCGAGTCACGCGGCGCCGGAAGCTCTGCTGCATCTCCAACGCCGCCGTTTCCGACCTCGGGTGCCGGTGATCCCCACCGTCGATTCGCCGGACCCCGTGCCTCCCCTGCCTTGCCAGCAGCACCAGAAGAACCGCGGTGAGCCGCTGCATCGTTTCCCCCATGCCTCGTTGCCTAATTCGCCCCCTAGCCGCATCAACCACCGGAGCCGAGCGCTCCCCGCCGCCGGCCATGTCGCCGCCGCGGTTGCAACCCCCGCACGTCGCACCAGAGCATGTAGGCGTGCTCAGCGTTTCCTCAGGAAGCCGCAGATCCCACCAGTTCTTCGTGAAACGCGCCGTAGCGCCAAACCCGCAGGTGCCCGAACTCCGGCCGCCGCCTTGGAGCTCGCCACCGTCGACTCAGGCCACCCCAGCTCCTCGGGCTTGCTCCATTGGATGTGCACGAGCTCGAGCTCCCTGTAGAACCCCTCCGCACGTCGAATGGGCGCCGGAGCAGCCATTCCGGCGAGCCACCGCCGCGTCTGGTCGTTGCCGGCGGTTAGACGCCGGTGGATTAGCCCGGTTGACCAGGGATTTGACCCCCCTGGGTCACCGACGTGTGGGCCCGTCCCCTGCTAACTTTTGGTTAATTCCATAACTAATTTAGTTAAGCCACTGACTCACTGACATGCGGGCCCCGCCCGGCTAACTAAGTTAGTTAGGGTTAATTTTAATTAGGTTAATTAGTCCAGACACTGACACGTAGGGCCCACAGGCCAGTTTGACCTGGACGGCGCCCGTTGACCTGCTGACGTCACTATGAGGTCATGATGACGCAATAATTCCTTTCTGGAATTTAAATAATTCTTAAATGATTTATTATTTTCAGAAAATGCCCTAAACTTCAATAAATCATAGAAAATTAACCGTAACTCCAAATTAAATAATTTATATATGAAAAATTATCAGAAAAATTCAAGGAATCCATCTGTACCATTTTCATGCATGTTAGAACAACTTATAGGTGCTGTTTAGCACAAATCAATTAAATGGCATTTGAATAATCACATATGGAGTTTGAATTTGAATCTTGTATTCAAACCAACTTCATTTAATCTGTTGCTAGTTGCATTAGCCCAAAACACATTCATTTTGCCATGTCATGATCATGCATCATATTGTGCATTGCATTGATTGTGTTCCCTTCTATGTTGCCAGTAATTGTCCCCTCGCGATAGACGTGATACCGATGATGTGATCGTTGACACTGATGAAGACTCAATGCTATCTTCAGAAGTGCTAGGCAAGCAAAACCCCCTTGTTCAT
This sequence comes from Triticum dicoccoides, assembly GCF_002162155.2. Classification (NCBI taxonomy): domain Eukaryota; kingdom Viridiplantae; phylum Streptophyta; class Magnoliopsida; order Poales; family Poaceae; genus Triticum; species Triticum dicoccoides. Next base: position 579,959,867 of record NC_041387.1, on the reverse strand, counting down.
TCCGATACAATCCTACTCTCTCGCTCCTGCTCTCTTTCAATGCATTAGGACAACACCGATTCATCTGTTACTTGCTGCGGTAGCTGAACCCCTTTATCCTCTGCATGACCTGTCATTCCACAGTAAATAGATGAAACCCACTAGCATGAGTAGGAGTTGTTTGAGCCCTGTTGTGCCTACTCATTCTTGCTTGTTTGTCATGCCTGCTACTGCTTAGAGTTGTGTCAGGTCTGATTCATCGGGAATGAATCAGAGGCGTGTGAACATGTCCTACTATGTGTGAGCTAAGTGTGTGAACACGTTTTGGTAAAGGTAGCGGTGAGAGGCCATGTAGGAGTACATGGTGGGTTGTCTCATTGCAGCCGTCCTCAGGAACTGAGTTCTGTGTTTGTGATCCATGATTCAGCTACTACCACGCATTGGGCCCGAAACCAATGGACCCTCTCGGCTTCTTAATCACCCTTGTCCTCTGTCCAGGAGTTGTAAGTAGTTTCTGGTGTTTGTAGTATGCTGGAGGCCGTGCGCAGCGCTGATCGTAGGGGTGGGCTGTGATGCGGTAGGCACGTGGCACGGTGTACCGGGCGCCCGTTTGGTGTCTCGGGAACCCTGTTCACATCGTTTGGGGCTGTGAGCGAAACTCCGGCCGGATCTCCTCATGGATGGAACCCGAATAGGCGATAAACCTGGACTAGAGACTCGAGTGTTTAGGCAGGCCGTGGCCGACACCCACATTGGGCTTCCACTTGAAGGTTGCTGAGTACATGTCGTGTAAACGGCGGCAAGTGGTGAGAGCGTGTGTGAAGAAGTACACCCCTGCAGGGTTAACATCATCTATTCGAATAGCCGTGTCCGCGGTAAAGGACTTCTGGGTTGCTTATATCAGTTCATAGACAAGTGAAAGTGGATACTCTAAAATACGCAAGATAAGCGTGAGTGCTATGGATGGCGTTCTCGTAGGGAGACGGGAGCGGATCCATAGTGGTGTATTGATATGGTGAATATGTGGACTCGTGTGCGCCACCTCAAAAGAGTTGCTTGCAGTCGTAGTTCAGGATAGCCACCGAGTCAAAGCTGGCTTGCTGCAGTTAAACCCCACCATCCCCTTTGTTGATAATGATGCATATGTAGATAGTTCTGATGTAAGTCTTGCTGGGTACATTTGTACTCACGTTTGCCTATTTTATGTTTTGCAGAGAGACTTCAGTCTCACTAGTATTTCCGCGTGGTCTTCGACGTTTAGCTTGTTACCTCAGCTACGATCTTGTGCCTCGGCAGGATTTGGTAGATAGTCAGGCTTCTCAGCCTTTTTCATTTATAGATGTCTGTACTCAGACATGATAGCTTCCGCTTGTGCTTGATTTGTATGCTCTGAATGTTGGGTCATGGGACCCCTATTTGTAATATCTCGCTCCTCGGAGCCTAATGAATAATTACTCGAGTCATAGAGTCATGTTGTGATGCCATGTTGTATTTGCATATATCGAGCATATTGTGTGTATGTTATTGAAATGCTTGGTATGTGTGGGATCTGACTATCTAGTTGTTTATCTTTAGTAGCCTCTCTTACCGGGAAATGTCTCCTAGTGTTTCCACCGAGCCATGGTAGCTTGCTACTGCTCCGGAACACTTAGGCTGGCCGGCATATGTCCTTCTTCGTTCCTGTGTCTGTCCCTTCGGGGAAATGTCACGCGATGAATACCGGAGTCCTGTTAGCCTGCTACAGCCCGGTTCACCGGAGTCCTGCTAGCCCAGTGCTACAGCCTGGATTCACTCGTTGATGACCGACACGTTCGATGCTGGGTCATGGATGCCTGTCCCTGTAAGTCTGTGCCACTTTGGATTTACGACTAGCCATGTCAGCCCGGGCTCCTTATCATATGGATGCTAGCGACACTGTCATATACGTGTGCCAAAAGGCGCAAACGGTTCCGGGCTAAGGTAAGGCGACACCCGTGGGAATACCGTGCGTGAGGCCGCAAAGTGATATGAGGTGTTACATGCTAGATCGATGTGGCATTGAGTCGGGGTCCTGACAGCGTTGGTATCAGAGCCAGACTGCCTGTAGGATTATCAAGCCAAACTGGTCGAAGTTGAGTCTAGAATTTCTTTAGTTATATAAGGGAATTGATTGTGGGATGGAACGTAAGGCTCTTTTTACTCCTTATACCTCATGGCCTTCTGATCTGAGTCATCATCTTCTCTTCTACGGGGATTAAGAACTAGGCTATCTCTTCTTTCTATCAGGATCACGTGTTACTAATCCGTAGACTTATAAGATTGTTGATTCAAGCCCCAGCTCAGTTCCTACTATCTTCCGTATGTTAATTGTTGATCTCGAAACCTTGATATTGTGCTTCTGAGTGGTTATGCCACCATTTTTGTGAATGTCTCAAATCTTTTCTGAGCATTTACAGCCGTTATGCTGTCCGAGTCATCCCAGGTTTCTAAGTAGTCTGATGCATTTGCAAATCCTTTCTTCCCGGTTCAATGTTCCCATGGGCCAGATTAACCACACTAATCAGTGAGTTGAGGTACTCCGTTACCTTGATCTATATGTTGGAGATATTATTATGACCCTAGGTGTCTTAGGGGATCATCTAGTAATTTAGCCATGATTTGTGTTCCGAGTGTGATGATTCTGGCCATCATTCTCGAAAGCATCCCGTGATGCTACTTAGTAATAGGTATTCTGTTCCTGGGTTCTTGAACCCGAGATTCACTCTACCTACTTCATGTTGATAGTAATTGCTAGTGCCTTTAGGATATTAGTAATCTTTGCGATAGTCCTCGAGGTCCATGGTATATCGTTCTTCCAAATACCACGAACCATTATGGCAGAAGTTTGTTGGATCAAAAGATCACAACAGGCCCTCTATGAGTTCTCCATGTTATATTGTGACTCTGCCAGCTCAACCTTTCGGCATGGGTTATCCGGAAGAATTATGTTGAACTTTGTTCGGCATACCAACCCATGTATCCACAACTCAGAAAGTTATATGTTCCTTCGAGTTGTCCCTCTTTAGTTGTCTACTGACCTTCGTCTATCAATTGATAGTCAAGGGTATGCATGCATTCGTTTACCGATGCCTATTACCCTTGTGGTCCGTCAAGCCATTCTGTCCAGAATGAATAGGAGAAACAAACTCCAGAATCTCATCCATATCTAGGATTGGGTCAAAGTAGTTGTATTCCGCAGATCAAATTGCTACTCCAGCTTTTGTTCTGCTCTACCTTGGAGTATTACATATTTTATATCGAGATTGTTATAGGAATTGCACACCATCGTATGAACTCTTGGTACAGTGATACTTCTTGCCATCATTGTTCATTCCTCGGTTCCTGTGTTATTGTCACCGGAATGCCGACAAATGAATCATGGTGTGTGAAATCAATACTCCCAGCAACCTCGTTGCTTGGTAGTTAAAGGATAATAATTTCATTCTTAGCATGTTGGTTTTTGAATCATCCTTCTAAGACTGATCGTGCTACCTAGTCCTTATTTCGGTGCACCCTTCGTTTAATGAGTTAGGATCTTGTCAAGTCCTCACTCATTTGATCATATCGTCTTGCCCTCAAAACCGAGATTGTTCTCGAGCTTAGTAACATACCGGTGGTTCGTGATTTTCCGAAGATCTTCTCGGAAGTACTACCAGGTTGTCACCTGACCGCTATGTTGAGCTCGTGATCAAGTTGGTTTATTGTAAACCACCCTTTCTCCAAGAATCCGTGTTGGATACCCCTGAGCTAGTTGGTTAAGCTAAACGACAACTTGGAGAGTTGGAAGATAAAAGCTTGCCTGACTTAGTTCATTCCAAAGGGATATTCTTGTGTAGTGTGTGTTGAAAGAAGATGATATCTTCATCGACTGGTCCCTGTGATCAGTTGCTGGACCTATTGTCTTATCTATCCCTTGATTTGAGTGTGGGCTATCGTCAAATCAAATCAGTACCAACGATGCTCGTAATGTTGTCCTACTCGTGGTCGATCCCTCGAGCATACACCATTACATCTTTGGTCTGACCAATGCTATCACCGTGTTCACATGATGGTGGAAGTCCAGTGATATGGAAATTCCGATGAGTTGCTGTTGAGCCCATCAGTAGCATTTTGTCTCCCCCCTATGAATCATGTTGAACATCAACCTAGTGTTGGAAACTTGTGTAAGCATTTCTTCGTGTTTCGTTCATGAAGCATATGTTTGAATGAAAGTAGTGACTTTCCCTAATTCATGTGCATATGATGCAAGTTGCCGCCATGAATTTGAGGAAGATTGTTTTGTTTCCTTGGAATCATCCCAAATCAGTCATGCACACGTGCGAAGTATTCTGTGGTCTGGAGACTTGCAACCTTCATTCCACATGTGTCCCGAGCACACCAAGCCACTGATTGATTTGTTCAAGGAGAAGAAGTTCCTTCATAAGAGCTAATCATATGACTTATGCAAGGACTTCGTTATCCATGGTGATGGTTCCCACCTGAACTCGGTAGTGTTTTATTGTAAGACTACCATGTGATAATGTTTGTCTAGGACAGCGTGTTCACATGTTGTAGCAGACCCAGCTCATGTTTTGGAGCTTGCTATCATAGTTCATTTCCCGAGAATCTCGCAACGTCATTTCGTCGATTTGTGTTGCAAACTTTTATTTTTCTTCCTAGACTCGATGAGTCTGGAATATCCTAACACCAACCAGATCTGAATCTCAGGCAGATATGATGGTTGGAACATTTTCCAAGAACTATAATATTGGTCCCTCGATAACCGGTAAAGTGGATGTCATGGCCAGCACCACCCAGCCGAAAGACCTATTATTGTAGTATCTTGATCAAAGAAGTTGGCCACCTCCCGATAAGGATTTCACAGGATTTACCTCCGTAGTTATTCCTTATGGATTCTTGTGCTCCCGAAGTCCGACCTTTTTACTTGATGTTCTAGATATCAAGCCATATCTATGAATGGGTTACACTAGCACATCAAGGAGAACATTAGAAGCGGAGTGCTAAATGTCTCTCGGTCGATCATCCAGACTTTGTTTCCTTGGCCTCGCTAGGGTGAAATCTGAGTTGATGTTATCTTCCTTCGCAGCTGCATCGTCCATCGCTATTCATCATGGTAGTATGTTGTGTTGTCAGCACCCTTGACGCGGTTGTTGATAAAACCTTGATGATTGTGGAAATGCTCAAGTTCTTGAGAGCACGCACAAGCGTTACGTGTTATCATCGGCTCTAATTGGGATGCTCTCAGTTCCCTCGGCAATGCTGTGACCTTCTCAAATAGTGAATTCACTCCCTATTGTTGGGTTCTTCCCCAGTTACCAGAATCATTCCCAGCATTTGCATTTTGTTCCCAGCTTGCACCGCCAATGTGTCATTCTACCATGGGTCTCCTCCATTTCCGGTGATAACCAAATTCATCCATTACGTTGTCTTCAACAAGGTAATCCACATCATCCAAGTCCGAGTATGCCATTCTACCGACCCCCGCCAATCGATTGCTGTGATTTGCCTTAGGCTGATATAGAGAGTCTAAATGATCTCTATATCAAAAGTAATTCTTTTTGCCACTTAAGGGGATAATCTACGGATCACCCTTCTCCAGGATGTTTCGTCGTGGTATCATGGAAATTCAACTCCTCGCTATGTCGACAACCGATCACCACATTCTTAAGTCTGGAATTGCTGTCTACCTAGTGAACCTCGTCACCTGCTCCACTCCGTCCCTCTAGAGGTATGCTTCGTCTCTCAGCTTGAGAGATGTTGCTATGTCACATTCCGGGAGTTAATCCTGAGTTGTTCGACCTTCGAGAAGACCGATGCTTTCAGAGTTTTCCTTTCCTCTTCTTGCCATGATTAGTTGGAATTCTCAGAGCAAGACGACATGACAAGGATGGTGTTCAAATCAACGTTCATTGAGGTGCACCCTGGATCGTGAAGATTATACTAGTTTGCGTTTCCCCTTCATCCTACCCTACGCTTGAATCTCGAGACGAGATTCTTGTTTAGTGGGGGTGAGTTGTCACATCCCTAGCTTTACCCTGGCCTTGGACTAGCTTGGTTGCTGCATCATGTTTAAATTCAAATGAAATTTGAATTGAGGAATTTTCAAAGCCTCAGAATCCTTTTAAAAAAATGATGATCAAGATAAAAATTGCTTCAAATAAGTCCAAGAAAATGTTCTTGTTATCCTCTGGAAATATTGGCAAGAGGTAAAATCCAAACCAATATTTTCGGTATCTCAGAAACATTTATTTTGGGTATTTGAATTAAATCAATAGCTATTTGAATTGGACTTATATCTACTGTTAAATAAATATAGGTCCAATAATTCTGAAATATTTTTGTGGAGCATTGTTTAATTCTTTTAGCTCCTAAAAATATTGTCAGAAGCAAAATAAATTGAATTGATTTCAAAACCAAATTCAAAACAAACCTGCAAAATAGAAAACAGAATTAAAATAGAAATTAAAGAGAGAGAGAGAGAGAGTTTTACCTGGCCACTTACCTGGCAACCCACTGGCCGGCCCAGCACTGTGCTGGCCCGTGCCAGCCAGCTGCTTCCCCTTGCCAGAGCAGGCAGGGAGGTGAGCATGGCGCGCCCGAGCTCGCCACGCACCACCCAGCCTCTCTGCATCGCCCTGGTCGCCGTTGCGCCGCGTGGATCGTCTCCTGGTCGTCGCCCCGACCTCGCCGACACCCCATTCGCCCCCCCTACGCCTCTCCTCGCCCGTTCCCCGCCATGGCCGAAGCCTCCATGGACGCGCTGCCGTAACCCCGCACCCACAGCCACTGCCCCACCTCTCCGACGTGATCCCGAGCTCCGCCACGACGTCGTCGTCCTCTCCATTGAGTCACGCGGCGCCGGAAGCTCTGCTGCATCTCCAACGCCGCCGTTTCCGACCTCGGGTGCCGGTGATCCCCACCGTCGATTCGCCGGACCCCGTGCCTCCCCTGCCTCGCCAGCAGCACCAGAAGAACCGCGGTGAGCCGCTGCATCGTTTCCCCCATGCCTCGTTGCCTAATTCGCCCCCTAGCCGCATCAACCACCGGAGCCGAGCGCTCCCCACCGCCGGCCATGTCGCCGCCGCGGTTGCAACCCCCGCACGTCGCACCAGAGCACGTAGGCGTGCTCAGGTTTCCTCAGGAAGCCGCAGATCCCACCAGTTCTTCGTGAAACGCGCCGTAGCGCCAAACCCGCAGGTGCCCGAACTCCGGCCGCCGCCTTGGAGCTCGCCGCCGTCGACTCAGGCCACCCCAGCTCCTCGGGCTTGCTCCATTGGATGCGCACGAGCTCGAGCTCCCTGTAGAACCCCTCCGCGCATCGAATGGGCGCCGAAGCAGCCATTCCGGCGAGCCACCGCCGCGTCTGGTCGTTGCCGGCGGTTAGACGCCGGTGGATTAGCCCGATTGACCAGGGATTTGACCCCCCTGGGTCACCGACGTGTGGGCCCGTCCCCTGCTAACTTTTGGTTAATTCCACAACTAATTTAGTTAAGCCACTGACTCACTGACATGCGGGCCCCGCCCGGCTAACTAAGTTAGTTAGGGTTAATTTTAATTAGGTTAATTAGTCCAGACACTGACACGTAGGGCCCACAGGCCAGTTTGACCTGGACGGCGCCCGTTGACCTGCTGACGTCACTATGAGGTCATGATGACGCAATAATTCCTTTCTGGAATTTAAATAACTCTTAAATGATTTATTATTTTCAGAAAATGCCCTAAACTTCAATAAATCATAGAAAATTAACCGTAACTCCAAATTAAATAATTTATATATGAAAAATTATCAGAAAAATTCAAGGAATCCATCTGTACCATTTTCATGCATGTTAGAACAACTTATAGGTGCTGTTTAGCACAAATCAATTAAATGGCATTTGAATAATCACATATGGAGTTTGAATTTGAATCTTGTATTCAAACCAACTTCATTTAATCTGTTGCTAGTTGCATTAGCCCAAAACACATTCATTTTGCCATGTCATGATCATGCATCATATTGTGCATTGCATTGATTGTGTTCCCTTCTATGTTGCCGGTAATTGTCCCCTCGCGATAGACGTGATACCGATGATGTGATCGTTGACACTGATGAAGACTCAATGCTATCTTCAGAAGTGCCAGGCAAGCAAAACCCCCTTGTTCATTCCGATACAATCCTACTCTCTCGCTCCTGCTCTCTTTCAATGCATTAGGACAACACCGATTCATCTGTTACTTGCTGCGGTAGCTGAACCCCTTTATCCTCTGCATGACCTGTCATTCCACAGTAAATAGATGAAACCCACTAGCATGAGTAGGAGTTGTTTGAGCCCTGTTGTGCCTACTCATTCTTGCTTGTTTGTCATGCCTGCTACTGCTTAGAGTTGTGTCAGGTCTGATTCATCGGGAATGAATCAGAGGCGTGTGAACATGTCCTACTATGTGTGAGCTAAGTGTGTGAACACGTTTTGGTAAAGGTAGCGGTGAGAGGCCATGTAGGAGTACATGGTGGGTTGTCTCATTACAGCCGTCCTCAGGAACTGAGTTCTGTGTTTGTGATCCATGATTCAGCTACTACCACGCATTGGGCCCGAAACCAATGGACCCTCTCGGCTTCTTAATCACCCTTGTCCTCTGTCCAGGAGTTGCAAGTAGTTTCTGGTGTTTGTAGTATGCTGGAGGCCGTGCGCAGCGCTGACCGTAGGGGTGGGCTGTGATGCGGTAGGCACGTGGCACGGTGTACCGGGCGCCCGTTTGGTGTCTCGGGAACCCTGTTCACATCGTTTGGGGCTGTGAGCGAAACTCCGGCCGGATCTCCTCATGGATGGAACCCGAATAGGCGATAAACCTGGACTAGAGACTCGAGTGTTTAGGCAGGCCGTGGCCGACACCCACGTTGGGCTTCCGCTTGAAGGTTGCCGAGTACATGTCGTGTAAACGGCGGTAAGTGGTGAGAGCGTGTGTGAAGAAGTACACCCCTGCAGGGTTAACATCATCTATTCGAATAGCCGTGTCTGCGGTAAAGGACTTCTGGGTTGCTTATATCAGTTCATAGACAAGTGAAAGTGGATAATCTAAAATACGCAAGATAAGCGTGAGTGCTATGGATGGCGTTCTCGTAGGGAGACGGGAGCGGATCCATAGTGGTGTATTGATATGGTGAATATGTGGACTCGTGTGCGCCACCTCAAAAGAGTTGCTTGCAGTCGTAGTTCAGGATAGCCACCGAGTCAAAGCTGGCTTGCTGCAGTTAAACCCCACCATCCCCTTTGTTGATAATGATGCATATGTAGATAGTTCTGATGTAAGTCTTGCTGGGTACATTTGTACTCACGTTTGCCTATTTTATGTTTTTGCAGAGAGACTTCAGTCTCACTAGTATTTCCGCGTGGTCTTCGACGTTTAGCTTGTTACCTCAGCTACGATCTTGTGCCTCGGCAGGATTTGGTAGATAGTCAGGCTTCTCAGCCTTTTTCATTTATAGATGTCTGTACTCAGACATGATAGCTTCCGCTTGTGCTTGATTTGTATGCTCTGAATGTTGGGTCATGGGACCCCTATTTGTAATATCTCGCTCCTCGGAGCCTAATGAATAATTACTCGAGTCATAGAGTCATGTTGTGATGCCATGTTGTATTTGCATATATCGAGCATATTGTGTGTATGTTATTGAAATGCTTGGTATGTGTGGGATCTGACTATCTAGTTGTTTATCTTTAGTAGCCTCTCTTACCGGGAAATGTCTCCTAGTGTTTCCACCGAGCCATGGTAGCTTGCTACTGCTCCGGAACACTTAGGCTGGCCGGCATATGTCCTTCTTCGTTCCTGTGTCTGTCCCTTCGGGGAAATGTCACGCGATGAATACCGGAGTCCTGTTAGCCTGCTACATCCCGGTTCACCGGAGTCCTGCTAGCCCAGTGCTACAGCCTGGATTCACTCGTTGATGACCGACACGTTCGATGCTGGGTCATGGATGCCTGTCCCTGTAAGTCTGTGCCACTTTGGATTTACGACTAGCCATGTCAGCCCGGGCTCCTTATCATATGGATGCTAGCGACACTGTCATATACGTGTGCCAAAAGGCGCAAACGGTTCCGGGCTAAGGTAAGGCGACACCTGTGGGAATACCGTGCGTGAGGCCGCAAAGTGATATGAGGTGTTACATGCTAGATCGATGTGGCATTGAGTCGGGGTCCTGACACTTTCCTTCCCCCTTCCTCCTTCCTAGTTGGACTAGGAAAGGGGAGTCCTACTCCCACTAGGAGGAGGACTCCCTCCTCCTTGGCGCGCCCCTAGGGCCGACCGGCCTCCCCCCTTGCTCCTTTATATACGGGGGCAGGGGGGCATCTCTAGACACACAAGTTGATCTTCGTGATCGTTCCTTAGCCGTGTGCGGTGCCCCCTCCACCATATTCCACCTCGGTCATATCGTAGCGGTGCTTAGGCGAAGCCCTGCGTCGGTAGAACATCATCATCGTCACCACGCCGTCATGCTGACGAAACTCATCCCCGACACCCTGCTGGATCGGAGTCTAGGGATCGTCATCGAGCTGAACGTGTGCTGAACTCGGAGGTGCCGTACGTTCGGTACTTGGATCGGTCGGATCGTGAAGACGTACGACTACATCAACCGCGTTGTTATAACGCTTCCGCTTTCGGTCTATGAGGGTACACGAACAACACTCTCCCCTCTCATTGCTATGCATCACCATGATCTTACGTGTGCGTAGGAATTTTTTTGAAATTACTACGTTCCCCAACAGTGGCATCCGAGCCTAGGTTTTATGCGTTGATGTTATATGCACAAGTAGAACACAAGTGAGTTGTGGGCGATACAAGTCATACTGCTTACCAGCATGTCATACTTTGGTTCAGCGGTATTGTTGGATGAAGCGGCCCGGACCGACATTACGCGTACGCTTACGCGAGACTGGTTTTACCGCCGTGCTTTGCACATAGGTGACTAGCGGGTGTCTGTTTTTCCAACGTTAGTTGAACCGAGTGTGGCTACGCCCGGTCCTTGCGAAGGTTAAAACAACACTAACTTGACGAACTATCGTTGTGGTTTTGATGCGTAGGTAAGAACGGTTCTTGCTCAGCCCGTAGCAGCCACGTAAAATTTGCAACAACAAAGTAGAGGACGTCTAACTTGTTTTTGCAGGGCATGTTGTGATGTGATATGGTCAAGACATGATGCTATATTTTATTGTATGAGATGATCATATTTTGTAACCGAAGTTATTGGCAACTGGCAGGAGCCATATGGTTGTCGCTTTATTGTATGAAATGCAAACGCCCTGTAATTGCTTTACTTTATCACTTAGCGGTAGCAATAGTCGTAGAAGCAATAGATGGCGTAATGACAACGATGCTACGATGGAGATCAAGGTGTCGCGCCGGTGACGATGGTGATCACGACGGTGCTTCGGAGATGGAGATCACAAGCACAAGATGATGATGGCCATATCATATCACTTATATTGATTGCATGTGATGTTTATCCTTTATGCATCTTATCTTGCTTTGATTGCCGGTAGCATTTTAAGATGATCTCTCACTAAATTATCAAGAAGTGTTCTCCCTGAGTATGCACCGTTGCGAAAGTTCTTCGTGCTGAGACACCATGTGATGATCGGGTGTGATAGGCTCTACGTTCAAATACAACGGGTGCAAAACAGTTGCACACGCGGAATACTCAGGTTAAACTTGACGAGCCTAGCATATACAGATATGGCCTCGGAACACGGAGACCAAAAGGTCGAACGTGAATCATATAGTAGATATGATCAACATAGTGATGTTCACCATTGAAACTACTCCATCTCACGTGATGATCGGACATGGTTTAGTTGATTTTTATCACGTGATCACTTAGATGACTAGAGAGATATCTGTCTAAGTGGGAGTTCTTAAGTAATATGATTAATTGAACTTAAATTTATCATGAACTTAGTACCTGATAGTATTTTGCTTGTCTATGTTTGTTGTAGATAGATGGCTCGTGCTGTTGTTCCGTTGCATTTTAATGCGTTCCTTGAGAAAGCTAAGTTGAAAGATGATGGTAGCAATTACACGGACTGGGTCCGTAATCTGAGGATTATCCTCATTGCTGCATAGAAGAATTACGTCCTGGAAGCACCGCTGGGTGCCAGGCCTGCTGCAGATGCAACTGACAACGTTAAGAACATCTGGCAGAGCAAAGCTAATGACTACTCGATAGTTCAGTGTGCGATGCTTTACGGCTTGGAACCGGGTCTTCAACGGCGTTTTGAATGTCATGTAGCATATGAGATGTTCCAGGAGTTGAAGTTAATATTTCAAGCAAATGCCCGGATTGAGAGATATGAAGTCTCCAATAAGTTCTATAGTTGTAAGATGGAGGAGAATAGTTCTGTCAGTGAACACATACTCAAAATGTCTGGGTATAATAATCACTTGATTCAACTAGGAGTTAATCTTCCTGATGATAGTGTCATTGACAAAATTCTTCAATCACTGCCACCAAGCTACAAGAGCTTCGTGATGAACTATAATATGCAAGGGATGGACAAGACTATTCCCGAGCTCTTCGCAATGCTAAATGCTGCGGAGGTAGAAATCAAGAAGGAGCATCAAGTGTTGATGGTCAATAAGACCACCAGTTTCAAGAAAAAGGGCAAAGGGAAGAAGAAGGGAAACTTCAAGAAGAACAACAAACAAGTTGCTGCTCAAGAGAAGAAACCCAAGTCTGGACCTAAGCCTAAGATTGAGTGCTTCTACTGCAAGCAGACTAGACACTGGAAGTGGAACTGTCCCAAGTATTTGGCGGATAAGAAGGATGGCAAAGTAAACAAAGGTATATGTGATATACATGTTATTGATGTGTACCTTACTAATGCTCGCAGTAGCACCTGGGTATTTGATACTGGTTCTGTTGCTAATATTTGCAACTCGAAACAGGGACTACGATTAAGAGAAGATTGGCTAAGGACGAGGTGACGATGCGCGTGGGAAATGGTTCCAAAGTCGATGTGATCGCGGTCGGCACGCTACCTCTACATATACCATCGGGATTAGTTTTAGACCTAAATAATTGTTATTTGGTGCCAGCGTTGAGCATGAACATTATATCTGGATCTTGTTTGATGCGAGATGGTTATTCATTTAAATCAGAGAATAATGGTTGTTCTATTTATATGAGTAATATCTTTTATGGTCATGCACCCTTGAAGAGTGGCCTATTTTATTAAATCTCGATAGTAGTGATACACATATTCATAATGTTGAAGCCAAAAGATGCAGAGTTGATAACGATAGTGCAACTTATTTGTGGCACTGCCATTTAGGTCATATCGGTGTAAAGCGCATGAAGAAACTCCATACTGATGGACTTTTGGAATCACTTGATTATGAATGACTTGGTACTTGCGAACCGTGCCTCATGGGCAAGATGACTAAAACGCCATTCTTCGGAACTATGGAGCGAGCAACTGATTTGTTGGAAATCATACATACTGATGTATGTGGTCCAATGAATATTGAGGCTCGCGGCGGGTATCGTTATTTTCTCACCTTCACAGATGATTTGAGCAGATATGGGTATATCTACTTGATGAAACACAAGTCTGAAACATTTGGAAAGTTCAAAGAATTTCAGAGTGAAGTGGAAAATCATCGTAACAAGAAAATAAAATTTCTACGATCTGATCGTGGAGGAGAATATTTGAGTTACGAGTTTGGTTTACATTTGAAACAATGTGGAATAGTTTCGCAACTCACGCCACCTGGAACACCACAACGAAATGGTGTGTCCGAACGTCGTAACCGTACTTTACTGGATATGGTGCGATCTATGATGTCTCTTACTGATTTACCGCTATCGTTTTGGGGTTATGCTTTAGAGACGGCGACATTCACGTTAAATAGGGCACCATCAAAATCCGTTGAGACGACGCCTTATGAACTGTGGTTTGGCAAGAAACCAAAGTTGTCGTTTCTTAAAGTTTGGGGCTGCGATGCTTATGTGAAGAAACTTCAACCAGATAAGCTCGAACCCAAATCGGATAAATGTGTCTTCATAGGATACCCAAAAGAGACTATTGGGTACACCTTCTATCACAGATCTGAGGGCAAGATGTTCGTTGCTAAATTCGGATCCTTTCTAGAGAAGGAGTTTCTCTCGAAAGAAGTGAGTGGGAGGAAAGTAGAACTTGATGAGGTAACTGTACCTGCTCCCTTATTGGAAAGTAGTTCATCACAAGAACCGGTTTCTGTGACAACTACACCAATTAGTGAGGAAGCTAATAATATTGATCATGAAACTTCAGATCAAGTTTCTACTGAACCTCGTAGGTCTACCAGAGTAAGATCCGCACCAGAGTGGTACGGTAATCCTATTCTGGAAGTCATGTTACTTGACCATGGCGAACCTATGAATTATGAGGAAGCGATGATGAGCCCAGATTCCGCAAAATGGCTTGAAGCCATGAAATCTGAGATAGGATCCATGTATGAGAACAAAGTATGGAGTTTGGTTGACTTGCCCGATGATCGGCAAGCCATTGAGAATAAATGTATCTTCAAGAAGAAGACTGACGCTGATGGTAATGTAACTTTCTACAAAGCTCGACTTGTTGCAAAAGGTTTTCGACAAGTTCAAGGGGTTGACTACGATGAGACTTTCTGTCTATCCGAATCATGTTAGCAATTGCCGCATTTTATGATTATGAAATTTGGCAAATGGATGTCAAAACTGCATTCATGAATGGATTTCTGGAAGAAGAGTTTTATATGATGCAACCGGAAGGTTTTGTCGATCCAAAAGGTGCTAACAAAGTGTGCAAGCTCCAGCGATCCATTTATGGACTGGTGCAAGCATCTCGGAGTTGGAATAAATGCTTTGATAGTGTGATCAAAGCATATGGTTTTATATAGACTTTTGGAGAAGCCTGTATTTACAAGAAAGTGAGTGGGAGCTCTATAGCATTTCTGATATTATATGTAGATGACATATTATTAATTGGAAATGATATAGAATTTCTGGATAGCATAAAGGGATACTTGAATAAAAGTTTTTCAATGAAAGACCTCGGTGAAGCTGCTTACATATTGGGCATCAAGATCTATTGAGATAGATCAGGATGCTTAATTGGACTTTCACAAAGCACATACCTTGATAAAGTTTTGAAAAAGTTCAAAATGGATCAGGCAAAGAAAGGGTTCTTGCCTGTATTACAAGGTGTGAAGTTGGGTCAGACTCAATGCCCGACCACCACAGAAGATAGAGAGAAAATGAAAGATGTTCCCTATGCTTCAGCCATAGGCTCTATCATGTATGCAATGTTGTGTACCAGACCTGACGTATGCTTAGCAATAAGCTTGGCAGGTAGGTACCAAAGTAATCCAGGAGTGGATCACTGGACAGCGGTCAAGAACATCCTGAAATACCTGAAAAGGACTAAGGATATGTTTCTCGTTTATGGAGGTGACAAAGAGCTAGTCGTAAATGGTTACGTCGATGCAAGCTTTGACACTGATCCGGACGATTCTAAACCGCAAACCGGATACGTGTTTTTATTAAATGGCGGAGCTGTAAGTTGGTGCAGTTCTAAACAAAGCATCGTGGCGGGATCTACATGCGAAGCGGAGTACACAGCTGCTTCGGAAGCAGCAAATGAAGGAGTCTAGATGAAGGAGTTCATTTCCGATCTAGGTGTCATACCTAGTGCATCGGGACCAATGAAGATCTTCTGTGACAATACTGGTGCAATTGCCTTGGCAAAGGAATCCAGATTTCACAAGAGGACCAAGCACATCAAGAGACGCTTCAATTCCATCCTGGACCAAGTCCAGGTGGGAGACATAGAGATTTGCAAGATACATACGGATCTGAATGTTGTAGACCCGTTGACTAAGCCTCTTCCACGAGCAAAACATGATCATCACCAAGACTCCATGGGTGTTAGAATCATTACTGTGTAATCTAGATTATTGACTCTAGTGCAAGTGGGAGACTGAAGGAAATATGCCCTAGAGGCAATAATAAAGTTATTATTTATTTCCTCATATCATGATAAATGTTTATTATTCATGCTAGAATTGTATTAACCGGAAACATGATACATGTGTGAATACATAGACAAACATAATGTCACTAGTATGTCTCTACTTGACTAGCTCATTAATCAAAGATGGTTATGTTGCCTAACCATAGACATGTGTTGTCATTTGATTAACAAGATCACATCATTAGGAGAATGATGTGATTGACTTGACCCATTCCGTTAGCCTAGCACTTGATCGTTTAGTATGTTGCTATTGCTTTCTTCATGACTTGTACAAAGTTCCTACAACTATGAGATTATGCAACTCCCGTTTATCGGAGGAACACTTTGTGTGCTACCAAACGTCACAACGTAACTGGGTGATTATAAAGGAGCTCTACAGGTGTCTCCAAAGGTACATGTTGAGTTGGTGTATTTCGAGATTAGGTTTTGTCACTCCGATTGTTGGAGAGGTATCTCTGGGCCCTCTCGGTAATGCACATCACTATAAGCCTTGCAAGCAATGTGGCCAATAAGTTGTTTACGGAATGATGCATTACGTAACGAGTAAAGAGACTTGCCGGTAACGAGATTGAACTAGGTATTGAGATACCGACGATCGAATCTCGGGCAAGTAACATAGCGATGACAAAGGGAACAACGTATGTTGTTATGCGGTTTGACCGATAAAGATCTTCGTAGAATATGTCGGAGCCAATATGAGCATCCAGGTTCCGCTATTGGTTATTGGCCGGAAACAGTTCTAGGTCATGTCTACATAGTTCTCGAACCCGTAGGGTCCGCATGCTTAACGTTACGATGACAGTTTCATTATGAGTTTATAAGTTTTGATGTACCGAAGGTTGTTCGGAGTCCCGGATGTGATCACGGACATGACGAGGAGTCTTGAAATGGTCGAGACATAATGATTGATATATTGGACGACTATATTCAGACACCGGAAGTGTTCCAGGTGATTTCGGAGAAAACCAGAGTGCCGGAGGGGTTACCGGAACCCCCCGGGGAAGTATTGGGCCTTAGTGGGCCTGAGGGGAGAGAGAAGGCAGCAGCCCAGGAGGTGGCACGCCCCCTCCCATGAGGAGTCCGAATTGGACTAGGGGAGGGGGGCGCGGCCCCTCTTTCCCTCTCCCTCTCCCTCTCTTTCCTTCCCCCTTCCTCCTTCCTAGTTGGACTTGGAAAGGGGAGTCCTACTCCCACTAGGAGGAGGACTCCCCCCTCCTTGGAGCGCCCCTAGGGCCGGTCGGCCTCCCCCCTTGCTCCTTTATATACGGGGGCAGGGGGGCACCTCTAGACACACAAGTTGATCTTCGTGATCGTTCCTTAGCCGTGTGCGGTGCCCCCCTCCACCATATTCCACCTCGGTCATATCGTAGCAGTGCTTAGGCGAAGCCCTACATCGGTAGAACAACATCATCATCACCATGCCGTCGTGATAACGGAACTCATCCCCGACACCCTGCTAGATCGGAGTCCGGGGATCGTCATCGAGCTGAACGTGTGCTGAACTCGGAGGTGCCGTACGTTCGGTACTTGGATCGGTCGGATCGTGAAGACGTACGACTACATCAACCGCGTTGTCATAATGCTTCCGCTTTCGGTCTACGGGGGTACGTGGACAACACTCTCCCCTCTCGTTGCTATGCATCACCATGATCTTTCGTGTGCGTAGGAATTTTTTTGAAATTACTACGCTCCCCAACAGCCACTACCTGCTTGGCTACATCGACGACTCTCTCCCCTGTCCCCCTGTGCTGATCGATAGCGTGCATGACCCGGTTTACAATCCGGCGCACCGTGTTTGGATGGGGCAAGACCAGGCAAACCTCTCCTCCATCCAGGGGTCGCTCACTCCGGCTGTTGCCGGCCTTGTTGTCTTCGCCAAGACGTCTCATGAGGCGTGAACCATCCTCGAGCGCTCGTTTGCAATAGAGTCATAGGCTCGTGTTTCTGCGCTCCGTCGTCAACTTGGGGAGTGTCAAAAGCTTGACTCCACGGCCGCTGAGTTCTACAACAAGGTCAAGGGCCTTGCCGACATGTTGGCCTCCATCGGACAGCCACTCACCGACTCTGAGTTCAACTCGTTCATTGTCAATGGTCTTGATGAGGAGTATGATGCCTTGGTCGAGATCATCAACGAGAGGGGCAACTCGAACCCCATGATGGTGCACGAGGTCTGTTCCCGCCTCCTTCTCGCTGAGCAGCGGGTCGAGAAGCGCCGCTCCAGGAGCAGCGCCTCCCTCTCGGCCAACGCCGCCACCAAGGGTGGCCGCCCTTCTTCATCATCCAGGGCTCCTTCGGGGCTGCCACCACCGCCTGCCTCGGCCCGCCTGCTACCGCGACATTACCGGGGGCAGGCGGTAAGCGCGTGTGTCAGCTTTGTGGCCTCGATGGGCACTGGTCTTCTAAGTGTCACAAACGCTTTCATAAGAGTTTTCTGGGCCTCGGCAATGATGGCAAGGACACGCGCAACTTTGCGCGTCAGGTGGCCATGGCAGATCGGCCGGTGTCCACGAAGCAGCAAGGGCACACTCAGTCCTACTATGTTGATCCTCACTGGTACATGGACTCTGGGGCAATGGAGCATCTTGTTGGAAATATGCCCTAGAGGCAATAATAAAATGGTTATTATTATATTTCTTTGTTCATGATAATTGTCTGTTATTCATGCTATAACTGTGTTATCCGGAAATCATAATACACATGTGAATACATAGACCACAACATGTCCCTAGTAAGCCTCTAGTTGACTAGCTCGTTGATCAACAGATAGTCATGGTTTCTTGACTATGGGCATTGGATGTCGTTGATAACGGGATCACATCATTAGGAGAATGATGTGATGGACAAGACCCAATCCTAAGCATAGCTCAAAGATCATGTAGTTCGTTTAGCTAGAGCTTTTCCAAATGTCAAGTATCATTTCCTTAGACCATGAGATTGTGCAACTCCCGGATGCCGTAGGAGTGCTTTGGGTGTGCCAAACGTCACAACGTAACTGGGTGACTATGAAGGTGCACTATGGGTATCTCCGAAAGTGTCTGTTGGGTTGGCACGAATCGAGACTGGGATTTGTCACTCCGTATGACAGAGAGGTATCTCTGGGCCCACTCGGTAATGCATCATCATAATGAGCTCAATGTGACCAAGTGTCTGGTCACGGGATCATGCATTACGGTACGAGTAAAGTGACTTGCCGGTAACGAGATTAAACGAGGTATTGGGATACCGACGATCGAGCCTCGGGCAAGTAACGTACCGATTGACAAAGGGAATTGTATACGGGGTCGATTGAATACTCGACATCGTGGTTCATCCGATGAGATCATCGAGGAGTATGTGGGAGCCAACATGGGTATCCAGATCCCGCTGTTGGTTATTGACCGGAGAGGCATCTCGGTCATGTCTGCATGTCTCCCGAACCCGTAGGGTCTACACACTTAAGGTTCGGTGACGCTAGGGTTGAAGAGATATTAGTATGAAGTAACACAAAAGTTTTTCGGAGTGCCGGATGAGATCCCGGACGTCACGAGGAGTTCCTGAATGGTCCGGAGGTGAAGAATTATATATAGGAAGTTAGGTTTCAGCCATCGGGAAAGTTTCGGGGGTCACCGGTATTGTACCGGGACCACCGGAAGGGTCCCAAGGGTCCATCAGGTGGGGCCACCTATCCCGGAGGGCCCCATGGGCTGAAGTGGGAGGGGAACCAGCCCCTGGTGGGCTGGTGCGGCCCCCTTGGGCCCCCCCTGCGCCTAGGGTTGGAAACCCTAGGGGTGGGGGCGCCTCCACCTGGCTTGGGGGGCAAGTCTCCCCCCCTGGCCGCCGCCCCCCTTGGAGATCCCATCTCCATCGGCCGGCCCCCCTAGGGGGCCTATATAAAGAGGGGGGGAGGGAGGGCAGCCGCAACCATGCTCAGAAGCTCGGCGAAGCCCTGCCGAGATCACTGCTGCATCCACCACCACGCCGTCGTGCTGCTGGATCTCCGTCAACCTCTCCTTCCCCCTTGCTGGATCAAGAAGGAGGAGACGTCTTCCTCAACCGTACGTGTGTTGAACGCGCAGGTGCTGTCCGTTCAGCACTAGGATCATCGGTGATTTGGATCATGACGAGTACGACTCCCTCAACCCCGTTCTCTTGAACGCTTCCGCTCGCGATCTACAAGGGTATGTAGATGCACTCCTTTCTCTCGTTGCTAGATGAACTCATAGATTGATCTTGGTGAAAGCGTAGAATTTTTTTATTTTCTGCAACGTTCCCCAACAGTGGCATCGTGAGCTAGGTCTATGCGTAGTTCTCTTTGCACGAGTAGAATAAAATTTGTTGTGGGCGTAGATGTTTTCAACTTTCTTGCCAGTACTAGTCTTATTTTGCATCAGCGGTATTGTGGGATGAAGCGGCCCGGACCGACCTTACACGTACGTGTTGGAAATATGCCCTAGAGGCAATGATAAATTAGTTATTATTATTATATTTCCTTGTTCATGATAATCGTTTATTGTCCATCCTATAATTGTATTGATAGGAAATTCAGATACATGTGTGGATACATAGACAACACCATGTCCCTAGTAAGCCTCTAATTGACTAGCTCGTTGATCAATAGATGGTTACAATTTCCTGACCATGGACATTGGATGTCGTTGATAACGGGATCACATCATTAGGAGAATGATGTGATGGACAAGACCCAATCCTAAGCCTAGCACAAAGATCGTAGTTCGTATGCTAAAGCTTTTCTAATGTCAAGTATCATTTCCTTAGACCATGAGATTGTGCAACTCCCGGATACCGTAGGAATGCTTTGGGTGTACCAAACGTCACAACGTAACTGGGTGGCTATAAAGGTGCACTACAGGTATCTCCAAAAGTGTCTGTTGGGTTGGCACGAATCGAGACTGGGATTTGTCACTCTGTGTGACAGAGAGGTATCTCTGGGCCCCCTCGGTAGGACATCATCATAATGTGCACAATGTGACCAGGGGGTTGATCACGGGATGATGTGTTACGGAACGAGTAAAGAGACTTGCCGGTAACGAGATTGAACAAGGTATCGGTATACCGACGATCGAATCTCAGGCAAGTACAATACCGCTAGACAAAGGGAATTGTATACGGGATCGATTGAGTCCTTGACATCGTGGTTCATCCGATGAGATCATCGTGGAACATGTGGGAGCCAACGTGGGTATCCAGATCCCGCTGTTGGTTATTGACCGTAGAACGTCTCGGTCATGTCTGCATGGTTCCTGAACCCGTAGGGTCTACACACTTAAGGTTCGATGACGCTAGGGTTATAAAGGAAGTTTGTATGTGGTTTCCGAATGTTGTTCGGAGTCCCGGATGAGATCCCGGACGTCACGAGGAGTTCCGGAATGGTCCGGAGGTAAAGATTTATATATGGAAGTCCTATTTTGGCCACCGGAAAATGTTCGGGAATTTTCGGTATTGTACCGGGAAGGTTCTAGAAGGTTCCGGAGTGGGGCCCACCTGCATGGGGGGACCCACATTAACGTGGGTAGTGGGGGAAAGGCCCCACACCCCTGGTCAAGGCGCACCAAGATCCCCCCTTAGAAGGAATAAGATCATATCCCGAAGGGATAAGATCAAGATCCCTAAAAAGGGGGGATAACAATCGGTGGGGAAGGAAATGATGGGATTTCTTTCCTCCCACCTTTGCCAACGCCCCAATGGACTTGGAGGGCAAGGAACCAGCCCCCTCCACCCCTATATATAGTGGGGAGGCGCATGGGAGCTTTACAAAAGTTCTGGCGCAGCCCTCCCCCTCTCCCAAGTCCTCCTCCTCTCCCGCGGTGCTTGGCGAAGCCCTGCAGGATTGCCATGCTCCTCCACCACCACCACGCCGTCGTGCTGCTGCTGGATGGAGTCTTCCTCAACCTCTCCCTCTCTCCTTGATGGATCAAGGCATGGGAGACGCCACCGGGCTGTACGTGTGTTGAACGCGGAGGTGCCGTCCGTTCAGCACTAGGATCTCCGGTGATTTGGATCACGACGAGTACGACTCCTTCAACCCCGTTCTCTTGAACGCTTCCGCTTAGCGATCTACAAGGGTATGTAGATGCACTCTCCTTCCCCTCGTTGCTAGTCTCTCCATTGATAGATCTTGGTAACACGTAGGAAAATTTTGAATTTTTGCTACGTTCTCCAACGGTGGCATCATGAGCTAGGTCTATTGCTTAGATACTTTGCACGAGTAGAACACAAAGTAGTTGTGGGCGTTGACGTTGTTCAATATGCTTACCGTTACTAGTCCAATCTTGATTCGGCGGCATCGTGGGATGAAGTGGCCCGGACCGACCTTACACGTACTCTTACGTGAGACAGGTTCCACCGATTGACATGCACTTGTTGCATAAGGTGGCTAGCGGGTGCTAGTCTCTCCCACTTTAGTCGGATCGGATTCGATGAAAAGGGTCCTTATGAAGGGTAAATAGCAATTGACATATCAAGTTGTGGTTTTTGCGTAGGTAAGAAACATTCTTGCTAGAATCTCATAGCAGCCACGTAAAACATGCAAACAACAATTAGAGGACGTCTAACTTGTTTTTGCAGGGTATGCTATGTGATGTGATATGGCCAAGAAGAATGTGATGAATGATATGTGATGTATGAGATTGATCATGTTCTTGTAATAGGAATCACGACTTGCATGTCGATGGGTGAGGGAGTCCCGGACTAGGGGGTGTCCGAATAGCCGAACTACCATCATCGGCCGGACTCCAAGACTATGAAGATACAAGATTGAAGACTTTGTCCCATGTCCGGATGGGACTTTCCTTGGCGTGGAAGGCAAGCTTGGCGGTACGGATATGTAGATCTCCTACCATTGTAACCGACTCTGTGTAACCCTAGCCCTCTCCGGTGTCTATATAAACCGGATGGCTTTAGTCCATAGGATGAACAACAATCATACCATAGGCTAGCTTCTAGGGTTTAGCCTCCTTGATCTCGTGGTAGATCTACTCTTGTAACCCACATCATCAATATTAATCAAGCAGGACGTAGGGTTTTACCTCCATCAAGAGGGCCCGAACCTGGGTAAAAACATCGTGTCCCTCGTCTCCTGTTACCATCCGCCTAGACGCATAGTTCGGGACCCCCTACCCGAGATCCGCCAATTTTGACACCGACATTCGTGCTTTCGTTGAGAGTTCCTCTGTGTCGTCACCGATAGGCTCGATGGCTTCTCCGACCATCATCAACGACGCAGTCCAGGGTGAGACCTTTCTCCCCGGACAGATCTTCGTATTCGGCGGCTTCGCACTGCGGGCCAATTCGCTTGGCCATCTGGAGCAGATCGAAAGCTATGCCCCTGGCCGTCAGGTCAGATTTGGAAGTTTGAACTTCACGGCTGACATCCGCGGGGACTTGATCCTCAATGGATTCGAGCCACAGCCGAGCGTGCCGCACTGTCACGCGAGCATGATTTAGCTCTGCCGCCAGACAATACCCTGGAGGCCGCACTCGAACCCGCTCCGATCTTCAATTCGGAGCCGGCTGCGCAGAGCGAGGATGGATGGCTAGACACCGCCTTGTGGGATGCAACCTCTATGGCGATAGAGCCGAACACTGACTTTGTCCCTCATAAAGCTTATGACTCCGAGGTGCCGGACTCCTCGCCGGACTCCGAACCCCCCGAGCCCTCCCCGATCGAATCTGATTGGGCGCCAATCATGGAATTCACCGCAGCGGACATCTTTCAACACACACCTTTCGGCGACATCTTGAGTTCGCTAAAGTATCTCTCATTATCAGGAGAGCCCTGGCCGGACTGTGGTCAGGAAGGTTGTGATGCGGATGACGAAGAAATTCAAAGCCCACCCACCACCCACTTGGTAGCCGCTGTCGACGATCTAATCAACATGCTAGACTACAACTCCGAAGACATCGACGGTATGGACGATGATGCCGGAGACGACCAAGAACCAGCGCCTAATGGGCACGGGAAAGCCACCCCAGCTCACAACGTATACATGGTGGACACACCAAAAGGAAGCGGAAGCTCAAAACAGCGAAGGACAACTCCCCCAACAAACAAACAAAGCAGCGACGCAAGCGCCGCCCGAAGACCGGCATCGACAAAAACGGCACCCATACGGACCCGGCCCTAGAGCAGGGCGAAGCAGTGGATGACGCACACGTCAAGAAGCAGCCAGCCGGACATGAACTGGACAAGCAACCCATCCCCGGCGAAGATCATCTCACATCACCAGAGCATATGAATCTTCATAAAAGGCTCGTCGCCACTGCAAGAAGTTTGAAGAAGCAAAAGTGGAAGCTCAAAACAGCGGAGGACGCACTCAGAATGAGATGGAGCAAAGTACTCAACACCGCAGATAAATATGGCACTAGTCACCAGACAAAGAGCTACCCGAAGCGCAAGCTGTTGCCCGAATTTGACGAGGAGGCCTTAGAGCCCCCGCAATCAAAAAAGAAAGAAGCCGCCTGGCCGGATAGACGACCAGATGACAGGCCAAGAGCAACAAGGGGCGCCGCACTCAAGCCGGCACACGATCAGCATAAAGATCCTCGGAAAAAGGATAACCCGGCCAGGTCTATTTATGGGCCAAAAAAGAAGACCCCAGGAAGTAACACAACCAGCCGAGCATTTGAAGACAACGGCACACCCAAATACAGGGGCGCCGCACACCCACTATGTTTTACCGACGAGGTACTGGATCATGGATTTCCAGCGGGATTCAAACCCGTAAACATAGAGGCATACGACGGAACAACAGACCCCGGAGTCTGGATTAAGGATTATATCCTACACATACATATGGCAAGAGGAGACGATCTCCATGCCATAAAATACCTACCCCTCAAGCTCAAAGGGCCGGCTCGACATTGGCTTAAAAGCCTCCCAGAAAATACGATTGGAAGTTGGGAAGAGCTTGAGGATGCGTTTCAAGAAAATTTTCAGGGGACTTATGTCCGGCCTCCGGATGCAGATGATTTAAGTCACATAACTCAATAGCCCGGAGAATTAGCACGCAAATTATGGAACAGGTTCCTCACTAAAAAGAACCAAATAGTCGACTGTCCGGACGCTGAAGCCTTAGCAGCCTTCAAACACAACGTCCGAGACGAATAGCTCGCTAGACACCTCGGCCAGGAAAAACCAAGAACAATGGCCGCACTAACAAGTCTCATGACCCGCTTTTGCGCGGGGGAAGACAACTGGTTGGCTAGATGCAGCACCAGCGACCCGAGTACATCCGAAATCAAGGATGGAAATGGGAAATCACGACGCAAAAAAGATAAGCACCGGAACAAGGAGAATGGCCCAAATAGTACGGCGGTCAACGCCGGATTCAAAAGCTCTCGGCCGAACAACAAAACACTACCCTTAAAGGATAACAGTGATGAGCTATCCAACCTCAACAAGATTCTGGATAGACTGTGTCAAATACACGGTACCTCCGGGAGGCCTGCAAACCATACTCACAGAGATTGTTGGGTCTTCAAGCAGTCCGGCCGACTTAACGCCGAACACAAAGGGCTCGACACACCAAGTGAAAGTGACGAAACCCAAAAGCAGCGCTCCGGAAACCAAAAGACTTTCCCATTAGAAGTCAAAACAGTGAACTCACTTCACGTGATAACACGCAGCACGGCCCCTGCTATACCAGGACACCGTCTTCAGACTGGGGATAGAACCCACCAAAATTCGCTATAGCAAGCACTTCCTTCAAAGGAGTGACGCCAGGCCTTTTTAGCCAATCTTATAGGGTCTGTACCACTAGGGGTCGTGTTCGGTTCATCCGACAACCTCCGTCGCGAAAAGCTCACCCTCCATCGCCCCATTTAGCAGTAGCCCTTAAGCACTACTGGGGCGTGCAACTTTCGCCCGCTTTAATGCAATACCACATTACGCGTCTCTTATGCTTAAAAATGCCCGGTCCACATGGCATATTCTTAAGACTCCAGGTGTCTCTCGACCATGGAGAACGTGCGGCTGCCTAGACAGCCACACATTATTCTGACCTTGCAGGTCAAAGCCCCTAAAAACAGGTCATTTAGACCTCGGACATGGTTAGACGAGTCCGGCGTAACTTAACGAGGGGCTTCCCAGCCGCATACCCCTTTTTTTAGGGGGCCGCGCGCATAAATGATGAAAGCTAATAAAGCTCAACTTTCTTCATCTTCCAAATTATACTTTATTTTGATACACTTTTTGCATGATATTTCTTAGAAACTAAGTCCTTCTCTTTTACAGATGAAGCACATGCTACACCCGTCCAGGATACAGCACAACGGAGACACAGGTGCAGACGTGCAGTAGGGACCCGTTGCAAGGATTCTTTTCAGATTAAGACCCTGCGTAAACCTTTCTCACTGTCTCTTGTTGATAAACATCCCCCGGTTTCTTACCAGAGCCGAGGAGGCATCGGCCGCGTCAGAAGTTCCCACCTGTACTTGGACACTAGGGGCTTAGGGCTTTTATTCTGCCTGATATCATAAAGACCGAACACCTCAGGGAGTGTTCGGCGTCTCGAGTTAGGCCTTATATGCATCAGCTCTGAATCATGTCTTTGGTCAAATGTTGGGTTTGCCCGGCTCCTGTGTTTTGCTGCCTTACGTTCCGTATCATCGGCTAACGCGGCACCAGGAGAACTACTGCGATTGTGCCCCGGTTCGGCCGGGAGAGTACCTCAGTAGAGAAAGCCGAAAACTGACTGTCATGATATAGCGAGAGACTGGTCAACCACTCGATCGACCATTGGAATGTTTATAATTCCTCCGCTTTGACGAAGGACCGCTTCCCGGTCAGGCACATACGCACCCCAAGTTCGGAGAAGCGCGGTGCCATCAGGGGCTATATAGTAGCCCCACATTCGAGCTCCTATGGCTAAGTGAAAGTGATAAAGCATTATAGTCCGGTTGCCTAGTTTGCTATGCTATCACCTCCTTAAAAGGACCAAGACATTGGATTAAGTGTGAAAAAGCGTTTTTTTGCAAACACCCTCGCACCATGTGCGTGGGGGCTGAAGCCAAAGACTGCCATCTTTCAGATTATACATACATATACGGCCGCACAGGAGATAGTTCAATACTTGAACACACAAGTATGAAAAGTCATTGCATTATAAACATGATCTTAGAAATCATAGATGTCATTCAAACATAACATCTTTCGAGCACTGCAACTCTATTATACGAGCGCCCTGCAGGACTTCCTCAAAGTAATGCTCGGTGGGGAATCAGCTTTTGTCCGAACCCCGGGATGCAACAGCGGTGGCATCCATCTCCGCCCAGTATGTTTTACCATGGGCGAGAGCCATCCATGCACCTTCTATGCATGCCGACCGCTTCATCGCCTTAATATGTGGCACTGCCCCAAGGAATTGCTGCAACAAGCCAAAATAACTCTTCGGCTTGGGCCTTTTCGGCCACAGATGAGTGACCACATCCATCATGGCCAGTCCGGACAATCTATTCAGCTCAGCCCACTCAACCAGCCGATCACTCAACGGAAGTGGACGCTCCGGACTATGGAATTGAGACCAGAAAAGCTCTTCCATTTCATGATCCTCCTGGCTTCGAAAGTGCACGACTGCGTCAGCCGCACTCGCTGCCAAGTCCAGATAAGGATCCTCCGCACCGTACAATCGGCCCAGCTGAGCATACTTCGGATCCGTGAACTTCCTATGCAGCATAAAGTGCTTTCCAGCCACAATGTCTCCGACCTGACGTAGTTCCTCCTTCATAGCCCGCATCGCACTACGGGCATCCTTGGCTTCGGCATCGGCCTTCTTCAGGTCCTCTTGCTCTGCTCGGCGTTCTCCTTCAAGAACCTCTAGGCGGTCGGTAGCAAATTTTAATTTCATGGCCTTTCCGACCGTCTCCTCCCTGCTTCGGCAGTGAGCAGCCTTCTCGGCTTCTAGCTCTTCCGCTGCCTTCAAGGCAGCCGCCTCGCTTTTTCTGGCTTGCTCCTTGGCCCGAGCAAGTTCTGCTCGAAGGTCTTCCACAGCAGCAGCACCATCTGCATCAAGCATACAACTTGTAAGGAATGGGCATCAGCTCCCTTACTAAGCGACGGCGGCGCAATCACATACCTTGTGACTCATCAAGTCGTTTATTGACCAGCGAGATGTCCGCATCTGCAGCGTCGAGTTACTTCTTCAGCTCGGCGAATCCATCCGTCCGTCTGGCCACCGAACGTTCCACCACCTGCATAGGAAAGGCAACAGTTAATAACTGAGATTATGATCCTAGGCACGCTGCCGTTTTTGACAGCATACCAAATCTCAGGGGCTACTATACAGGGCGCACTTCATGTGCAAAACTGTCAACAGGTATGTTATTTTTTGCGTACCTCAAATCCCGTCAGTAAACTTTCGACGGCCTCATACAACCCGCTTTCGGTGGACGAGATCCTCTCAATCACATTACCCATTAATGTGCGGTGATCTTCTGAGATGGACGCCCTCTTAAGCAAATCCTGCAGCTCCACCGGCCGTACTCCAATGGGTGCCGAACTCTCCGGCCCCGCCGGACTCGGGGAGACCCTCCGCGATGACACCTCAGGGTCGTCCGCCCCGTGCGATGGGGCAGCAGATGGAGGCATTTCGCTCTCCATCATCTCCGGACGAAGGTCTCCCGAAGATGAGCTGTGCTGAGATGGGCTGAGATCCGAACTACAAGGTAAAAACTTCGATTACCTTTAGACATTAAGCAGGGGTGTCTAATAATTATAAAATCCCCCTTTTTACTTACGGCTCATTAGAGGGCTGATTCCTCCGAGGAGACAGTACGGCCGGGGCTCTTCCCGGCGCAGGACCTTCCGGTACAGATTTCTTTCCCCGCTTTGAGGCCTTGGCCTCCGGGTCTTCGGAAGCGGTCCTCTTCTCCCCCTGGAAGGAGGGACTCTCGATTCCTCCCTTACTAAAAACCTCCTTGGCAGAGGTGACAGTTTCCTCGTGTCCCCCTTCTCCCTCATTCGAAGGTGCAACCTCCAACATTTTGATTAACACGGGATCCTGCGTGGTCTCAGGGAGGGGGGCCGGACACTGTATCAGTTTTGCTTGCGCTATCCACTCCTGTCCAGGGAAAGCTGGTTAAAAGGCAAGCTCATGATAAATAAATGGACGGTGTGTCCGGACACAAGGCTACTTACTTGAGTATCCGGGCGATTGCAGCTTAGGCCAGCGTCCTCGGTCAATTCCGGATGCGTCTCTTGCGATCCGAAGAACAGTTTATACATCTCCATGGGTGTCAAACCCATGAAGTCTTGAAGAGCTCGTGGCCCCTACGGATTAAATTCCCACAGGCGGAGGGGGCGATGTTTGCAGGGCAGTAGGCGCCGGATCAACATGACCTGTACCACTGCGACCAGATTGATCTCACTTTCTTGGAGGCCTCGAATCCGGTCCTGCAACAGGGGGACGTCTTTGGGAGGCCCCCAGTCACGCCCCTTGTTGACCCATGACGCTAGCTGCTGTGGAGGGCCTGAGCGAAAGACGGGCGGCGGCTTCTGCCTGCTGCCCCGGGGAGCGGTGATATAAAACCACTCCTGTTGCCACAAGCTGAGCTCCTCCTGGAAAGAGCCCTTGTGCCATGGAGCTTCGGCCCTCTTGCTTATAATCGCCCCGCCACACTCTGCCTGACGCCCCTCAATCATCTTCGGCTCCACGTTGAAGGTTTTGAGCCACAAGCCGAAGTGAGGGGTAGTGCAGAGGAAGGCTTCGCAGACGACAATGAATGATGAGATATGGAGGATGGACTCCGGAGCCAAGTCGTGGAATTCCAGCCCATAGTAAAACATGAGCCCCCTCACGAAGGGATCCGTCGGGAAGCCTAAACCCTGACGGAGCTGAGACACGAACACGACGCTCTTGCCAGGCTCGGGAGTTGGGATAACTTGCCCTCGGGCAGGCAGCCTATGCAAAATCTCATAGGTTAAGTACCTGGCATCTCTCAGCTTTAGCACGTCCTCTTCCGTGACGGAGGAAGGCATCCACCGGCCTCGTAGGTTAGGACCGTACATTGTCGAAGATCGAAGGTACCCGAATTTGGAGCCCTGGGTGTTGGAACTCGGGGAGAGGGGCGGATTCGATAGAGGATTGAATAAAAAGAACGGGCCTTGGTCTCATTATAAAGAGGAAGAATACCAAGAGCCGTCCCCATGACCGTTTGGAATCCGCCTTCGATGGAGGGGGCGTGGCGACGGGCGCGGTTGGGTTACCCACGTCCGTATTGATGGGAATCCCGGAATAAGGGTAACACGATCTCTGCTTCGACAAGACGTTCCAAGGAAACCGCTTCGCTAAACGCGCTGAGGTGGAACAATAAAAACAATTTGAGTAAAGGCTTGGAAGTGGTGTGACGTCACGCTGCAGAATACGTCAGTAGATTGATCTTGTGTAATGTTATTCTCTCTACGGTGGTATGTGGAATTTATTTTTGCAGAGCCGGACACTATCCTGGTGTTCACAATCTTCTATAAATTATTCGGAGGAGGAACCCGCCTTGCAATGCCGAAGACAACATGCGCGCCGGACTCGTCGTCATTGAAGCCTGGTTCAGGGGCTACTGAGGGAGTCCCGGACTAGGGGGTGTCTGGATAGCCGAACTACCATCATCGGCCGGACTCCAAGACTATGAAGATACAAGATTGAAGACTTCATCCCGTGTCCGGATGGGACTTTCCTTGGCGTGGAAGGCAAGCTTGGCGGTACGGATATGTAGATCTCCTACCATTGTAACCGACTCTGTGTAACCCTAGCCCTCTCCGGTGTCTATATAAACCGGATGGCTTTAGCCCATAGGACGAACAACAATCATACCATAGGCTAGCTTCTAGGGTTTAGCCTCCTTGATCTCGTGGTAGATCTACTCTTGTAACCCACATCATCAATATTAATCAAGCAGGACGTAGGGTTTTACCTCCATCAAGAGGGCCCGAACCTGGGTAAAAACCTCGTGTCTCTCGTCTCCTGTTACCATCCGCCTAGACGCACAGTTCGGGACCCCCTACCCGAGATCCGCCGGTTTTGACACCGACAATGGGTATGACAACCGGCAGGAGCCATAGGAGTTGTCTTTATTTATTGTATGACCTGCGTGTCATTGAACAACGCCATGTAATTACTTTATTTTATTGCTAACCGGTAGCCATAGTAGTAGAAGTAATAAGTTGGCGAGACAACTTCATGGAGATACGATGATGGAGATCATGATGATGAAGATCATGGTGTCATGCCGGTGACGATGATGATCATGGAGCCCCGAAGATGGAGATCAAAAGGAGCAAAATGATATTGGCCATATCATGTCACTATTTGATTGCATGTGATGTTTATCATATTTATGTATCTTATTTGCTTAAAACGACAGTAGTAAATAAGATGATCCCTCATTAAAATTTCAAGAAACTGTTCCCCCTAACTATGCACCGTTGCGAAAGTTCGTCGTTTCGAAGCACCATGAGATGATCGGGTGTGATAGATTCTTACGTTCACAAATAACGGGTGTAAGCCAGATTTACACACACAAAACACTTAGGTTGACTTGACGAGCCTAGCATGTACAGACATGGCCTCGGAACACAAGAGACCGAAAGGTCGAGCATGAGTCGTATAGCAGATACGATCAACATGAAGATGTTCACCGATGATGACTAGTCCGTCTCACGTGATGATCGGACACGTCCTAGTTGACTCGGATCATGTAATCACTTATATGACTAGAGGGATGTCTATCTGAGTGGGAGTTCATAAGATGAACTTAATTATCCTGAACATAGTCAAAAGATCTTTGCAAATTATGTCATAACCTCGCGCTTTAGTTCCACTGTTTAGATATGTTCCTGGAGAAAATATAGTTGAAAGTTGACAATAGCGATTATGCGGACAATAGAAAGCTTATGTCCTTAATGCACCGCTCAGTGTGCCGAACCCCAAATGTCGTCTGTGGATGTTGCGAACATCGGACATACACGTTTTGATAACTACGTGATAGTTCAGTTAAACGGTTTAGATTTGAGGCACCAAAGACGTTTTCGAAACGTCGCGGAACATATGAGATGTTTTGAGGGCTAAAATTGGGATTTCAGGCTCGTGCCCACGTCAAGAGGTATGAGACCTCCGACGATTTTTAGCCTGCAAACTAAGGGAGAAAAGCTCAATCGTTGAGCTTGTGCTCAGATTGTCTGAGTGCGACAATCACTTGAATCGAGTGGGAGTTGATCTTCCAGAAATAGTGATGTTTCTCCAAAGTCATTGCCACCAAGCTGCTAGAGCTTCGTGATGAACTATAACATATCAGGGATAGATATGATGATCCTTGAGGTATTCGCGATGTTTGACACCGCGAAAGTAGAAATCAAGAAGGAGCATCAATTGTTGATGGTTGGTGAAACCACTAGTTTCAAGAAGGGCAAGGGCAAGAAGGGATACTTCATGAAACGGCAAATCAGCTATTGCTCTAGTGAAGAAACCCAAGGTTGAACCCAAACCCGAGACTAAGTGCTCTGTAATAAGGGGAACAACCACTGGAGCAGAATTACCCTAGATACTTGGTAGATGAGAAGGCTGGCAAGGTCGATAGAAGTATATTGGATATACATTATGTTAATGTGTACTTTACTAGTACTCCTAGTAGCACCAGGGTATTAAGATACCGGTTCGGTTGCTAAGTGTTAGTAACTCGAAATAAAAGAGCTACGAAATAAACGGAGACTAGCTAAAGGTGAGCTGACGATATGTGTTGGAAGTGTTTCCAAGTTTGATGTGATCAAACATCGCACGCTCCCTCTACCATCAAGATTAGTATTAAACATGAATACTTGTCATTTGGTGTTTGCGTTGAGCATAGACATGATTGGATTATGTCTATCGCAATTCGTTTATTCATTTAAGGAGAATAATGGTTACTCTATTTATTTGAATAATACCTTCAATGGTCTTGCACCTGAAACGAATGGTTTATTGAATCTCGATCGTAGTGATACACATTTTCATGCCAAAAGATATAAGATAGTAATGATAGTACCGCTTACTTGTGGCACTGCCATGTAAGTCATATTGGTATAAAACGCATGAAGAAGCTCCATGTTGATGGATCTTTGGACTCACTCGTTTTTGAAAAGTTTGAGACATGCGAACCATGTCTATTGGTGTATACACATGAAGAAACTCCATGCAGATGGATCATTTGGACTCACTTGATTTTGAATCACTTGAGATATGCAAATCATACCACATGGGCAAGATGACTAAAAAGCCTCGTTTTTCAGTAAAATGGAACAAGATAGCAACTTGTTGGAAGTAACACATTTTGATGTGTGCAGTCCAATGAGTGCTGAGGCATGCAGTGAATATCGTTATGTTCTTACTTCACAGATGATTCGAGTAGATGTTGAGTATATTTACTTGATGAAACACAAGTCTGAATTATTGAATGGTTCAAGTAATTTCAGAGTGAAGTTGAAGATTGTCGTGACAAGAGGATAAAATGTCTATGATATGATCATAGAGATGAGTATGTGAGTTACGAGCTTTGGCACGCAATTAAGACATTGTGGAAATTGTTTCACAATTAATACCGCATGGAACACCATAGTGTGATGGTGTGTCCGAACATCATAGTTGCACCCTATTGGATATGGTGCGTACCATGATGTCTCTTATCGAATTACCACTATCGTTCATGGGTTAGGCATTAGAGACAACAGCACTCACTTTAATGGGGCACCACGTAATTCCGTTGAGACAACACAGTTTGAACTGTGGTTTGGAGAAACCTAAGTTGTCGTTTCTTAAAAGTTTGGGGCTGCGACGCTTATGTGAAAAAGTTTCAGGTTGATAAGCTCGAACCCAAAGCGGATAAAATGCATCTTCATAGGACACGCAAAACAGTTGGGTATGCCTCCTAATTCAGATCCGAAAGCAATAGGGATTGTTTCTTGAACTGGGTCCTTTCTCGAGGAAAAGTTTTTCTCGAAAAGTTGAGTGGGAGGATGGTGGAGACTTGATATGGTTATTGAACCGTCACTACAACTAGTGTGTAGCAGGGCACAGGAAGTTGTTCCTGTGGCACCTACACCAATTGAAGTAGAAGCTTATGATAGTGATCATGAAACTTCGGATCAAGTCACTACCGTACCTCGTAGGGTGACAAGGATGCGTACTGCTTCAGAGTGGTACAGTAATCCTGTCTTGAAGGTCATGTTGCTAGACAACAATGAACCTACGAGCTATGGAGAAGGAATGGTGGACCCAAATTCCAACAAATGGTTAGAAGCCATGAAATCCGAGATAGGATCCATGTATCAGAACAAAGCATGGACTTTGGTGGACTTGCCCGATGATCGGCAAGCCATTGAGATAAATGGATCTTTAAGAAGAAGACGGACGTGGACGGTAATGTCACCGTCTATGAAGCTCGACTTGTGGCGAGGAGTTTTTTCACAAGTTCAAGGAAGTTGACTACGATGATATTTTCTCATCCATAGCGATGCTTAAGTCCATCGGAATCATGTTAGCATTAGCTGTATTTATGAAATCTAGCAGATGGATGTCAAAACGAGTTTCCTTACCAGTTTTCGTAGGGAAAGGTTGTATACGATACAATCAGAAAGGTTTTGTCGATCCTAAGGATGCTAAAAGGTATGCTAGCTCCAGCGATCCTTCTAAGGACTGGACCAAGCATCTCGGAGTTGGAATGTACGCTTTGATGAGATGATCAAAGATTTTGGATTTATACAAAGTTTATGAGAAACTTGTATTTCCAAAGAAGTGAGTGGGAGCACTATAGAATTTCTGATGAGTATATGTTGTTGACATATTGTTGATCAGAAATTATGTAGAATTTCTGGAAAGCATATAGGGTTATTTGAAAGGTGTTTTTCAATAGAAAACCTAGATTAAGCTGCTTGAACATTGAGCATCAAG
The DNA here is from genome assembly GCF_002162155.2 of Triticum dicoccoides. Classification (NCBI taxonomy): domain Eukaryota; kingdom Viridiplantae; phylum Streptophyta; class Magnoliopsida; order Poales; family Poaceae; genus Triticum; species Triticum dicoccoides. The sequence goes on along the minus strand of NC_041387.1, from coordinate 579,924,934 downwards.
GTCTATAAGGATAGATCAAAACACTTAATGGTACTTTCAAATGAGCATATACATTGACATTATCTTGAAGGTGTTCAAGATGGATCAGTCAAAGAAGGAGTTCTTGCGTGAGATGTAAGGTATGAAGTTAAGACTTAAAGCTCGACCACGGCAGAATAGAGAAAAAGTACGAAGGTCGTCCCCTATGCTTCAGACGTAGGCTCTACAGTATGCTATGCTAAGTACCGCACCTGAAGTGTGCCTTGCCACATGTCTGGCAATAGGGTACAAAGGTGATCAAGGAGTGGATCACCAGATAGCGGTCAAAATTATCCTTAGAGGAATAAGGATTTGTTTCTCGATTATGGAGGTGATAAAGAGTTCGACGTAAAGGGTTACGATGATGCAAGCTTTAACACCTATCTGAATGACTCTGAGTAGCAAACCGGATACGTATAGTGGAGCGACCATTTGGAAAAGCTCTAAGTGGAGCGTGGAAGCAGCATTTACAATATGACCTAGAGATTTGCGAAGTACATACGGATCTGAATGTTGCAGACCCGTTGACTAAAACCTCTCTCACAAGCAAAACATGATCAAACCCGAGAACTCATTGAGACTTAATCACATGGTGATGTGAACTAGTTTAGACACTAGTAAACTCTTTGGATGTTGGTCACATGGTGATGTGACCTATCAGTGTTAATCACATGGCGATGTGAACTAGATTATTGACTCTAGTGCAAGTGGGAGACTGTTGGAAATATGCCCTAGAGGCAATGATAAATTAGTTATTATTATTATATTTCCTTGTTCATGATAATCGTTTATTGTCCATGCTATAATTGTATTGATAGGAAACTCAGATACATGTGTGGATACATAGACAACACCATGTCCCTAGTAAGCCTCTAATTGACTAGCTCGTTGATCAATAGATGGTTACAATTTCCTAACCATGGACATTGGATGTCGTTGATAACGGGATCACATCATTAGGAGAATGATGTGATGGACAAGACCCAATCCTAAGCCTAGCACAAAGATCGTAGTTCGTATGCTAAAGCTTTTCTAATATCAAGTATCATTTCCTTAGACCATGATATGGTGCAACTCCCGGATACCGTAGGAATGCTTTGGGTGTACCAAACGTCACAACGTAACTGGGTGGCTATAAAGGTGCACTACAGGTATCTCCGAAAGTGTCTGTTGGGTTGGCACGAATCGAGACTGGGATTTGTCACTCCATGTGACGGAGAGGTATCTCTGGGCCCACTCGGTAGGACATCATCATAATGTGCACAATGTGACCAAGGGGTTGATCACGGGATGATGTGTTACGGAACGGGTAAAGAGACTTGCCGGTAACGAGATTGAACAAGGTATCGGTATACCGACGATCGAATCTCGGGCAAGTACAATACCGCTAGACAAAGGGAATTGTATACGGGATCGATTGAGTCCTTGACATCGTGGTTCATCCATGAGATCATCGTGGAACATGTGGGAGCCAACATGGGTATCCAGATCCCGCTGTTGGTTATTGACCGTAGAACGTCTCGGTCATGTCTGCATGGTTCCCGAACCCGTAGGGTCTACACACTTAAGGTTTGATGACGCTAGGGTTATAAAGGAAGTTTGTATGTGGTTTCTGAATATTGTTCGAAGTCCCGGATGAGATCCCGGATGTCACGAGGAGTTCCGGAATGGTCCGGAGGTAAAGATTTATATATGGAAGTCCTATTTTGGCCACCGGAAAATGTTCGGGAATTTTCGGTATTGTACCGGGAAGGTTCCGGAGTGGGGCCCACCTGCATGGGGGGACCCACATGAACATGGGTAGTGGGGGAAAGGCCCCACACCCCTGGTCAAGGCGCACCAAGATTCCCCTTAGAAGGAATAAGATCATATCCCGAAGGGATAAGATCAAGATCCCTAAAAAGGGGGATAACAATCGGTGGGGAAGGAAATGATGGGATTTCTTTCCTCCCACCTTTGCCAACGCCCCAATGGACTTGGAGGGCAAGGAACCAGCCCCCTCCACCCCTATATATACTGGGGAGGCGCATGGGTGCTTTACAAAAGTTCTGCCGCAGCCCTCCCCCTCTCCCAAGTCCTCCTCCTCTCCAGCGGTGCTTGGCGAAGCCCTGCAGGATTGCCATGCTCCTCCACCACCACCACGCCGTCGTGCTGCTGCTGGATGGAGTCTTCCTCAACCTCTCCCTATCTCCTTGCTGGATCAAGGCATGGGAGACGTCACCGGTCTGTACGTGTGTTGAACGCGGAGGTGCCGTTCGTTCGACACTAGGATCTCTGGTGATTTGGATCACGACGAGTACGACTCCTTCAACCCCGTTCTCTTGAACGCTTCCGCTTAGTGATCTACAAGGGTATGTAGATGAACTCTCCTTCCCCTTGTTTCTAGTCTCTCCATAGATAGATCTTGGTAACACGTAGGAAAATTTTGAATTTTTGCTACGTTCCCCAACAGTACGCTTACGTGAGACATGTTCCACCGACTGACATGCACTAGTTGCATAAGGTGGCTAGCGGGTGTCTGTCTCTCCCACTTTAGTTGGAGCGGATTCGATGAAAAGGGTCCTTATGAAGGGTAAATAGAAGTTGGCAAATCACGTTGTGGCTTTTACGTAGGTAAGAAAACGTTCTTGCTAGAACCCTATTGCAGCCACGTAAAACATGCAACAACAATTAGAGGACGTCTAACTTGTTTTTGCAGCATATGATTTGTGATGTGATATGGCCAAAAGTTGTGATGAATTATGAATGATATATATGTGATGTATTTGATCATGTTCTTGTAATAGGAATCACGACTTGCATGTCGATGAGTATGACAACCGGCAGGAGCCATAGGAGTTGTCTTAATTATTGTATGACCTGCGTGTCAATGATTAACGCCATGTAAATTACTTTACTTTATTGCTAAACGCGTTAGCCATAGTAGTAGAAGTAATAGTTGGTGAGCAACTTCATGGAGATACGATGATGGAGATCATGGTGTCATGCCGGTGACGAAGATGATCATGGAGCCCCGAAGATGGAGATCAAATGAGCTATATGATATTGGCCATATCATGTCACTATTTGATTGCATGTGATGTTTATCATGTTTTTCATCTTGTTTACTTAGAACGACGGTAGTAAATAAGATGATCCCTCATAATAATTTCAAGAAAGTGTTCCCCCTAACTGTGCACCGTTGCGAAGGTTCGTTGTTTCGAAGCACCACGTGATGATCGGGTGTGATAGATCCTAACGTTCGAATACAACGGGTGTAAGCCAGATTTACACACGCAGTACACTTAGGTTGACTTGACGAGCCTAGCATGTACAGACATGGCCTCGGAACATGGAGTACAGAAAGGTCGAGCATGAGTCGTATAGAAGATACGATCAACATGGAGATGTTCACCGATGTCAACTAGTCCGTCTCACGTGATGATCGGACACGACCTAGTTGACTCGGATCATGTTTCACTTAGACGACTAGAGGGATGTCTAATTTGAGTGGGAGTTCATTAAATAATTTGATTAGATGAACTTAATTATCATGAACTTAGTCTAAAATCTCTACAATATGTCTTGTAGATCAAATGGCCCATGTTACCCTCAACTTCAACGCGTTCCTAGAGAAAACCAAGCTAAAAGATGATGGCAGCAACTATACGGACTGGGTCCGGAACCTGAGGATCATCCTCATAGCTCCCAAGAAGAATTATGTCCTAGAAGCACCGCTAGGTGAAGCACCAATCCCAGAGAACCAAGACGTTATGAACGCTTGGCAGTCTCGTGCGATGATTACTCCCTCGTTCAGTGCGGCATGCTTTACAGCTTAGAACTGGGGCTCCAAAAGCGTTTTGAGCAACACGGAGCATATGAGATGTTCGAAGAGCTGAAAATGGTTTCCAAGCTCATGCCCGGGTTGAGAGATATGAAGTCTCCGACAAGTTCTTCAGTTATAAGATGGAGGAAAATAGTTCTGTCAGTGAGCACATACTCAAGATGTCTGGGTTGCACAACCGCTTGACTCAGCTAGGAGTTAATCTCCTAGATGACGCGGTCATTGACAGAATCCTTTAGTCGCTCCCACCGAGCTACAAGAGCTTTGTGATGAACTTCAATATGCAGAGGATGGAAAAGACCATTCCTGAGGTATATTCAATGCTGAAATCAGCGGAGGTAGAGATCAAAAAGGAACATCAAGTGTTGATGGTGAATAAAACCACTAAGTTCAAGAAAGGCAAGGGTAAGAAGAACTTCAAGAAGGACGGCAAGGGAGTTGCCGCTCCCGGTAAGCCAGTTGCCGGGAAGAAGCCAAGGAATGGACCCAAGCCTGAGACTGAGTAATTTTATTGCAAGGGAAGTGGTCATTGGAAGCGGAACTGCCCCAAGTACTTAGCGGACAAGAAGGCCGGCAACACCAAAGGCATATGTGATATACATGTAATCGATGTGTACCTTACCAGTACTCGTAGTAGCTCTTGGGTATTTGATACCGGTGCGGTTGCTCATATTTGTAACTCAAAGCAGGAGCTGCGGAATGAGCGGAGATTGGCGAAGGACGAGGTGACGATGCGCGTCGGGAATGGTTCCAAGGTCGATGTGATCGCCGTCGGCACGCTACCTCTACATTTACCTATGGGATTAGTTTTAAACCTCAATAATTGTTATTTAGTACCAGCTTTGAGCATGAACATTGTATCAGGATCTCATTTAATTCGAGATGGCTACTCAATTAAATCCGAGAATAATGGTTGTTCTATTTATATGAGAGATATGTTTTATGGTCATGCCCCGCTAGTGAATGGTTTATTCTTAATGAATCTCGAGCGTAATGTTACACATATTCATAGTGTGAATACCAAAAGATGTAAAGTTGATAACGATAGTCCCACATACTCGTGTGTCACATCCCTAGCTTCTGGCATTGCACTAGGCTAACTTCATGTGTGCATCATGTTTATGCTTTGAAAGAAACTTGAAATGGAGATGTCCAAACCCTAGTACCAAATGGAATTCAAATAGGTTCAACCTAAAAATGTTTTCAGTGAATCCAAATGGCTTTCAAAAATGTTCATCATTTTTGGAAAATGCTAGAACCATAACCAGAGGTGTTGCACATTTTTCCATGACATATTTGGTCACTGAATTAAATCATATGTACTTTGCATTTGGGCATTTAAATGCTAGTAAATATTTTAAATGCTCAAATAATTCTGGAAATAAGTGTGGGCTATTGGAATTAATCTAAACAGAGCCTATGATTATTTTCAGGATTTTTGAAGGTGTCTAACTATTTTTAATAAAGCCACAAACTTACAGAAAAATAAAAAACAGAATTTAAAAGAGAAGGAGGAACTTACCTGGCCGCAGCCCACTTGGCAGCCCACCTAGCAGGCCCAGCACTGTGCTGGCCCATGCCAGCCAGCTGCTTCGTCCTCGCTAGGCAAGCACAGAGGTGAAGCCGACGAGCGCAAGCTCGCCATGGCACCACCTGCTTGCCGCCCGCGCCCGTGGACACCTGGGCAGGCTCCACATTGTCGCCCTGACCTCGCAGACACCTCACACGCCCCCTGCCTCTCTCCCTCGCCCTCTCCCACCATGGCCGACGCTGCCGCGCCCGCGCCACCGTGAAACCCACGTCCGTCGTTGTTCCCGCGCCGCATTGACTTGTCCAAGAGCTCCACCGTCGTCCGCAACGTCGAGCTAGCCGAGCCCCGAGCGCTCGCACGCTCTCCCTCGTCTCCATCTAGCTCGTCTACACCGAACGCCGCCATAGACCCCCCTCGCCGTATCCGCCGCACCAGCTCGTCCCCGACCGCGTCGTCTGCACCGCCGTGTTCGACGTGAGCTGCTACACCTCTCCATCCCTCTCCTTCTCGCTCTTGAGCCCTGCATCGACCGCACCAAGCTCGGCCGCACTCGCCGCCGCCACCGCACGTCGCCATCATGGCCACAGCCACGTTGGCTCGATTCCGAGCACACCACTGCCCTCACCGCACTCGCAGGAGCCCAAAACACCACCCCACGCGCCTCGCCGTGCCCCCTAACGACGAGCTCGACCTCACCTGAACCCCGGTAGCCGCCCAGCTCATCGCCGACGACATTTCCGGCGACCCCGAGCCTAACCAACACCACCAATGGATGCGGCCCGCTCCCAGCTACGCGTAGACGTGCTCCACCGTTGTTTTGGTCACCGGAGCACGAAACCCGCATCGCCCCGCCGTGTCTGGCCTCGCCGGCGTCGAGTCGCTGGCGAGTTTGACCCCGCTGACCATTGACCCCGGGTGGACCCAGTTTGACCCCCTGGGTCACTGACGTGTGGGCCCGAGGCCACTAACTAAACAAGGTTAGTATTAGTTTAACGCTAACTAAACTTAGTTAGTTTAACTAACTACTGACAGACGGGACCCGCTGGTCAGTTTGACTGGACCGGCCCCGTTGACCGCTGACGTCACAGTGACGTAGTACTGATGCAGTAACTCTTTTTCTGGATTTATTCTTATACAGGAAATTCCAGAAAATACCCAAAACTTCTAAAATCATATAAATTAGTCTATAACTCCAAATGAAATAATTTATATATGAAAAATGATCAGAAAAATCCAATCTTTCCATGTGCATTGGTTTCATGCATATTAGAACACTTTAACCTTGCTGTTTAGGTGAAACATGTTAATGCACTAATATGAGCTCTTATTTTGGGTTTGCATTTGAATCCTTGATTCAAATGAACTCAAACCAATCTGTTCTAAGTTGCATTAGCCAAACACACTCATTTTGCCATGTCATAATCATGCATCATATTGTGCATTGGATTGATTGTGTTCCCTCTCGTTTGCCGGTGATTGTCCCCTCTCAGTAGACGATGTTCGACGATGCGTTCGATGACACTGATGAAGAACTATACTATCTTCAGAAGTGCCAGGCAAGCAAAACCCCCTTGTTCATTCCGATACAATCCCACTTTCTTGCTCCTGCTCTATTTTACCGCATTAGGACAACAACGATACAACTGTTACTTGCTGCGGTAGTTGAACCCCTTTATCCTCTGCATGACCTGTCATTGCCACAGTAAATAGATGAAACCCACTAGTATGAGTAGGAGTTGTTTGAGCCCTGATTTGCCCACTCATTCATGCTTGTTTGTCATGCCTGCTATTGCTTAGAGTTGTGTCAGGTCTGATTCATCAGGGATGAATTGGAGGTGTGTGAACATGTCCTACTGTTGAGAGCTAAGTGTGTGAACACGATTTGGTAAAGGTAGCGGTGAGAGGCCATGTAGGAGTACATGGTGGGTTGTCTCATTGAAGCTGTCCTTAGGAACTGAGTTCTGTGTTTGTGATCCATGAACAGCTACTACCACACATTGGGATCCTTAATTGACTCTCTCGACTTATTAACCGACTCGATCTCTGTCCAGGAGTTGCAACTAGTTTCTGGTGTTTGTAGGTAGTGCTAGTAGTCTACCAAGTGGCACCCGGTATAGGTGGGCTTGGGACAGACTAGGCACAGTGGCCCGGTGTACCAAGTGGCACCCGGATGGTGGGCTTGGGAACCCTGCACACATCCTTTGGGGCCGTGAGCGACACCCCGGCCAGATCTCCTTGCGGATGGAACCCGAATAGGCGATAAACCTGGATTAGAGACTTGTGTGGTTAGTCAGGTCGTGGCCGACACCCTCGCCAGGCTTCCGCTTGAAGGTTGCCGAGATACATGACGTGTACATGGCGGTAAGTGGCGAGAGCGTGTGTGAAGAAGTACACCCCTGCAGGGTTAATATGATCTATTCGAATAGCCGTGTCTGCGGTAAAGGACTTCTGGGTTGCCTGTACAGTTCATAGACAAGTGAAAGTGGATACTCTAAAATACGCAAGATAAGCGTGAGTGCTATGGATGGCGTTCTTGTAGGGAGACAGGAGCGGATCCATAGTGGTGTATTGATATGGTGAATATGTGGACTCGTGTGCGCCACCTCAAAAGAGTTACTTGCAGTCGTAGTTTAGGATAGACACTGAGTCAAAGCTGGCTTGTGCAGTTAAACTCCACCACCCCCTTTGTTGATAATGATGCATATGTAGTTTAGTTCTGATGTAAGTCTTGCTGGGTACATTTGTACTCACGTTTGCCTATTTTATGTTTTTGCAGAGAGACTTCAGTCTCACTAGTAGTTCCATGTGTACTTCGACGTTTAGCTTGTTACCTCAGCTACGATCTTGTGCCCTCGGCAGGATCTGGTAGTTAGTCAGGCTTCTCAGCCTTTTTCATTTGTAGTTGTCTGTACTCAGACATGTTAAGCTTCCGCATGTGCTTTGACTTGTATGGTTTGAATGTTGGGTCGTGAGACCCATGTTTGTAATATCTCGCTCCTCGGAGCCTATTGAATAAAATACTTGAGTTGTAGAGTCATGTTGTGATGCCATGTTGTATTTTCACATATCGAGCATATTGTGTGTATGTTATTGAAATGCTTGGTATGTGTGGGATCTGACTATCTAGTTGTTTATCCTTAGTAGCCTCTCTTACCGGGAAATGTCTCCTAGTGCTTCCACTGAGCCATGGTAGCTTGCTACTGCTCCGAAACACTTAGGCTAGCCGGCATGTGTCCTTCTTCGTTCCTGTGTCTGTCCCTTCGGGGAAATGTCACGCGATGAATACCGGAGTCCTGTTAGCCCGCTACAGCCCGGTTCACCGGAGTCGTGCTAGCCCAGTGCTACAGCCTGGATTCACTCGCTGATGACCGACACGTTTGATGCTGGGTCATGGATGCCTGTCCCTGTAAGTTTGTGCCACTTTGGGTTTACGACTAACCATGTCAGCCCGGGCTCCTTATCATATGGATGCTAGCGACATGATCATATATGTGTGCCAAAAGGCGCAAACGGTCCCGGGCAAAGGTAAGGCGACACCCGTGGGAATACCATGCGTGAGGCCGCAAAGTGATATGAGGTGTTACATGCTAGATTGATGTGACATTGAGTCAGGGTCCTGACATTGTGGCACTGCCGCCTTGGTCACATTGGCACTGCCGCCTTGGTCACATTGATTCTGAATCGTTTGACACATGCGAACCATGCCTCATGGGCAAAATGACCAAGACTCCATTCTCCGGAACAATGGAGCAAGCAACCAACTTATTGGAAATCATACATACTGATGTGTGCGGTCCAATGAGTGTTGAGGCTCGTGGAGGATATCGTTATGTTCTCACTCTCACTGATGACTTGAGTAGATATGGGTATGTCTACTTAATGAAACACAAGTCTGAGACCTTTGAAAAGTTCAAGGAATTTCAGAATGAGTAGAGAATCAATGTGACCGAAAGATAAAGTTCTTACGATCAGATCGTGGAGGAGAATATTTATGTCACGAATTTGGCACACACTTAAGGAAATGTGGAATCGTTTCACAACTCACGCCGCCTGGAACACCTCAGCGTAACGGTGTGTCCGAACGTCGTAATCACACTTTATTGGATATGGTGCGATCTATGATGTCTCTTACAGATTTACCGCTATCATTTTGGGGATACGCACTAGAGACAGCTACATTCACTTTAAATAGGGCACAGTCTAAATCCGTTGAGACGACACCGTATGAATTATGGTTTGGGAAGAAACCTAAGCTGTCGTTTCTAAAAGTTTGGGGATGCGATGCTTATGTCAAGAAACTTCAACCTGAAAAGCTCGAACCCAAGTCGGAAAAATGCGTCTTCATAGGATACCCTAAGGAAACCATTGGGTATACTTTCTACTTAAGATCCGAAGGCAAGATCTTTGTTGCCAAGAACGGGTCCTTTCTGGAGAAAGAATTTCTCTAGAAATAATTAAGTGGGACGAAAGTAGAGCTTGATGAAGTACTACCTCTTGAACCCGTGAGTAGCGCAGCTCAGGAAGATGTTCCTATGGTGCTAGCACCAACTGAAGAGGAAGTTAATGATGATGATCAAGGTACTTCGGATCAAGTTACTACTGAACTTCGTAGGTCGACAAGGACACGTTCCACACCAGAGTGGTATGGCAATCCTGTCCCGGAAATCATGTTGTTAGACAACGGTGAACCTTCGAACTGTGAAGAAGCGATGGCGTGCCCAGATTCCAACAAATGGCTTGAAGCCATGCAATCCGAGATAGGATCCATGTATGAAAACGAAGTATGGACTTTGACAGACTTGCCCGATGATCGGCGAGCCATAGAAAACAAATGGATCTTTAAGAAGAAGATGGACGCAGATGGTAATGTTACCATCTATAAAGCTCGACTTGTCGCTAAGGGTTATCGACAAGTTCAAGGGGTTGACTACGATGAGACTTTCTCTCCCGTAGCGAAGCTGAAGTCTGTCCGAATCATGTTAGCAATTGCCGCATACTATGATTATGATATATGGCAGATGGACGTCAAAATGACATTCCTTAACGGACATCTTAAGGAAGAACTGTATATGATGCAGCCGGAAGGTTTTGTCGACCCTGAGAATGCTAACAAGGTATGCAAGCTCCAGCGATCCATTTATGGGCTGGTGCAAGCATCTCGGAGTTGGAACATTCGCTTTAATGAGATGATCAAAGCATTTGGGTTTATGGAGACTTATGGAGAAGCCTGCGTTTACAAGAAAGTGAGTGGGAGCTCTGTAGCATTTCTCATATTATATGTAGATGACATACTTTTGATGGGAAATGATATATAACTTTTGGACATCATTAAGGCCTACTTGAATAAGTGTTTTTCAATGAAGGACCTTGGAGAAGCTGCTTACATATTAGGCATCAAAATCTATAGGGATAGATCGAGACGCCTCATAGGTCTTTCACAAAGCACATACCTTGATAAGATGTTGAAGAAGTTCAATATGGATCAGTCCAATAAAGGGTTCTTGCCTGTAGTGCAAGGTGTGAGATTGAGCTCGGCTCAATGCCCGACCACGGCAGAAGATAAAGAAGAGTTGAGTGTCAGCCCTATGCCTCAGCCATAGGGTCTATTATGTATGCCATGCTGGGTACCAGACCTGATGTAAACCTCGCCGTAAGTTTGGTAGGAAGGTACCAAAGTAATCCCGGCAAAGAACACTGGACAGTGGTCAAGAACATCCTAAAGTACCTAAAAAGGACTAAGGATATGTTTCTCATTTATGGAGGTGACGAAGAGCTCGTCGTAAAGGGTTACGTCGACGCTAGCTTCGACACAGATCTGGATGACTCTAAGTCACAAACCGGATACGTGTATATTTTGAATGGTGGGGCAGTAAGCTGGTGCAGTTGCAAGCAAAGCGTCGTGGCGGGATCTACATGTGAAGCAGAGTACATGGCAGCCTCGGAGGCAGCGCATGAAGTAATCTGGGTGAAGGAGTTCATCACCGACCTAGGAGTCATACCCAATGCGTCGGGGCCGATCGCACTCTTCTGTGACAACACTGGAGCTATTGCACTTGCCAAGGAGCCCAGGTTTCACAAGAAGACCAGGCACATCAAGCATCGCTTCAACTCCATACGTGAAAATGTTCAAGATGGAGACATAGATATTTGTAAAGTACATACGGATCTGAATGTAGCAGATCCGTTGACTAAACCTCTTCCTAGGGCAAAACATGATCAACACCAGAACGCTATGGGTGTTCGATTCATCACAATGTAACTAGAATATTGACTCTAGTGCAAGTGGGAGACTGTTGGAAATATGCCCTAGAGGCAATAATATAATAGTTATTATTATATTTCTTTGTTCATGATAATTGTCTGTTATTCATGCTATAACTGTGTTATCCAGAAATCGTAATACACGTGTGAATACAAAGACCACAACATGTCCCTAGTAAGCCTCTAGTTGACTAGCTCGTTGATCAACAGATAGTCATGGTTTCCTGACTATGGGCATTGGATGTCGTTGATAACAGGATCACATCATTAGGAGAATGATGTGATGGACAAGACCCAATCCTAAGCATTAGCTAGAGCTTTTCCAAATGTAAAGTATCATTTCCTTAGACCATGAGATTGTGCAACTCCCAGATGCCGTAGGAGTGCTTTGGGTGTGCCAAACGTCACAACGTAACTGGGTGACTATAAAGGTGCACTACGGGTATCTCCAAAAGTGTCTGTTGGGTTGGCACGAATCGAGACTGGGATTTGTCAGTCCGTATGACGGAGAGGTATCTCTGGGCCCACTCGGTAATGCATCATCATAATGAGGTCAATGTGACCAAGTGTCTGGTCACGGGATCATGCATTACGGTATGAGTAAAGTGACTTGCCGGTAACGAGATTAAACGAGGTATTGGGATACCGATGATCGAGTCTCGGGCAAGTAACGTACCGATTGACAAAGGGAATTGTTTACGGGGTTGATTGAATCCTCGACATCGTGGTTCATCTGATGAGATCATCGAGGAGTATGTGGGAGCCAACATGGGTATCCAGATCCCGCTGTTGGTTAGTGACCGGAGAGGTGTCTCGGTCATGTCTGCATGTCTCCCGAACCCGTAGGGTCTACACACTTAAGGTTCGGTGACGCTAGGGTTGAAGAGATATTAGTATGCAGTAACCCGAAAGTTGTTTGGAGTCCCGGATGAGATCCCGGACGTCACGAGGAGTTCCGGAATGGTCCGGAGGTGAAGAATTATATATAGGAACTCAGGTTTCAGCCATCGGGAAAGTTTTGGGGGTTACCGGTATTATACCGGGACCACCGGAAGGGTCCCCGGGGTCCACCGGGTGGGGCCACCTATCCCGGAGGTCCCCATGGGCTGAAGTGGGAGGGGAACCAGCCCCTGCTGGGCTGGTGCGCCCCCGTTGGGACCCCTGCGCCTAGGGTTGGAAACCCTAGGGGTGGGGGCGCCTCCACCTGGCTTGGGGGGCAAGTCTCCCCCCTGGCCGTCGCCCCCCCTTGGAGATCCCATCTCCTAGGGCCAGCGCCCCCCTAGGGGTCCTATATAAAGAGGGGGGAGGGAGGGTAGCCGCAACCATGCTCTTGGCGCCTCCCTCTCCCATTGCTACACCTCTCCCTCTCGTAGAAGCTCGGCGAAGCCCTGCCGAGATCACTGCTGCATCCAGCACCACGCCGTCGTGCTGCTGGATCTCCGTCAACCTCTCCTTTCCCCTTCCTGGATCAAGAAGGAGGATACGTCTTCATCAATCGTACGTGTGTTGAACGTGGAGGTGCTGTCCTTCAGTACTAGGATCATCGGTGATTTGGATCACGACGAGTACGACTCCCTCAACCCCGTTCTCTTGAATGCTTCCGCTCGCGATCTACAAGGATATGTAGATGCACTCCTTTCTCTCGTTGCTATATGAACTCATAGATTGATCTTGGTGAAAGGATTGAATTTTTTTATTTTCTGCAATGTTCCCCAACTCATCTGACGAGTGAGATGGGAAAGCTCCATACTCGCGAACCCTTCCATGACTCCAACAATATCCACACCGCCAATGGAGCAGGTATGCATATATCTCATATTGGTCAAGCATCTCTTCTCACTAGGCATGCAAATAGGAGTCTTCAGCTTCGTAATGTGCTTAGAGTTCCCTCTATGACACGTAATCTTCTTTCTGTTCCTAAACTCACATGTGATAATAATGTGCTTTGTGAATTTCATACTTTTGATCTTTTTATTAAGGATCGGGGCACGAGGGACATTCTTCTTAGCGGGCGGTTGTGCCAGGGCCTCTATCGTTTGGAGCATCCTGGTGTCGCTCGCGTGTTCAGTGGAGTTCGGGTATCTCTGTCACAGTGGCATGCTTGTCTTGGTCACCCGGCCACACCTATCGTTCATCATGTTTTGCATCGTCATGAGCTTCCTAGCATGTCTAGTAATAAAGATGTAGCAGTGTGTGATGCTTGTTAGTAGGGGAAGAGTCATCAACTTCCTTTTTTAGAGTCTAGTCGTGAGGTGAAACATCCTTTAGAACTTGTTTTTTCAGATGTATGGGGTCCTGCTCTGATATCATGTAAGACAATAGGTTTGGGAGAACCGGCTCAACCCTTTAGGGGTGGCCTATCACATATATATAATGAAGGGGTACAACATTACATATACGTACACATATACAGAAGCTATACAGTCTAACACGACCCGACACGTGTCCGGGATGTCACCTTTTGCAACTATGTCATCAAGTTTGTCGAGATGGATCATCTTTACACACCGGAAAGGGTGACCAAGAGGTTCAAGGTGACAAAGGATCTTGATAGCATAGATCGGTTGCACGATGTGGACATCCTCCTCACCCCACATGATGACTTCATAGGAGCACATGCTCAACAAGAGCAAATCAGTTATATCAGTGATGGTTGGAAGGTCCGGACATGTTATAGGCATCTTTCTTGGGACCACTGGTTCAAGGGACACGTTGTCCATGTCGACGACATCTTGGTTGATGACACCCTGAAGCATTATGCGTTGTCGCATCAATGGTGGGATGATTTTGCTGAAACATTGGCGTTGAGTAAGATGTGGGATCGTAATGCTGGAAGAATAACATTGAGGAACCTCACAACAAATTTCCCGATCCTCAACACTAGTGGGGACGATGTTGTCTACATGATGGTGAACTGTCACGAAAATAATTACTGGATGGTTGGTGTTGATCTCCGGAAGAAGACCGTGGAGATACTGAAACCATACTCCATGGAGAGAGCCTATCATTTCGATCAGATATTTCTGTCCTCTGCATCCTCAGAATATCTTAATACTTCTCCAAGGCAAGTCTCTTTGGATCCGTATGCATTGTTTTAATTTCTTCGTCTTTTCATACTAATCATTTTACATGATGTTTATGATATATGGACATATTTGCTTCCTTGATATTATGTAGTGCGGACAAAGTCATCAGTGCACCAAAAGGGCCTCAGAATTAACGACGTACACCCGGAAGTATTACTCAAAACAACAAGGTATGTTGTAATCAATTATCATTCTGTTGTAGATGCATCCATTTTTCCATCTTCACGCGATGACATTTAAACATGGCTTTCTTTGCAGCCACCGCAACAAGATATGTTGAGCATAGATGGCCTCTACCAAGGTAGTTTCGATGAAGGTGCTAATGGTGCACACCTAGACTACAACAATAGCAACTACCAACATCCAGTGCCGGGGCAGTCAAAATTACCACAAGGCACACACCTAGGCAACGAAAATGTTGCTTTTGCTGAAGGTTGTCTGCATCCGATGCACGGTAACCAATCGAGGTACCCTGTGCCGGTGGTTTACACTCACGCCCATGGCCAATCATGGCTAGCAGTGCCGTTGGAGCAGGGTTCGCCACAGTTTACTTCTCTGGTACCTCCGGGGTCGGCACCCCTAAATCGGCACAAGCGAAGCAACACGGAGGCAAATGCCATGTGATTATCATGGGAAAGACATCAAGTGGCTGGTAGAGTTACTTTAGCATGGATATCTTGTACCCCCTCCGTTCGAAATTACTTGTTACAGAAATGGGTAAAAATGAATGTATCTTGAACTAAAATACGTCTACATACATCCATTTATTCAACAAGTATTTTTGGACGGTGGTAGTATAAACCTGAGTTCTAAGTTAACTAGCTTCACACAGTTAGCACTGTATCTAGCCAACACAGATCTGTCGCATCCCCATACAAATTTCAGAAGGTCGCATTTCTAACTTGTATTTGCAACATCTTAGCCAATTCAAAAGGCGTTCAAAATTGTGAGAAATTGCTCTGGCAAGCTCACGCCAACCATGTACTTAAAGGAAGTTTTTTTAGAGAAATCACGGGGGAGGAGTTTCTCCACTTGAATATATTACTCAAACTGGCCAAATAACAATAGAGTGATTCTTTTTTTTGCGAGGGAACAATAGAGTGATTCAATATATATAAATGGATCGAAAACCTATAAATGAAGAATTTGCAAACACATATAACCAATTTTCCTCTCATTAGTGCGACGTAGTTTCCTTCTTTGCAACAGTTTCACGCATGCCAAACTATTTTCTTTAGATGAGAAGCTTCCAATAATTGGGGAAATTTTGAAACCAGTGGTATGCTCAAATATAGATAAAAAAAGATCATTCCTTTTATAATGATTATAGGATGAGTGTTTCTATAAGGTCGTCTTACACGCCTATGAGCTTCTAGGGTCTATGTAGGTCCGGAAAGAATCATCAAAAAGTTCCGTAGCATTTGGGCTCTGTTTGGTACTGATTTCCTAAAAAGCCAAAAACAAGCAAAAAACATCACTTGGCACTAGGTAATAGGTTAGTCCCAAAAATTAATATATATTGCATATAAAACAACCAAGATTGATATAGTAATAGCATGGAACAATAAAAAATTATAGATACATTGGAGACATATCAGCATCGCCAAGGTTAATTTCTGCTCGTCCTCGAGTAGGTAAATAATAAAAACAGAATTTTTGATGTGGAATGCTATCTCAAATGTCTATCATGTAATCTTTCTTTTATGACATGAATATTAAGATCCTAATGATTCAAAGCAATAGTCTATAATTTGATATAAAGATATCAATACTTAGGCATACTAACAAACAATCATGCCTTTCAAACTAAAAATGCTAAAGAAAGTTATCCCTACAAAATCATATAATATTGTCACGCTCCATCTTTTTAACACAAAGTATTTATCATGCACAACCCGATGGCAAGCCGAACAATTGATTCATACTTTTTAACGCGCTTCAGCTTTTTTAACCCCCACACAATCTATGAGGGTAAGCCATGGATATAACACTATGGATGGAATAAAGTATGATGGTCGAGATTGATATGGATAAGACAAAAAAAGAGAAAGTCTCACATCGACGAGGCTATTCAACGGGCTATGGAGATGCCCATCAATTGATGTCAATGCTAGGAGTAGGGATTGTCATGCAACGGATGCACTAAGTGCTATAAGTGTATGAAAGCTCAAAAATAAAACTAAGTAGGTGTGCATCCAACTTGCTTTCTCAAGAAGACCTCGGGCATGTGAGGAAGCCTATCGTTGGAATATACAAGCCAAGTTCTATAATGAAAAAAATCCCACCATTATATAAAAATGAAAGCATAGGAGACTCTCTATATGAAAAACATGGTGCTACTTTGAAGCACAAGTGTGGAAAATGATAGTAAATTGCCCCTTCTTTCTTTTTCTCTCATTTTTTTGATGGGCTCTTTTTGGCCTCTTTTTTCTTGGTCTCTTTTTGGCCTCTTTTTTTATTCTTCGATGGGACAATGCTCTCATAATGAATATGATGATCATCACACTTCTATTTACTTAACACTCAAAATTATAACTCGACACAAGAAAAAAATATGACTCTATATGAATGCCTTTGGCAGTGTACCAGGATGTGCAATGATCTAGCGTAACACATATAAAAATTGATGAACGGTGGATGAGCCACAAATACTATGTTAGCTATGTGATCATGCAGAACAATATGACATTGATGATGTGTATCATAAAAACGAAACGTTGGAAGTTGCATGGCCATATATCTCGGAATGGCTATGGAAATGCCATAATAGATAGGTATGGTGGCTGTTTTGAGGAGGCTTATGTGTGATAGAGCATGAGCGTAATATATATCGGGGTTTGGATGCATCGGAGAATTTTGCACCACATCTGAAGGTGAGAAAAGGCAATGCATGGTGTCGAAGAGGCTACCAAATTGTGGAAAGATGAGAGTGCGTATAGTCCATGGACTCACATTAGTCATAAAGAACTCACATACTTATTGCAAAAGTTTATTAGCCCTCGAAGCAAAGTACTACTATGCATGCCCCTAGGGGGATAAATTGGTAGGAAAAGACCATCGCTCGGCCCCGACCTCCACTCATAAGAAAGACAATCAATAATAAATCATGCTACAACTTCTTAGCATAACAAGAGACTATATGTGCATGATTCGGGAATCACAAACCTTAACAGCAATATTCTTACTAAACCACAATTATTCACTAGTACCTCCCACATATTACCATCTTAATATCACAAAACTATTGCAAGGAATTGCTACTTCTTGAGCTTGCGTTGGTTTTTCTCTTGAAGAGGAAAGGGTGATGCAACAAACTAGAGATAAGTATTTCCCCCAGTTAAGAACCAAGGTATCAATCCAATAAGAGGAACACACAAGTATCCAATAGTTGTACCTGCACAAACAAACAAATACTTGCACCCAACGTGATAAATGGGTTGTCAATCCCTTCACGGTTACTTGCAAGGATGAGATCTGATAGTGATAGATATAAAAGATAAATAAAAGTGCAAAATAAGATAAAAGTAAATAAATCTAGTTGCCAAACCAAATCAATAGATCAAAGAGAAATACAAAGCTATATAAACCATGCATAAAAGATTTCAGAGAAGACTCAAT
>NC_041387.1:579855120-579906284 GCF_002162155.2 Triticum dicoccoides | reverse complement strand
GAAGACTCAATAATATTAATAGATAATCTGATCATAGACCCACTGAAAGTGCTAGTTATCGACTAGAGGGGGGGGGGGTGAATAGGCGATTTTTATCAAAGTCTTCAAAACATGGAAGTTTCGAAGACAAACAATAAAAATGACCTAATTGATATGCAGCGGAAGATAAACTACACAAAGCAAGCCATAGTAAAGTATGCAATAGTGGTAACGTACGAAGACTAATAGCAGCTAGGTAGTAAGGATCAAGATGGAAGATAGTATGAAGCCAATCAACAATAGTAGTCAAGCAATGAAGTCAAACAGATAAGACAGATAAGCAATGACTTCACGAAGACAAACTCAAAGTAAAGGAGGGAAGGGATAGAACCAGTCACTTGTTGAAGACACAGGATTTGTTGGACCAGTTCCAGTTGCTGTGACAATTGTACGTCTGGTTAGGGAGGCTGAGATTCAACTCAGAAGACCGCGTCTTCACCTTATTCCCCTTGAGCTAAGGACACACAGTCCTCACCCAATCACTCTGGTAAGTCTTCAAGGTAGACTTCCGAACCTTCACAGACTTCGTTCACCGGCAATCCACAATGACTCTTGGATGCTCAGAACGCGACGCCTAATCGGCTGGAGGATACACAGTCCTCAAGTGTAATAAGTCTTCAGGTCACACAGACAGAAAGACTTCAGTGATGCCTAACACTCTTTGGCTCTGGGTGTTTGGGCTTTGTCCTCGCAAGGATTTCTCTCTCAAAGGCTTCAAGGTGGGTTGCTCTCAAAACGACAAAAGCCGTAAACTAACTCTGAGCAGCCACCAATTTATGGTGTAGGGGGTGGGCTATTTATAGCCACAAGGCAACCCGACCTGATATGTCCGAAATGACCCTGGGTCACTAATGAACTGACACATGTTCCAATGGTCAGATTTCAAACACACACGGCAACTTTACTTGGGCTACAAACAAAGCTGAGTCATCTAGCTCTGGATAAGATTTGCTCTCATTATCTTCACTCGAAGACATAGGATTTGGGTTGAGCATCACTTCAGTCACTCTGACTTAGTTCACTTGGACCCCACTTAACAGTACGGTGGTTCCTATGACTCAACACAGAAGAAAAGGAAACAACAAAACAACTCAGTCTTCGCGCTCCATAGTCTTCACTCAATGTCTTCTCATGTCATAGTCTTCAATGTGAACCTCTTCACACACCACCATTGTCTTCAATGTCTTCATACATTTTTAGGGGTCATCTCCGGTAGGTAAACCGAATCAATGAGGGACACTACCTGCGTTATCCTGCAATTCTCACAAACGCATTAGTCCCTCAACCAACTTTGTCGTCAACACTCCAAAACCAACTAGGGGTGGCACTAGATGCACTTACAATCTCCCCCTTTTTGGTGATTGATGACAAACTGGTTGCAGTTTTCAACGGGAAAGAAGTATGTGAAATTGTAAAGGATAGTGCATTGTCTTCATAAGTGGAAAGGGCTCCCCCTGAAGATGTGCATATAAATAATTTGCTTTTGGAATGCAAATGCACATGGCAGGTTGTACTTGTGGAGATCCACTTCAACTTATGAGGATAATTCATCATGCATGAAATGATATAGCTAAGAGAATGACATGCATAATGAAAAATGGACGTCTGCAGAATGATCTAAGTGCGGAAGTTATCATCACATGTGGAAACGCAAATAAGTGGCAGACGACCATCAAGTTTAAGTGTTACAACTCGAAGAACGAAGTGTATCAAAAGCAAGAGTTGTAAGCACTAGGCAAAAATATAAAGAACCGCCCTTATGAACCCGCTTGAAGACTATCAAACTCATACGCTTCTCCCCCTTTTGTCAGTAATGACCAAAAAGGTTTGAAGACATAGAGCATCTACTCGTCCTCATGAGGAGTAGTTGAAGCAACAGGGTTGTCGTTGTCGTTTGGCGGTGCAGACGAACTCGGTGCAGTGTCGATGCGTGCAGAAGTAGGGGCGGTGAAGTTGCATCGTCTTCATCATCGATCACATTGGCATTTACAGTTGTCGCGGAGGAAGAATAGTCAGAGTCTTCAAGAGATGGAGTTCTTCGTAGGACAGCGTTCCGTGGAGGAGTGGAGTCAAACTTGAATCTTTCAGTGAAGCCATCGTCTTGAAGATCAGCTTCAACACTGAGTAGGGTCAAACTCTTCCATGAACGCCGACAAGTTTCGTGAGTGACAAATGCATTCTTGGTGGCAAGGTTTCAAATGCGATTTACATCCACCAAGAGGCTTTGCATCTGACGCTTCAGCCAAAAATGATGCTTATCTTGCTTCTGATGTAGGGCCACAAGAAGTTCTCGGTCATTGAGGACCCGAGAGCGCTTCCGAGGCCTTTGAGCAATTGTGCTCTCAGTAGCTTCAGTTGGTGCACGATGAGGCAGACGAGTATTCCCAGCCATTGGATAGACACGCGTGACAGCTTGGACTCCTTCCATAGGCCGAGTGAAGCTTTCATGTTCAGCATTCTGAAGACAAAGATGCTTCTTGGCAGGTTCTAGGTATATGTCTTCAACTGACATATCTACCTCTGGTAGGAAGATCACATGATTGCGAGCAGACGGTTGATAGTTGACAGCAGAGTGTTGCTTAATGAGGCGCATGACCCATGGAGCATAGAACTTCAGTCCGAAAAGGTCAGATCCAGATGCAGCCAGTTGCCCGATGAATAAATCTTGCGCATTGAAGCTGATGCCATTGAGGATGTAAAAGACCAATGTCTTCATGGCTCCATCAAGTTTTGCAGCTGATGAATGTCCTTTGATCGGCCATAGAGTCCGCCTGATGATATGATATATAGTGCGCGGCAGATACTCAAGGTCATCAACAAAGAACTCCTTTGGATATTCAGCATCACGTGGCAAAGGCTTCATTATGCTCAACATCTGGGTCATATTGGGTTCAGGCTTATGGAAGATGCTCTCCAGTGCATTGCGGTGTTTTTGACAACCAGGTTCATATAGATCTCCAGGAGTGGATAGGCCTGTAAGCTCAATGATGTCAAGAGCTTTGGCTTCATGATGAACATTTCCTGTCATCCACTCGAGAACCTAGGTCTTGATATCTCTGTTGTAGCCGCGAATGTGGAGGGTAGCATAGAATTGAAGCAATAGCTCTTCATTCCAATGTTCTTTGTCTGTGACAAAGCTGAGCAGACCAGCATCACGAAAACAATCAAGTGCTTCTTCTAAGCACGGCAGTCCAGCAATGGCTTCAGTGTCGAGGCGCATATGAGGGAAAATGCGCCCTTGATCATACAGAACACAGGAGTAATAGCTTCGCTGCTGATGACTCCAGAACTAATCTGATGATATTCTTGGCTTCGTGTAGGGGTTCTTTGAGCTGTCAAAGAATGTGTTGTGGCTCTTGAAGCCATTTGCATTGAAAGACCCGACAGATGTGGCAGTACCGGGAAACCTTGGCAGTCTAGGCTTTGGCTTCTGGACCCGAGGCCTATGCTCAATGTGATAGTCAAATTGAGGACCAGAGACAGTAAGCGGAGGGACCAGAACGGGCCATCTTACTGTGATTAGCTCGCCATGGTTGTATGCTTGCTCGATTCTATAGGGCCTTGGTGGCGGAACAGGAGCAGTGGCAGCAGCCGAGGCTTCAGGCTGCACAACAGGTGCTTCAGGAGCAGTTGCCTCATTAGTTTCAGGCACACCGTTTGGTTCAAGCTCCACATTAGCTTCAGTCATGACAATGTCATGAGCTTCACTTGTGTTGGTAGTGGCAGCTTCAGGATTTTCAACCCCCACTTGCTGAGCTGGAGGGTCAGGCACAGACACGTTCACTTCATGAACAGTTTCTTCAGGAATGGGGGGAGTATGGACACGTTCTTCTTGACGTTCTTCATCGGCTGATGCAGCCGGATTGTCATCAACAGCAGGGGCTTCAGACTCGAAGACATTCACAGCAGGAGTGGCTTCTGAAAACACTTGACGTGCAACAGGTTGATGATGCACTTCTCCTTCTGGAACGCTCGGAAGAGGGACTTGAGGCCTTGGTCCTTTGCGAAGCCTTTGTAGTACAGGCGACGCCTTTGGAGATGGAGTGGGTAGGTCCTCATCCTCTTCAACTTGCACGGATGGTGTGGCTTGGTGTTGTCGAGGAGTGTTGGGGGAGTCTTGTTCTTGCGGGCGATCAACCCATGAAGCATCCTGAGCAATTGGCGTCATAGGATGACCAATGCTGATGATTTCACTGTTCGTATGAACAGGCGATGATACCACATTGTATTCAATTTGAGGAAGAACTTCATCATCTTCAACATTATCATGATGACCAATGTCTTCAGCAGTGATTGGATCAACTGCTGGAATCTCTTCAGCTTCAGGAGCCTCTGTGGAAGCAGGCTCATGAACAGTCATGCGAAGTTCTTGGGTTGTAGATGCAGGAAGAACCACTGAGATGGGTTCAACAACAAGGGGCTCTGTGGAAGCAGCCCGACTCTTCTTGATCTTGTGCTTCTTCTTGGAGGGAGCAGCTTCAGAGGCTTCAGTATTCTTTCTCTTTCTAGCTTCAGCCTCGACAGCCCTCGTCTTCTTCTGTTCTGAAGCGGTAGTAGTGAACTTTGGCTTTGAGCCAGTCATGCTGCTTGGGAAGATAATGCGAGGTGCTTCTTGACTTGAAGGTGCAGGTTGGGCAGTGGAGAGCTTCTTCTTCTTTGCTGCCATCCTGGGGTCAATGCCAGGACGGCCAAGAGACTTGCGCTTCTCAGCCTCATTGTAGGCAAGCACACACTTGTCAGCCAGACTCTTCATACGCTCTCTGGAGCCTCGAGATTCTTCACGCTTCTTGTGAAAGGCTTCTTTGAGCTCGTGTAGCATGATCTTGAAGTTCTTGACATCTTGCACGTTGAGCTTTGCCACATGCTTCTTGAACTAAGCCTTTTCATAGTCAATTTTGTTTTTCAGCTCAACGATGCACTGAGCAATAGCTAGCTCAGAAGCAATGGCGCCATTGAAGGCGATGCTGAGGCTAATTGGAAGTTGCAGATCATCAAAGCTGAGATTTGGTGTGTCAAACCACTCATCAATGAAGTTATGAATGACTACCACGTCAAAGAGAGGCAAGTTGTTGAAGATCTCTGCTTCTTCCTTGCTCTTGATCAGTTGCTCAAGAGCATCATCTGCAAGATCGTCATCGCTGGACAGATCAATGTGCTCTTCACGCAGAATAGCAGCTGGAGTCAAAGCCTGATCAGTACTCTTGACGATTTTCTTTTTCTTCTTCGTCTTCTTGGAGATGCGTGAAAGATCTTCAGGTTGCACACTGGCTTTAGGAGATGCAGCAGCGAGTGGCTTCACACGAGAAGCTTTTGGAGGTGCAGCTAATGTTGAAGCCTTAATCTTCTTTGGCTTCTGCGGCCTTGGAGGAGGAGCTGGGGCTTCATCAGAATCAGCATCATTGCCAGAATGATCCACTTTGGCACCTTGTACTAAGATGTAGGAGATGAGGCCATCAAGGTTTGCAAAGGGGCCAATTCTATTTTCTTCAGCTTCACGTGTGCCATCATCACGGGGAGCAGAGGGTCCAGGATTGAAGTCTAATCCCCATGACTTCTTGTTTTCCTTTGCCGAAGCCTTAGCATACTGGAAGTTGCGCTTGAAGAGATTGTTGTCACGACACCAGAGCAATGATGATGGGTCGGCTTCTTCAGGCTGTGGTCCACGGACCATGCAAGGATAGAATTCTTGCGCAATGGCTTCAGCTTTGTTCTTGGGGGGAAGGCCTTGATAGAGAATATCACCCCAAGGGCTCTTGATAGCATTCTTCTCTGCGTACTCCTGGGTCACGAACTTGTACTTGAACCACTGTTCAGCCCAATAGCGTCGAATCCATTGGATTCGAGTCTTGCGCTGATTGTAATCCTCTTCAGGATCTGTTTTGTAGATTTCAGCAAGATAATCAGGCAGATCCTTTGAAGTTCCCCCATGACGCTGTCTGCCACCCTTCCTTACTGATTTCTCTACAGCCATGAACTTCAAACTGAACGGTTTCAATATGTTCAAAGGCTTCAAAGGCTTTCGCTCGTTGGTCAGACAGGAACTGGCTTCAGGAGAATCAATGTGTTGCTGTAAGAATTCTGCAAATGAATGCAGACTATGAGAACCTAGGGATTCTCCCACGGACATGTACCTGTGACAGCATTAGAGATGAGAGGGAAGGGGAAGAGGTCATATGCATTCTCAGAAGATTTTGAAGATAAATCAGTTTGAAGACATTGACCTCATGTTGCGAAGACATTCACTTATATGTTGAGAGTCGGTTCCAGATTTGTACCAATCCGTGAATAAGTACAAGTGAGGAATCTAACTAGATGTGAAGCTTAAGTGAATATACTAGGCAGTATGAGATGCAGACAAAATAGATCTAACTTTGTATAGACAGAAACCAAGTTTGGTAAATTGGATGAATCATTGAGAATCAAAAAGATGGTAAAAATAGAGTTATATTTACCACACGATGAACTGCTAGATGGATGAAAGGAGACCAAGCAGTTCAATCCATCATGCCCTAACTTGGCGACGGAGGACACCTACGGCGGCGGCGGAGAGGACGATGCCCGCGGCTGGCGTGAGGACGGCGTCGGAGAAGTCGCAGCAGCAAAGCGCTTCGTCGCCGGCGTCGTTGAGAGCTAGCGGTGGCGCTAGGGTTTTGACGAGGTGGAGAGGTGGAAGAAGGTTTTCTTGACCGCAAGGGACACATATTTATAAGTAGGTGTGCAGCACAGTGCAATTACGCAGGTGCCCCTGTCTGTTCACATCCGTGGGACATGTGGCAAGCATGCAACATACTCAGAGTTGTCCCACGTTCCCACGCCCGCCAAGTTTGTCAGATGGTTGTTCCGGCTTCTCCGGATATCGACAATAAAAATGAATCATTTAAAGAGGACTTGATGTTTGTCTCTGTGTCTTCTGCTGACAAGGATACAGAGAAGACATTCGACAGTTTCAACAGAATGCATATGATTTGGACAGATAGAGTTTGAGATAGTAAGCATAGAGAGATTAGGGTCCGATCACATTCACTTAGTTCAAAAGATTCAACAATGAAGACATAGCTATAAGTGAATGCTGTAGAGGACAGAATACTAGCATATATATATATATATATATATATATATATATATATATATATATATATATATATATATATATGAGAAAGCAATCAACTCAACATACTGAAGTAAATCATGAAGATAAGTTGAAAGTTGAAGACAAATCCATATGCGAAGATATTCAGCAATAACGCCATGAGTGAAACACTTCAAACTAAGAAATTTGGTGGCAGCGTTACCCATCGTATAGGAAGTATTAGACCCAGACACGGCGCACAATTATCGTGGCGCTCCGAAGTCAAATTCCACTTTAATGTATTCACACTCAGAATGTAAGTCTTCATTGATTGAAGATATACTTTACTACGTGCGTTGCACATCAAAGTCATCAACATGCATAAGTGTTAGGATGTGTGCCTGATCATAGGACATTTGAGGATTCCAAGATATTTAGCTCACACCGTAACTTGCAAAACCTTTTCTCATCCAAGGGCTTTGTGAAGATATCTGCCAGTTGCTCTTCAGTGTTGACGTGAATGATGTCAATATCTTTCTTCATGACATGATCTCTGAGAAAATGATGATGAATTTCAATGTGCTTTGTCTTCGAGTGCTGAACTGGATTGTTGGCAATCTTGATAGCGCTTTCGTTGTCGCAGAAGAGAGGGACTTGCTTCAGATTGATGCCATAGTCCTTGAGAGTTTGTTTCATCCACAGAAGCTGAGCACAACAAGATCCAGCAGCAATGTATTCAGATTCAGCAGTTGAGAGTGATACACAGTTTTGCTTCTTTGAAGACCAACAGACAAGTGATCGTCCCAGAAAGTGACATGTTCCTGATGTTGACTTGCGATCCACCTTCTCACCAGCATAATCAGCATCCGAGAATCCAACCAGATCAAATCTTGAGCCCTTTGGATACCATAATCCGAGTGTTGGGGTGTAAGCCAAATACCTAAGAATTCGCTTCACAGCTAAGTGATGCGATTCCTTTGGTGCCGCTTGGAATCGAGCACACATGCAAACACTAAGCATAATATCTGGCCTAGATGCACATAGGTAAAGTAAAGAACCAATCATGGAGCGGTATACCTTTTGATCAAACTCTTTACCATTGTCGTCGGGACCAAGATGATGTTTGGCTGGCATTGGCGTCGTGTAACCTTTGCAATCTTGCATGCCGAACTTCTTCAGGCAGTCTTTGACATATTTTTCTTGAGATATGAAGATGCCATTTCTTTGCTGACGAATTTGAAGACCAAGGAAGAACTTCAGCTCACCCATCATGGACATTTGATATTGCTCTTGCATCATGTATCCAAACTCATCACTATACTTCTGGTTGGTGCAGCCGAAGATTATGTCATCCACATATATTTGGCACACAAACAGTTCACCATCATATGTCTTCGTGAAGAGTGTGGGATCTAGGGATCCTGGTTTGAAGCCTTTGCTCTTCAGGAAGTCTTTGATTGTGTCATACCAAGCGCGAGGAGCTTGTTTGAGGCCATACAGTGCTTTGTTTAGTTTGTACACCATATCAGGATGTTTTGGATCTTCAAAGCTAGGTGGTTGAGCAACATACACTTCTTCTTCAATCTTGCCATTGAGGAAAGCACTTTTCACATCCATTTGATATAACAAGATGTTGTGGTGATTAGCATAGGCTAGCAGTATGCGAATAGCTTCAAGCCTAGCCACATGAGCAAATGTTTCATCGAAGTCAATTCCTTCAACCTGAGTATATCCTTGTGCCACTAGACGTGCTTTGTTTCTGATGACTTGACCATGCTCATCTTGTTTGTTCCGATATATCCATTTAGTGCCAATAATGTTATGCTTGCGAGGGTCAGGGCGCTTGACAAGTTGCCAAACATTATTCATCTTGAACTGTTGAAGTTCTTCTTGCATGGCTTGAATCCATTCAGGTTCCATAAAGGCTTCAGCAACTTTCTTGGGTTCTGATATTGACACAAATGAAAAATGCCCACAGAAATTTGCTAACTGTGTTGCTCTTGAGCAAGTAAGTGGACCAGGTGCATTGATGCTATCAATTATCTTCTCAATCTGTACTTCATTTGCAACACGAGGATGAACAGGACGAAGACTTTGCTCTTGCTGATCATTGTCATCATTTGGAGGATTGTCTTTAGTTTGTGCATTATCTTCTGATTGGTTAGGTGCAGAAATGATAAGTTCCTCTTCAGGCTGTACTTCAGAGGGCATGATTTCACCAGTTCCCATCAGCTTGATAGATTCACTGGAAGGAGCTTCATCTAGTGTGCTTGGCAGGAGTTCTCGTTGTGAACCATTGGTTTCATCAAATCGCACGTCCATAGTTTCAACGATTTTGTAGTGGAAGAGGTTGAAGACTCTGTAAGAGTGTGAATCCTTTCCATAGCCAAGAATGAAGCCTTCGTGAGCTTTGGGTTCAAATTTTGACTTGTGATGGGGATTGTTGATCCAGCACCTAGCACCAAAGACTCTGAAGTAACTGACATTTGGCTTCTTGCCAGTGAGGAGCTCATAGGATGTTTTGCCCAGAAGCTTATGGATGTAGACACGGTTGATGATGTGACAAGCTGTATCAATAGCTTCAGGCCAGAACTTTCTTGGTGTCTTGTACTCGTCGAGCATTGTTCGAGCCATCTCAATGAGGGTTCTGTTCTTGCGCTCAACAATGCCATTTTGCTGAGGTGTGTATGGAGCAGAAAATTCATGAGTGATTCCCAATTGTATCCAGATAAAGATCAAGCCCGGTGTTCTTGAATTCAGTGCCGTTATCACTTCTGATATGCTTGATCTGGACGCCATAATTGTTCATTGCTCGATTGGCAAATTGTCTGAAGACATCTTGTACTTCAGTCTTGTAGAGAATTATGTGCACCCATGTGTATCTTGAGTAGTCATCAACAATGACGAAGCCATAGAGACACGTCGTTGTTGTGAGGGTGGAGTAGTGAGTAGGGCCAAATAAGTCCATGTGCAACAGCTCAAAGGATTGAGATGTCGTCATGATTGTCTTCGAGGGTTACTTGGCCCTTGTCATCTTTCCAGCTTCGTAGGCACCACACAAATGATCTTTCTTGAACTTGACACTTTCGATGCCTATGACATGCTTCTTCTTGACGTTTGAATCCAAGGGATTCAACAAGCATCACTTTATCCATGTGTTGATCCTTTGAGATTGGAACTCTACCTAGACCTAATACCTTGCCTTTACTAGTGTCAGCAAATGTGATTTGACTCTTGTTGGATAGACGTAAGGTTGAGTCCATGAGAATACTTTGATCACCAGTCATATGATTAGTGCATCCGCTGTCCATAATCCATTCTGAAGCACGAGGTGTCATACCCTACAGTGCAGTTAGGAGGATAGGCTTCACAAGGTATGTTGTGAAGCATAAGCATTTGATGCTCACTTGGATTATCACAGCTTAGATGAAAGTTAGCACACAGTATGACAGGTAAGCAATTCATATGTGGAATACATAGTAAGTCATTTTATCATGCGTCCCTTTGTGTTTTAGGTCCCCAACAATAATATCGGACGCCTTTTATTGCTGGCTGGAGACCATGTTCTGCAAAAGAGAGTTAGTTCTTCTTCACCACCCACATCTTTAGGGGTGGCTTAGAAGCAATGAGTCTAAGTGCAGCATCTGAGAATTTCGGCATTGGAGCCCTAGCAAATAGCCTTGCAGAAGATGAATGATACTCATATGAATAAGCAGAAAAGTTCTTAGTCCTATGAACATAGCGGTTTGAAGAGTCGCGCTCATATTCATAAGTTTGAGTTTGATTTCCCTGCAAAACATTGGCGTTAGGGTTACTCAGGTGAGTCCTGTTTCCGTATGAAGCCGTTGGACCATGTGACGCCTTTGGTCTGGGGTTTGTCTTCTTCCCTGGTGGTGTCATGACCACGTTCACAGGAAGATTTTCAAGACAGCTTTTGGGAACCCAGATCTTCTTCATTAGGGGTCCATTCCTGCAGTTAGTACCAATATACCTGGCAAACACTTCACCATTCTGATTTTGAACAGTTTATAGTTTGCATCAAAGGATTCATCAATGATAATAGGATTAGTACAGGTAAAGCCAGATAAGGTGGATGGATCCACTGAAGGTTCCTTTGCACCAACCCATGTGGTTTTGGGATACTGCACAGGCTTCCAGCAGGAACCATCAGCATTCATTTTCCTCTCGAACCCAACACCCTCTTTCCTAGGGTTTCGGTTCAGAATCTGCTTTTTGAGGACATCGCAAAGTGTCTGGTGCCCTTTCAGACTTTTATACATCCCTGTTTCAAGCAATGTCTTCAACCTAGCATTTTCATCAACAATAGCAGTGGTATCCTCAGAAGAGGGGTTAGTTACCACATCAGTAGTTGAAGACAAAGCAACAGTAGCAGCAGTGGAACATTCAGCAACAGAGGCAGCGTTATCACGCTCAATGCATTTTAAGCATGGTGGTTCAAATCCATCCTGAGCGAGACTGATCTGTTGAGCGCGAAATGACTCATTCTCTTTTTGAAGATCTTCATGAGTCGCTTTCAATTTCTCAAGCTCTTGCTTCCTTTGAAGATAATCATAGGAGAGCTTTTCATAAGTGGTTGAGAGCGTCTCATGAAGACTTTCAAGTTCTTGATACTTAGCATGAAGATTTTTTATGTCTTCAACTAAGGACTGTGAACGTGTCATTTCCGTGTCCAACAGGTCATCGCTTTTGTCTAACAGTTTTTGAGTATGTTCCATAGCCCTTTGTTGTTCAGTAGCAATTTTAGAAAGTGTTTTGTAGCTGGGTTTAGATTCACAATCATCTTCACTTGATGTTTGAAAGTAAGCATCGCGTGATTTTACCTTGGCACCGCGTGCCATGAAGAAGTAGGTGGGAGCAGGATCGTCCTTGTCATCATCAGCGTTGATGTAGGAGTCATTGTCTTCAGTGTTGAAGATGAACTTGGCAACGTAGGCTGTGGCTAGAGCCAGACTTGCAACGCCAGAGTCGGACTCAGCTTCAGATTCAACCTCTGCCTCCTCAGAAGCAGACTCCTCCTGTGAATCCATTTCCTTGCCAACAAAAGCACGAGCCTTGCCAGATGAGCTCTTCTTATGAGATGAAGACTTTGATGTGGATTTGGAAGAAGACTTTTATGATTTCTTCTTCTTCTTGTCATCGGAGTCATATTCCTTGCTCTTCTTCTTCTTCTTCTCGTTGTCCCACTGAGGACACTCAGAGATGTAGTGCCCAGGCTTCTTACACTTGTGACATGTTCTCTTCTTGTTGTCTTGAGTGGAAGCTTCATCATTTCTTGAACTGGATCGTGAAGACTTTCTGAAGCCCTTCTTCTTGGTGAATTTCTGGAACTTCTTCACAAGCATAACAAGTTCCCTTCCAATGTCTTCAAGATCATCAGAACCGCAGTCAGATTCTTCTTCTTCAGATGAGGAAACAAATTTTGCCTTCAAAGCATGAGTTAGGCCATAGTTGGGGCAATAGATATCTCTTTTCTCAGAAAGCTGGAACTCATGTGTGTTGAGCCTCTCAAGTATATCAGACGGATTGAGAGTCTTGAAGTCAGGATGTTCTTGTATCATGAGGGCAAGGGTGTCAAAAGAGCTGTCAAGAGATCTTAGCAGCGTCTTGATGATTTCATGCTTGGTGATCTCAGTGGCGCCGAGAGCCTGTAGCTCATTTGTGATGTCGGTGAGGCGATCAAACATGAGTTGGACATTTTCATTGTCATTTCTCTTGAAGCGGTTGAAGAGGTTGCGAAGAACACTGATTCTTTGATCTCTCTGTGTAGAGACGCCTTCGTTGACCTTGGATAGCCAGTCCCAGACGAGCTTTGACGTTTCCAGAGCACTCACACGGCCAAACTGTCCTTTGGTCAGATGACCACAGATGATGTTCTTTGTAGTCGAGTCCAGTTGAATGAACTTCTTGACATCAGTAGGGGTGACACCTTCACCAGTTTTGGGAACGCCATTCTTGACGACATACCAAAGGTCGACATCAATGGCTTCAAGATGCATGCGCATCTTATTCTTCCAGTAGGGATATTCAGTTCCATCGAACACGGGGCAGGCAGCGGAGACTTTGATTATCCCTGCAGTCGACATAGCTAAACTCCA
Source organism: Triticum dicoccoides (assembly GCF_002162155.2). Taxonomy (NCBI): domain Eukaryota; kingdom Viridiplantae; phylum Streptophyta; class Magnoliopsida; order Poales; family Poaceae; genus Triticum; species Triticum dicoccoides. The sequence goes on along the minus strand of NC_041387.1, from coordinate 579,893,060 downwards.
GGTGGTTAAACCGAATCACACAGAACAAGGGAGTACCTTGCTCTGATACCAATTGAAAGTGCTAGTTATCGACTAGAGGGGGGGGGTGAATAGGCGATTTTTATCAAAGTCTTCAAAACATGTAAGTTTTGAAGACAAACAATAGAAATGACCTAATTGATATGCAGCGGAAGATAAACTACACAAAGCAAGCCATAGTAAAGTATGCAATAGTGGTAATGTACGAAGACTAATAGCAGCTAGGTAGTAAGGATCAAGATGGAAGATAGTATGAAGCCAATCAACAATAGTAGTCAAGCAATGAAGTCAAATAGATAAGACAGATAAGCAATGACTTCACGAAGACAAACTCAAAGTAAAGGAGGGAAGGGATAGAACCAGTCACTTGTTGAAGACACAGGATTTGTTGGACCAGTTCCAGTTGCTGTGACAACTGTACGTCTGGTTAGGGAGGCTGAGATTCAACTCAGAAGACCGCGTCTTCACCTTATTCCCCTTGAGCTAAGGACACATAGTCCTCGCCCAATCACTCTGGTAAGTCTTCAAGGTAGACTTCCGAACCTTCACAGACTTCATTCACCGGCAATCCACAATGACTCTTGGATGCTCAGAACGCGATGCCTAACCGGCTGGAGGATACACAGTCCTCAAGTGTAATAAGTCTTCAGGTCACACAGACAGAAAGACTTCAGTGATGCCTAACACTCTTTGGCTCTGGGTGTTTGGGCTTTGTCCTCGCAAGGATTTCTCTCTCAAAGGCTTCGAGGTGGGTTGCTCTCAAAACGACAAAAGCCGTAAACTAACTCTTAGCAACCACCAATTTATGGTGTAGGGGGTGGGCTATTTATAGCCACAAGGCAACCCGACCTGATATGTCTGAAATGACCCTGGGTCACTAAGCAACTGACATGTGTTCCAACGGTCAGATTTCAAACACACACGGCAACTTTACTTGGGCTACAAGCAAAGCTGACTCATCCAGCTCTGGATAAGATTTGCTCTCATTGTCTTCGCTCGAAGACATAGGATTTGGGTTGAGCATCACTTCAGTCACTCTGACTTAGTTCACTTGGACCCCACTTAACAGTACGGTGGTTCCTATGACTCAACATAGAAGAAAAGGAAACAACGAAACAACTCAGTCTTCGCGCTCCATAGTCTTCACTCAATGTCTTCTCATGTCATAGTCTTCAATGTGAACCTCTTCACACACCACCATTGTCTTCAATGTCTTCATACATTTTTAGGGGTCATCTCCGGTAGGTAAACCAAATCAATGAGGGACACTACCTGCGTTATCCTGCAATTCTCACAAGCGCATTAGTCCCTCAACCAACTTTGTCGTCTACTCCAAAACCAACTAGGGGAGGCACTAGATGCACTTACACCCACAATTCATCATATCTCAACAAACGCACCGCAAAAGAAGATTACATCGAATAGATCTCCAAGAACATCGAGGAGAACATTGTATTGAAGATCAAAGGGAGAGAAAAAGTCATCTAGCTACTAGCCATGGACCCGTAGGTCTGTGGTAAACTACTCACACATCATCGGAAGAGAAGCAATGTTGATGTAGAAGCCCTCTGTGATCGAATCCCCCTCCGGCAGAGTACCAGAAAAGGTCCCCAGATGGGATCTCACGAAGATAGAAACTTGCAGCGGCGGGAAAGTATATTTGGTGTGCTCTCTGGTCTTTGCAGAATATTTGGGTATTTATAGAAGAAGAATTAGGGTTAAAGGAGCCAAGGGGGGCCCACAAGCTTGGGGGGTGCCCCCTGGGGTGCGCCCCTGAGCTTGTCGCCGCCTCGTGTCCCTTCTGACCTCCTCCCGAAGCTTCCAAGATGTCTTGTGGTCCAAGAAAAATAGTCAAAAATTTTCTTTCCATTTGGACTCCATTTGGTATTGATTTTCTGTAAAGAAAAAAAACAAGGAAAAAACAACAACTGGCACTGGGCACTAGGTTAATAGGTTAGTCCCAAAAAATGATATAAAATAGCATAATAATGCATATAAAACATCCAAGATTGATAATATAATAGCATGGAAGAATAAAAAATTATGGATACGCTGGAGACGTATGAAGCATCCTCAAGATTAATTCATGCTCGTCCTCGAGTAGGTAAATGATAAAAACATAAAATTTTGATGTGGAATGCTACCTAACATGTTTATCATGTAATCTTTCTTTATGTGGCATGAATATTCAGATCCATTAGATTCAAAACAAAAGTTTAATATTGATATAAAAACAATAATACTTCAAGCATACTAAAAAGCAATCATGTCCTTTCAAAATATCATGGCTAAAGAAAGTTATCCCTACAAAATCATATAGTCTTGTTATGCTCCATCTTGTTAACACAAAGTATTTATCATGCACAACCCCGATGACAAGCCAAGCAATTGGTTCATACTTTTTAACGCGCTTCAGATTTTTCAACTCTCACACAAAACATGAGCATGAGTCATGGTATAGAACTTTAGGTGAGATAGAAGGTGGTAGTAGACAAAAAAGACGGGAGAAATTCTCACATCAACTAGGAAAATTAATGGGCTATGGAGATGAACATCGATCAATATCAATGTGAGCGAGTAGGGATTTGATGCATCTCCAACGTATCTATAATTTATGAAGTATTCATGCCTTGTTTACAAAATTTTTATATGGTTTTGGTATGATTTGCATGGAACTAACCCAGACTAACACTGTTTTCAGCAAAACTACCGTGGTGTTGTTTTTTGGGCAGAAATGAAAGTTCTCCAAATGAGCTGAAACTTTTTGACGATTTTTTGGAACAAAAGAGACCCCCAAGCTTCGTGGAAGGACCAGAAGGTGAAGGAGTAGGGCACAAGACACTGGGGCGTGCCTGGGCCCTTGCCCGTTCCCCGGTGGGTTGTGCTCACCTCGAGGCCCATCTTCGCGTGATACCAAAGCCAAAAAATCCTATAAATAGAGAAACCATCATAAATAACCCTAGATCAAAAGTTTCGCCGCTGCAAGCCTCTATAGCCACCGAAAACCAATCGGGAGCCTATTCTGGCACCCTGCCGGAGGGGGATATCATCACCGGTGGCCATCTTCATCATCCCGGCGGCCACCAAGATGACGAGGGAGTAGTCTACCCTCGGGGCTGAGGGTTTGTACCAGTAGCTATGTGTTTAATCTCTCTCTCTCTCATGCTCTTGAGATGTCACGATCTTGATATATCATGGGCTTTGTTAACATAGATGGATCATATGATGTTTCACCCCTCTCTACTCTTGTTGTGATGAATTGAATCTTTACCCTTTGAAGTTTTGTCTTGTCGGATTGGATGTTCAGATCTGAGAACACATGATGTATGTCTTGCGGTATGAATACTTGAGGTGATAATGGGGTATCATATTGATTCACTTGATGTATGTTATGGCACTCAACTTGCAGATTCCCGATGCGACATTGGGGTAATCTATGCATAGGGGTTGATGCACGTATTTATTATCTATTCTCCGATAGAAACTTTGGGGTCTCCTTGTAGTTCTTTGTGTGGATTGAATATTATGATCATGAAGTTATTTGATGCATATCATAGAATTAACTCATAGATACTTGTGGTGACATTGGAGTATCTAGGTGACATTAGAGTTGGTTGATGTGTGTCATATGGTGTTATTTTAGTATGAACTCTTAGTTAGATTGATCAGAAAGAAAGAATAGCTTTGTGTTAGTTTAGTACGAACTCTAGGATAGATTTATCAGAAAGAATAGCTTTGAGGTGGTTTAGTACCCTACAAACAATTTCTATCTTTTGTTCTCCGCTAATAGGAACTCGGGAGTGATTCTTTATTGCACTTTGAGGGATAATCATATGATCCAACTATGTTAGCACTGTTGAGAGATTGCACTAGTGAAAGTATGCACCCTAGGCCTCATTTTCCATCATTGCAATACCGTTTGTGCTCCGTTTTACTATTTACTACCTTGCTGTTTTTATTGTCCGCACTACAAAAACTCATATCTACTATCCATACTACACTTTTGTCACCATCTCTTCGCCGAACTAGTGCACCTATACAATTTGCCATTGTATTTAGTGTGTTGGGGACACAAGAGATTTCTTGTATTTGATTGCAGGGTTGCTTGAGAGAGACTATCTTCATCCTACACCTCCCATAGATTGATAAACCTTAGGTCATCCACTGAGGGAAAATTGCTACAGTCCTACAAAACTCTGCGCTTGGAGGCCCAACACGAGTCTACATGAATAAAGTTGCATAGTAGACATCAAGCTCTTATCTGGCACCGTTGCCGGGAAGGCGAGTGCTTGAAGGTATATCTTTAGATCTTGCAATCGAATCTTTTAGTTTCTTGTTTTATCACTAGTTTGGTTTATAAAAAGAAAACTAAAAAAAAATGGAATTTAGGTTGCATCATATTATTCATCTTTATCATGCCTTTCTTGAAAATGATGGAGAGGAAAATTGTGCTCAATTGATAGAAGAAGAATTCTACAAGATGTTTGACAAAGCATCTTTGAATGATGAGCATGATTGCAATGGTGTTAGTATGAACTCTTTGATTATCCATGATGCTAATGATATGCAAAGCCATAAGCTTGGGGATCCTATCACTACAAAAAAATACACTTCTGTGATGATACGTGTTTGTCACAGTAGGTCGCGTTTTTTGTCATGCATGTACATCCATGACACATTTATGATAGAATCAAGATAGTCATACATGTGCTGTCGTAGAAGTGTTCCATGACATTACCAAAATTATCATCACGGAAGTGTCCACTTCCATGATGATAAATCGCGCGTCATAGAAGTGCTTTCATCAAGGGTGACCAACACGTGGCATCCACCATAACGGAACGCCGTTAAGCTATCAGGTCGGGTTTTGGATCCGATAACCCATTAACAGCCCCGACCAATGGGGATTTTCCACGTGTAAAATCATCATTGGCTGGAGGAAACACGTGTCGGCTCATTGTTGGGACAGAGTTCATCCACTCATTGGACAGAAGTCGCCTATGATACGTCGACACGTGGCACGGCCAAACAGAGGCCCATTCCTATGAAAAGGCCAGCCCGTTTGACTTGATCAAAAGGTGGTGGGCCGGCCCATGGTAAGCCTGTTAACGGCCTGTTCGCATATAACCCATTTACAGCCCGCTAACCCAAGGCCCGTTACGCCCTATCCGAATTAGGCCCAATAGCGTCATCTGGGCCATCAAATATGATTCCAGCCCGTTTTCACTTCTGGCCCATGTATGGCCATGACGTCTTTCGGCCCATATGAGGCCCTATGTAACTCTTGGCCTATTAACGGAGCATGGTGAAACTGGCCTGTAATGAACAATGTATCACTTTACACCCATTAACAGCCCATGGTGAAACTGGCCTGTAATGAACAGTGTATCACTTTATACCCATTAACGGCCCGTTATTCTGTTGGACCGTTTCCAGCCCATGTTATCTTTCGGCCTTCTCAGAGCCCATTTATTCTTGAGCTCGTTTCCAGCATTCGTTTACTTACGGCCCGTTATTGTCATTTTCTGCTTGTGGGCCAAATTCAGCTCGTGGTTACAGTCGGCCCGTTTGTGGTCAATACGTTGGGCTGTTTTTATAGCGTCATCATATACGGCCTATTAACAATGGCCTGTTATGTTCGGCCCATGAACGGACAATTCCAACTCTAGCCCGTTTACGGCCATAATGCGGCCTGTTATTGGCCCATGTTTGGCCAATCATACGGCCCATATAAGGCCCATTGATGATATGGCCCGTAGAAGGTCCATTGTTTCTACAGCCCGTAGAAGGCCCATTGTTTCTACGGCCCGTAGAAGGCCCATTGTTTCTACGGCCCGTAGAAGGCCTACTGTTTCTACAGCGCATAGAAGGCCCACTGTTTCTACGGCCCGTAGGAGGTCCAGTGTCACTACAGTAAATATTAGCCAATGGTTATTGTGGCCTAGTTTTAAAAAATAGGTTATTGCAGCCACTAGCAAACCGCGGAAAAAGAACTGCACTGACTACAAGCAAACAAATAAACAAGACAACAAGGAAATAAATAAGCAAGCAACTTATGCTAGGCTATCACGGCTATTACACATATTACATCCACATGGCATCAAAGTTCGCCACCAGTGCAAATATAGGGAACAAAGTAGTATATAAATGCCGCAGCAAAACAAGACTAGAACTGAAACCACTGAAACCACTTCAGGAGAGTTCAAGAAACAATATCCTGGGTACCCATAATGCTGGCAAGATGATTAGCAAGCTTATTAACTTTCTCTTGTTTGGCGCTTAAATCCTCCAGCACTTGCTGTTACACAAGAAAGTACGCATCTGAATTCTGCAGGGACTTCCTCAGTCCTTCGGCTTCTTGCCGCAGCACAGCTGACTGATGCCTTTCAGCTTGTAGCTGAGACTAAAGAAGCCGAAGTGATTCAGGCAGCGAGTTCGAAGAGCTTGTGCCAGCGGTACTAGCCAGTAACTCGAACACTACATCAACGCAGGACTGTGGGGTTTTCTCACTGTCTACAAGATCGTTTTTATCACCTTTCTTGGAGACCAACAGGGTTGTCTCACTATCCTGAACCTTATCTGCATTACTTTCTCTACCATTGCATAGTGGGGTGCTCTTCTCCAATATTCTGTTTGCATACTACAAGAGAAACAAGCAGACACATCACAGGTTTAGCTTGTAGTATATGAAACTCATTTTGGTAAACCTGTTTAGTAGTAAGGTGGACAGGATAACAGCATGAAACAAACATATATCTATGTACTATGGTCACTGTATTGTCCATATCATTCTAGTTTATGTTCCCTAATCAAGATAGAGAGACAGTTCAACTCATATTTTTTTAAGACACAGCAACATAGACAGAATATAAGTGTGAGAAACTACACAGCATTGGCAGCACTTGTAATGTGCATCACATGAGAACATAACTGTTTATACAACTTAAACTGAAATCAACATAGAGCAACAAGTTAGAACAGCAATCCAGTTAAAGAAATAGGTTTAAAACATACCTGTTGTGGCATTGGAGTTTCAATTGGATCCTTCAAATTCGAAAGTAGTTGGTATGAGTAAATACAATGATGCAACAGCAAAGGAGTATGGACCATAGCTACGGAATCTGACCTGAGAACAGTTGCTCTTCTGCTTTAAACGTGGAGTTTGGGTTAGCTGTGGTGGTCTTCGTGCTTTGGGCACTGCAGTAGCTTTACAAACTGCTCGTGTGGGGGGTACTCTGTTGTGGACATGGTGCTTTGTCAACTATAAGTGGGTTACTATCCGCTGGGGTTGCGATTAGATGGGTTGTAGCTGGTTCTCTGCCCAACGGTGTAAGTGTGCAATCTGGAAGAGTCTCGATTGTGTGTGGTGGGGCTAGTTTGTGGGCCAGTACACCCATGGTTCTATCTGCATCGACGGGTAGCACTGTCTTTTGTGAAGAACGGGTTTTTGCTCCCTTAGATACTGCCATCACCCCCTCCAATTCAAATGGATGATAAACAAGAAAAGAAATTGAACGTACAGACATTGTATGATAGATAGATGTGGTAATTCACATATATGTTGTCTAACCAAATAGGACAGCATGACACAATTTCACATATATGATGCCTAACTAAACAGGATAGCATGACACAGTTTCAGATATATGATGGATAACTTAACAGGATATAATGGAACAATTCAACATATGATGAGTACCTAAACAGGATGACATGACAAAACTATATGATGTGTTTCTAAAATAGGTTGGGATGAAATAATTCACATACATGTTGTCTAAGTATACACGATGGCATGATATAATTGACATAACTGATTCATATACTAAGCAGCTGACACTCGCATGTATGATCTCTAAACTAAGCAGATAGAATTCAGATGTCTAAACTAAGCAATGCAAGACACCATATACATCATATGAGAAATATAAACATTGCAACTTAGAGCATACACCTCAGGTGGGATATAGGACTGGTCATTTGTCTCTGAATCCTCCTCTAAGGAGCTCCCTGTAACCATCGAGATATATGCTTCAACAGGTACCATTGCCTGCTCTGAAGACCTTGTTTTCACTCCAGATTTTTCCATAACCGGCTCAAATGGCTGATACAAATGAAGAGTAGTTCAATATGCACAGATTGTTGACAAATGGAATACGTAATGGAAAAAAATATGGCATGAGATAATTCACATATATGATGCCTGGCTCCATGGCGGTGCATAATTCACATATATGATAACTGGCTGAAAAACATGGCATTGCATAATTCACATATCTGATATAGAAGGCAAAACATGAGGCGTTCACACAAAGCATGTCTAATCTAAGCAGATGGCATGACAATGCAAGACACCATATGCATGATATGAGCAATATAACCGAGCCAAGTTAGAGCATGCACCTCGAGGGGGGGGGGATAGGACTGGTCATCTCTCTCTGAATCCTCCTCTGAGGAGCTATCTGTAACCAGCAAGAAATCTGCATCGACAGGTAGCACTGACTGCTCAGAAGACCTTGTTTTCACTCCAGATTTTCCCATGACCGACTCAAATGGCTGATGCACAGGAAGAGTAGATGAATGTATAAACATTGTTGACAAATGGAATACATTATGGAAAAAATATGGCACGATACAATTCACATATACGATGACTGGCTAAAGAGGATGGCATTGCATGATTCACGTATATGATGCCTGGCTAAAGAAGATGACATTGCATAATTCCCATATACTCCCTCCGTTCCTAAATATTTGTCTTTTTAGAGATTTCAAATGGACTACCACATATCGATGTATATAGACATATTTTAGAGTGTAGATTCACTCATTTTGTTCCGTATGTAGTCACTTGTTGAAATCTCTAAAAAGACAAATATTTAGGAATGGTGGGAGTATGATATAGAAACCAAACAGGTAGCATTCACACGAAGCAAATCTAAACTAAGCTGATGACATATAAGATGTATAATGTAAGCAATGCAAGGCGCCATATGCATGATATGACCAACATCAGCATGCCAGGTTAGAGCAAACACCTCAGGTGGTAAACAGGCGTGGTCGGCTCCTTCTGAATCTCCATCTGAACAGTTATCTTCCTCTGGAATACAATCTGGAAATGCAGGAGGGGGGGGGGGCAATTCGCCCACCATGGAGCGGCGTCTGCATGACATTATATTCGCACGCAACAGTCTTCTTTTTTTCTCTACATGTTCAGTACGATTGTGTACAATATCTGACATGCATAATAAAAAAATAGTTAGATTTTGTAAGGCCTAAGGGGTGCATGCAAAAATCAAGACTGATGGTAGAAAACGAGTGGATGGATCCAAAACTAATGATAGCAGGTAGATTATAGCTTCAGTTTAAAAAGATAGACAATGGATCATCTATTGTTTGTTGCCCACCCAACATGAACCACATAGGAGACCCCAGATGAACCAGATAGTAGACAGATACTATTCGTTGCTGGCTCGATATGAGACCCATGGGCAATTCAAAACTCAAGATTGAACAATAAAGTAGCAGGTAATAATAACCGATGTATAACGTAAGCAAACACGAAAGACTGCAACCTCTCTTCCGGAACTGTGTAGTCCTCAGGTTCATCTGCTCAGTCAATGATGGTAATTCAGTTGGAGTGGCTGCCGGCAATGGGGAAGATGATCTGAGGCGGCGAAAGAAAGTTTGCAGGGGGATCTCTGCTGCAGTTAACGCTTCTGTCGATGGTGCACCTCAGTTGGGGTGGATGACGGCATGGCAGGAGCAGGACATAACACACAGAGTTTTCTTTGACGCCTATCTGAAAATGAAGTAAATCTGTAAGGGCTCCTTAGAATTGGAGGATTCTATAAATGCAGGGACAGGAAACACACAGGAATATGATAGGAATGCACGTGCAAAACAAAGCATTTGGAAACATAGGATTTCAGTCAACCTGGGTGTTTGGCACACATGAATTGGAAGAACAGAGGAATGGAGAAACAAAGTGATGCGACGAGTGTACAACCTCTTTGGCATAGCCTTGTGGACCTCAGCATCATTGGGTTGGACGTCGAGGATGGTGATGATGCTGGTGTGACTGTCGGAGGCGGGGAAGAAGATCCGAGGCCTGTGGAAATGGCACCGAGGGTACTGCTCCATTGTGATGGATGGTCCGTCGTTGGAGCAGCTCCGCTAAGGTGTATGGCGACAAGGCTGAAGCATGACAAGACAGACAACGTTAATCTGAAGTGGGACCCTAATATCATCTGCAATAGATGATGTAAAATACATCACCAAAAAGTGCTAGATGTAAAACGCATCAGCCGCGCCACGACCGCTCCGACAGATGCTGTAAGTACTATTCACTTTGAACTTAAATCAAGAAAATGAACTTCACAGTCAAAACTGAATTTTACTGTCGAAACTGATTGAACTAGTAAGAGAGCATTGCAATAGATGTTTAGGGCGTTCGAGCACTAGTAGCAGAGAAGCAGTGATCTAAATCAGCAGACGCTCGAGCAGGGAACACACTAGCAGAGAGCAAGTCGTGCAGTAGCACCACGAGCGAGTGCTAAAGCAGCAACTCCTGTAGCTGCCGAATGTCGTGCAGCAGCAGCAGCAGTGCAAGCGAGAGCAAGAGCAGAGCAGAAGCACGAACAAAAGCAGGAACAGTGCAGTAGTGCGACCGACAGCAAGAACAGAGCCGCAACGCAAGCGAGAGCCGGAGCAGCTGCAGCTAGTGCCGTTGTGGAAGTCGCCGCTGAGGAAGCAATGACATGGGGGAGAGACGCCATGGATGATGTGGCCGGCGACGGCGCCATCGATGGAGACCCGCCATGTCTGCTCGGTATCGAGCACCGGCAGCCCCGTGAGATTGAATAAAAGATAAAATGCAGCGGTGAGTGCAGAACCTCCTTGGTGGCGCCGAGTTGGCCTCGGCTTCATCAGAGGAATTGGTGAGGGTGCTGCGGTTCCGGTGGGGCAGGTCAAGACGGTGCTGTGGGGATTGAGGTGGCGCGATAGACAAGGCGAACATCCGGGCAGCTCCTTGGAGGTGGAGGACGGGGCGGCTGATCCGGCGGGACGACGAGATCGACAACGGATCCTCATCCGGTGCGGTGGATGAGGGACGGCGGGCTGTTACGGTGGACGACATAGTCGGGGAAGAGTCTTCGGCTGGGCGGCGGTCGGGAGGCCGACGGAGGAGCGTTGGGGTTCACGGGTTTTGGCGGCCTCGATGTACGAATGGGGGTGCTGGGCGAAGGGGGAGGGGGATCCAAGCTTAGGGACGCGCTTGTCTGAAATGTAGGGTAAATTACCAGCATACCGCCACCGGTTTTGACACTGCAACATGGAGCTTCATTTCTGGCTGAGGGAGCAATTTCGGATGAGGAGGGAGTTCTCGCACGCGTCCAAATTTCGGGATAACAAGGCGCGGCGCGGGTTGAAGAAGCGGGAGTTTCAAAGCAGGTGAGACAAAAGATACTCGAGCTTGAAAATTTCGGGATAACAAGGTGCGGATTCCTTGTTCGGCAGAACAAACTTAACGTGTAAAAGAACAATTCATACAAGACACAAGAGAGTCATGTCCCCTTTTACTATATTGCTATAGATGCCATTGAAAAAACTACAAGAAAAATGTAAAAAAAATCGGGAGAAGAAGATTACCCTGCACAGTACCAAATCGATTCGCACTTCCCTCAACAACAACAAAAAACAAATCAATTCCCTCCAAAGAAAGAGTAATGTCCCTTTTTATATGATTACAGATGCCATGATCTCGAATTTTAATTTTTGAATCCACGTTATGTTGAATTCGAATACATCGTTAGGTGACCTTGCGGTTTATAATTGATGTAGTCATACATTTTGATCTTCCATCATATATGAACATTTTCCTCCACCATGTGAACATATATATTGTCGTCTACCATATGGACTAAATTTGAATATACTTTCCTTATTTGAATACGATTGTTTTCAAGTTATACAATAATTTAAATATTACCTTGATAACAAAAAACATGCATATAGCAGTAATCATATTTCACTATGAACTACATGTACCATACGCTCTCCAATTCAAATATTTGTATCCGTTTTATGTTGAATTCAAATCATAGTACATTATTGGTCTAGGTAGTGAGATGTTCGGGATAATCTAAACCCTGTTTTCATATGTATAATTTTTGGCTGAATTGGGACAAGTTTTGGTATAAGCTTCTTGGAAAACTGAAGATTCTCTCAACAAGCCTCGTGGTTCCGAGAGGGAACGTGTCACCTTTGTGTGCGAAATGATATACGCTGCCTCCCCCCGGATTTTCTTTACAGAGGCAACATAGAACTATATGAGCGCCCTGTTAAATTTTGGAATTATTTCGGGTTCGTTTGGCCTTTTATACATTAATTGTGTTTCTGGACTTTTAAAGTGCATAATCTAAATATGAACTGCATGCACATGCTCCGGTGCACCAAAGTTTGTTGAAAAATCACATGTGTGTCCTTGGTTGAATTTCTAGGTCTCATGGAAGAAATGAGAATGAAATTCAAACATCTGGGCGTCGTGACTCGGCAGAGAACATTGAGAAACTTAGATTTTAAATTCATGTAAATCCAAAACTCGCCTGGAAATCAAGAAACTTGGCATGGTGTCATGTCATGGCACTAACATGTTGTGGTAAAAAATTGGGCCGATTTGGAAGCTCGTGGTTCTAAGAGGGAACGTGCCACCATATACGCTGCCCCCACCCTTGAGTTTCTTAACAAAGGAAACATAGAACTACATGAGTGCCCTGTTAAATTTGGAATTATTCCGGGTTCGTTTGTCGTTTTTTATACATTAATTGAGTTTCTGGTCATTTAATGTGCATAAGTCAAATTTGAACTACAAGCACATGCTCTCATGCACCAAAGTTGGTTGAAAAATCACATTTGTGTCCTCGGGTGAATTTCTAGGTCCCATGCAAGAAATGATAATAAAATTCAAACATCTGGGCATCGTGGCTCAGTCGAGAACATTGAGAAACTTGGTTTAAATTCTTGTAAATCCAAAACATGTCTGAAAATCATGAAACTTGGCATGGGTGTCATATCATGGTACTGCCATGCTGTGGTAAAAGAATTGGCCGAATAAGAACAGATTTTGGTATAAGCTTCTTACAAACCGAAGCTTCTCTCAAGAAGGCTCGTGGTTCTGAGAGGGAGCGTGCACCTTTGATTGCGAAACGATATACGTTCTCCCCTTGAGTTTATTTACAAAGGCAACATAGAAGTACATGAGTGCCCTGTTAAATTTTGGAAATCATTCCGGCTTCGTTTGGCCTTTTTACACATTAATTGAGTTTTTGGTCATTTAATGTGCATAATTAAAATTTGAACTAAAAGCACATGCTCCCCTGCACCAAAGTTGGTTGAAAAATCACATTTGTGTCCTCGGGTGAATTTCTAGGTCCCATGCAAAAAATGAGAATAAAATTCAAATATCTGGGCATCGTGGCTCGATCGAGAACATTGAGAAAATTGGTTTTGAAATCATGATACTTGGCATGGTGTCATGTCATGGTAGTGCCATGCCGTGGTAAAAAAAATTGGCCGAATAGGAACAAATTTGGGTATAAGCTTCTTGCAAATCGGAGCTTCTCTCAAGAAGGCTCGTGGTTCTGAGAGGGAACGTGTCACCTTTGTGTGCATAATTCAAATTTTAAATACAAGCACATGTTCCAGTGCACGAAAGTTGGTTGAAAAATCACATGTGTGTCCTCGGGTAAATTTCTAGGTTCCATGCAAGAAATGGGAATGAAATTCAAAATTCTGGGCGTCGTGGCTGGGCTGGAAACATTGAGAAACATAGTTTTTTAATTCCAGTAAATCCAAAACACACATGAAAATAATGAAACTTGGCTTGGTGCCATGTCCGATTTGCGAAGGCTCACACATTAACAATCAACAAAGTCATTTTGGAACAAGTGCTGTCACGTTACAATCAGAAACACAAGTATTATTGAAACCATGGGTGTTCTATTTACTACCATTTACATGCCGCCATGCGTCCCCATTTTTTATTAGCTAGGAGGCGCCGTGCAGGGTAGCTATTTGAGTACGAGAGGCGTGCGATCAGACCCCTGCGCGTGCTTATCGGGAGGAGAGCCCTTTGACCTCCATATGCCGTCTACCTCTCTCCCAAGGTCTCCATTAATGGCGCCCGAGCCTCTGTTTAATGGCGTGGATATGTCTCACTCGACTGAGATTTAAGAGAGAAAAAAGAAAATCTGAAAGCACGGATCTTGATGTAAGATCCGGCGGACCTATATAGCATCTACTGCGACTTATAGCAAGACTGATGAATATATAAGGACGATTAATTGTATTACATAATTAGAAAGATAATTAAAAAAGCCACATGCGGCTACGCCCGACATACACAAGGGCGAAAGAAGAAGGAAGACAAGGATCTGGCTCACTGATTTCTACTTTCTTCATGCGTTGCTGTAGGCCATGGGAACTAGTCTCCGCAGCGAGCGGCGATGAGCTCTTTCGTTTCCTCAAGACGCTACTTGAGAACATCCACGGATTCCTCCACCAGCCTTTGGCGCTCGATGCGGAGCATGTCATTCTCGTCCATAAGTTTCTTGACGATGACGCCGGTCCTCTTCAACAAGGTACTGGTCTCCTCCTGCTGGTCTCCACTTCGGACGATCTTCGCCCTCAGCAGGTCGTGCTCGGCCCGGAGCCTCTCATTGCCCTCCCTTAGTTGCCGGATGATGCCGGTAGCCTGTTCAAACAAGGCTTTCATGTCGTCCTGCAACCTCGCCTAGCCGAAGATCTGATCCATCTGGCTATCGACGATCGCATGCATGCGCCTGTAACAGTTGTCGCCTGCCCGCGATAAATTTTCCCAAGCCGCCACGGTGCGGCGGGACATCTCTGCTGCATTCGCGGCGCGGCGGGACATCTCTGCTGCTTCCGCGGCATGGGTGGACCAGTCTGCTGCATCGACAGTGCGGCGGGACCTCCATGCTGCTTCAGCGGCGTGGCGGGACCTCTGTGCTGCTACTTCCGCGCGCAGGACATGTCGGCTGCTTTCGTAGCGAGCCGGGACATCTCTCGTGCTTCCGCATCCATACTCGCCTCTCCCTGGTGGCAATCTCTCGACCTAGAACTCACGCTGGCCATGGCAGATGCAAGGGAAGGATGCTGAATGACTTGTTTGTTTTTGTGGATGAGGAGTTGAGGAGAATTGTGGAGTCATCTTGGCATACTAGTATTTATAACCGAGTACTAATACGCTTCTAAGTGGGAAACCGTTTAGGTTGTGATCGGTGTGAAGAACAGGTTTGCAATTCAATATAGCGTGGAGTAATTTGGAATGTGACGAGACGCAAGCTCAAAATTTATTGACGGTTCTAGTTTCGAAGTGCGGCAATATTCCAGGATGGCATTACGTGGGCACATGTTCTTAGCCGCGGTGTACTTTTTCTACTGTGTACGTGCAATAACTGGCACCGTCGTATACATATCTTACGGTTAATGGGGTGTTCGACAGGAATAGCCGCATGGCGAGCTATAGGCTAGTCTTTTTTAGACGCATTAAACCTATCTCTTGGGACTTCTCGCACGCACCATCGTGCCACCCACAAAAACTTGTACTCTGAGTTTAGTATGTTATACATGAAGAGAAGGGGTGCATGCACGCACTCGTCCTCTCACACACGCGTCTATTTTTCTCGAAAAGGAGGATGATGACCCCCAGATTCTACATATGGGAGTCACACACGCATCTATAGCTATGAATTGTAGTGTTCTCAACCATCTGACTATTGGGTTCTACGGTAGGGTGCGTCGACTACGAATTAAAATTTCCTACGTGCAGAACAACCAAGAACATGCTACGGGAAGATGGATCACAGGTCGTTACCACTAGACGCATAGTGCCGTGTAGCAGAAGAAGAGTTGGGGCAACGCGTCCGCGTGGATCGTCTCCTCCTTGTGCGATCTCCCTCGAACAGCCGGTCGTCCGATTCCACGTACAAGTTCGCCTGAGCGGCACAAGTGCACTGCCTCTAACGGTATCCACGCGTGCAAGAGGAACTACGTGCGGCGGACTGCTAGGTCCAATCACACAGTCGGCAGCGAGTGGAGGTGGCTATTCGCAACACATGCAAACCCTAGTCGCAGCGCCGAAGCGATCAACCGCATGAGTGTGCCGCACCTCCACTTTATATAGGCATCCATCGCAGGCTCAACTCTTGGGCCTCGAGCGGACCCTAAAGCCCAAAGTCTACTCGGTCACGTTCCTAGTCCAGTTCGGATCACATCCGACCAGTGTCCTATGAACCGACCTCGTAGGTTCCTTCCCTTAAGCGCGTGACCCCTTAGGTTCAAGTCAGCTTGGTCGCAGTTTGGATCACCTCCGACCTGCACGGTTGGTAGCGGCCTCTAGCAAGGCATGCCGACCACCAAGCAGACTATGAAGCTGGTTAGGCGAACCTGTACAACGTGTCACCCTTATGTTCCCTTTGCCTCACGATATATGTTGTCGGGCTCAAGGCGAGACTGTCATCCTTGTGCTAGCCCGACCTCTTTCTCGTTCCAGTTATACCGACCACAAACTGGATTATCTCATAATCTCTGTCGCATGGCCATGCTTATCCTGGTCAGATCACACGAGGGGCCCAGAGTATATCTCTCCTGATCGGAGGGGCAAATACCATCTTGCTCGACCATGTCTTGCAGCATGGGACTGGACAAACCCGAAACCTACCTTTGTAACTAGCCAGTCACGGAGTAGCATTTGGTCGGCCCAAAGCAAGACTGTCACCATCCCGAGTACATGCGTCAGCTCAGGTCTTAGGACATAGAACGTATGTTGTACTAGAGACTCACAGATGACATATCGCCGCGTCTCATAGTTGGGTCTATCCGACTCGGACATTATCTCGACTCGGATCCGACTACGTCGAATCCGACCATACCTTTCCAAGTCCATATTATCCGGTTAGCATCCAATGCTCCATGGCTAGTGAGACCAAGCCATCGACCGTGTCATATGCTAGTCTAGTCGGCTGCGCGTCCACACAGCCCTTTCGACTAGGGACCTTTTAGGACAGTCATCATACAATGCATAGTCCCACAAACAAGTCACGTACTTGCTGATACACATCATTGATAATGTCCAAGGACTATCTTTATTCATAAACACATAAGAAATATCATCATACATGATTGCCTCTAGGGCATATCTCCAACAGTCTCCCACTTGCACTAGAGTCAATCAAATAGACATCGAATGCCCATAGCTCTAACGTGCCCCTCATGCTTGGGTTGTGGAAGCGGCTTAGTGAACAGATCTGCAACATTTGCATCCGTGTGAATCTTGCATAACTCTACATCACCATTCTTTACGATCTTTTGTATCAGATGATATTTCTGGACTATGTGTCTGACCTTGTGGTGATTCCTCGGCTCCTTGGCTTGTGCGATGGCACCAGAATTATCACAATAAAGGTCCAACGGTTTCACCGAGGCTAGGAAAATACCAAGATCATCCAGAAAATGCCGGATCCAAACACCTTCTTTTGCAGCTTCACAAGCCGCAATGTATTCTGCTTTTGTGGTAGAATCGGCCATCGTATCCTTCTTGGAACTCATCCAGTGCACTGCCCCTCCGTTCAGGACGTACACGAATCCGGACTGTGATCGACAATCATCTCTGTCGGTTTGGAAACTAGCATCGGCTTAACCCCTTACGACGAGCTCTTCCTGACCTCCATAAACTAGGAACATCTCTTTAGTCCTTTTCAGGTAGTTCAAAATAGTCTTTACCGCTGCCCAGTGATACGGCTCCAACGTATCTATAATTTTTGATTGCTCCATGCTACTTTATCTACTGTTTTAGGCAATATTGGGCTTTATTATCCACTTTTATATTATTTTTGGGACTAACCTATTAACCGGAGGCCCAGCCCAGATTTGCTGTTTTATGCCTATTTCAGTGTTTCGAGGAAAAGGAATATTAGATGGAGTCAAAACGGAACGAAATCAACTGGAGAAGTTAATTTTGGAAGGAAACCAACCTGATGGGATTGGAGTGCATGCCAGGGGAGTCCCGGGATGCCCACGAGGGTGGAGGGCGCGCCCCCCTGGGCGCGCCCCTACCTCGTGAGCAGCCCGGAGGTCCACCGATGTACCCCCTGCACCCATATATACCTACGTGCCCTAAAACTTCTAGAACAGGAGCCAAAAACCTAAGTCCACCACCGCAACTTTCTGTATCCACGAGATCCCATCTTGGAGCCTGTTCCAGAGCTCCGCCGGAGGGGGCATCCACCATGGAGGGCTTCTACATCATCACCATAGCCCCTCCGATGAAGTGTGAGTAGTTTACTTCAGACCTTCGGGTCCATAGCTAGTAGCTAGATGGCTTCTTCTCTCTTTTTGGATCTCAATACAATGTTCTCCCCCTCTCTCGTGGAGATCTATTCGATGTAATCTTCTTTTTGCGGTGTGTTTGTTGAGAACGATGAATTGTGGGTTTATGATCCAGTATTATCTATGGAAAATATTTGATTCTTCTCTGAATTCTTTTATGTATGATTGAGTTATCTTTGCAAGTCTCTTCGAATTATCTTTTTTGGTTTGGCCAACTAGATTGGTAGTTCTTACAATGGGATAAGTGCTTAGCTTTGGGTTCAATCTTGCGGTGTCCTTACTCAGTGACAGAAAGAGTTGTAAGGCACGTATTGTATTTTTGCCATCAAGGATAACAAGATGGGTTTTTATCATATTGCAAGAATTTATCCCTCTACATCATGTCATCTTGCTTATGGCGTTACTCTATTTTTACTTAATACTCTAGATGCATGATGGATAGCGGTCGATGAGTGGAGTAATAGTAGTAGATGCAGAATCGTTTTGATCTACTTGTTTTGGATGTGATGCCTATATACATGATCATCGCCTAGATATACTCATAACTATGCTCAATTTTGTCAATTGCTCAACAATAATTTGTTCACCCACCGTAGAATACTTATGCTCTCGAGAGAAGCCACTAGTGAAACCTATGGCCCCCGGGTCTATTCTCATCATATCAATCTATATCACTTTATTTACTCGATTTGTTTTTACTTTGCCTTTACTTTTTACATTACATCTATCTATCAAACATACCAAAAATATTATCTCTATCAGATCTCACTCTCGTAAGTGACCGTGAAGGGATTGACAACCCCTAAGCGTTGGTTGCGAGTTGCTATCGTTTTGTGTAGGTACGAGGGACTTGTGCATGGTCTCCTACTAGATTGATACCTTGGTTCTCAAAAACTGAGGGAAATACTTACACTATTTTACTGCATCATCCTCTCCTCTTCGAGGAAAGACAACGCAGTGCTCAAGAGGTAGCAAGAAGAATTTCCGGCGCCGTTGCCGGGGAGGCTCACGCAAGCACATCAACCATACCAAGTACCCATCACAATCCCTATCTCTCGCATTACATTATTTGCCATTTGCCTCTCGTTTTCCTCTCCCCCACTTCACCCTTGCCATTTTATTCGCCCTCTCTTTCCCAATCTCCTCCTCTCTTTCCCATTTGCCTTTTCCTCGTTGCCTTCCTGCTTGCTCTTGTGTTAGTTTGTCATTTTGATGCGATGTCTCTACCTAGATTTGGTGACCTTCACCTTAAAAGGCTAGAGGAGATCGAAAGCAATGTTAGAAAGTTTATGGTTTTACAATTTGAGCACAATAATTTCTTTAGAAACGAACTTAAGGAACAAAAAAGTTTTGTGAGCTTTATGAATAAAGAACTCGATGATATGTCTAAAGAATTCAATGGTATAAGGGCTCAAATTGCTCGTCTTGAAAAGATGACCGCTAAAATTTCAGATATGCAAGCTACCTTAGTCAATAAGATGGCCGCTAAACCGAATCCCTATGAATATCAAGATGAAGATCTAAAATTTATTGATGTGTCCCCCATTAAATCTTTGTTTTGCAATATGAATCTTTATGAATCTGAATATTATCTTCCTTTACCTAGAAGGCGTTTTAAGAACGGAGTTTCTAGATCTTGATGATGAAATTGATGAAAGTGGGATTGAAATAAATAAAAACCGTGATGTTGCTAAACCCACTATTTTGGATCTCAAGGAATTTAATTATGAAAATTGCTCTTTGATTGGTTGTATTTCCTTGTTTCAATCCGTGCTAGATTCTCCTCATGCTTATAGTCAAAATAAGGCCTTTACCGAACATATTGTTGATGCTTTGATGCAATCTTATGAAGAAAAACTTGAGTTGAAAGTTTCTATCCCTAGAAAACTCTATGATGAAACCTACTATTAAAATTAAAATTAAAGATTATGAGTTTCATGCTTTATGTGATTTGGGTGCTAGTGTCTCTACTATTCCCAAAACTTTATGTGATTTGCTAGATTTCCGTGATTTTGATGATTGCTCTCTAAACTTGCATCTTGCGGATTCCACTATTAAAAAACCTATGGGAAGAATTAATGATGTTCTTATTGTTGCAAATAGGAATTATGAGCCCGTAGATTTTATCGTTCTTGATATAGATTGCAATCCTTTGTGTCCTATTATTCTTGGTAGACCTTTCCTTAGAACGATTGGTGCAATTATTGATATGAAGGAAGGGAATATTTGATTCTAATTTCCCTTAAAGAAGGGTATGGAACACTTCCCAAGAAAGAAAATAAAATTACCATATGAATCTATCATGAGAGCCACTTATGGATTGCCTACCAAAGATGGCAATACCTAGATCTATCCTCGCTTTTATGCCTAGCTAGGGGCGTTAAACGATAGCGCTTGTTGGGAGGCAACCCAATTTTATTTTGTGTTTTTTGTTTTTGCTTCTGTTTAGGAATAAATAATCCATCTACCTTCTGTTTGGATGTGGTTTTATGTTTTAATTAGTGTTTGTGCCAAGTAGGACCTATAGGATAACCTACGATGATAGTTGATTTGATTCTGCTGAAAAACAGAAACTTTGCGCGCACGAATATAATTATGATAAATCACAGGAAAGTGATTTTGCGTTGATTCTTTCTGATGCTGATCAATAAACAAATTTTCCAGGACTTCCTATGTTTGTAGAATTTTTAGAGTTCCAGAAGTTTGCGTTAGTTACAGATTGCTACAGACTGTTCTGTTTTTGACAGATTCTGTTTTTCGTGTGTTGTTTGCTTATTTTGATGAATCTATGGCTAGTAAATTAGTTTATAAACCATAGAGAAGTTGTAATACAGTAGGTTTAACACCAATATAAATAAAGAATGAGTTCATTACAGTACCTTGAAGTAGTCTTTTGTTTTCTTTCTCTAACGGAGCTCACGACATTTCTGTTGAGTTTGTGTTGTGAAGTTTTCAAGTTTTGGGTGAATTCTTTTGATGGATTATGGAACAAGGAGTGGCAAGAGCCTAAGATTGGGGATGCCCATGGCACCCCCAAGATAATCCAAGGACACCAAAAAGTCAAAGCTTGGGGATGCCACGGAAGGCATCCCCTCTTTCGTCCACTTCCATCGGCAATTTACTTGGAGCTATATTTTTATTCACCAACATGATATGTGTTTTGCTTGGAGCGTCTTGTATTATTTGTGTCTTTGCTTGTTAGTCTACCACAATCATCCTTGCTGTACACATCTTTTGAGAGAGCCATACATGAATTGGAATTTGTTAGAATACTCTATGTGCTTCACTTATATCTTTTAACCTTGATAGTTTTTCTCATAGTGCTTCACTTATATCTTTTGAGCGTGATAATTTTTGCTCTAGTACTTCACTTAGATCTTTTAGAGCATGGTGGTGGATTTGTTTTAAAGAAACTATTTGATCTGTCATGCTTCACTTAGATTATTTTGAGAGTCTTTAATAGCATGGTAATTTCCTTAATGTTAATATACTTGGTGTTCAAGATATGTGAAACTTTCTTTTGAGTGAATTGAATACTAAGATAAGTTTGATGCTTGATAATTGTTTTGAGATATGGAGGTGATAATATCATAGTAGTGCTAGTTGGATGATTATGAATTTTAGAAATACTTGTGTTGAAGTTTGCAAATCCCGTAGCATGCACGTATGGTTAAAGTTGTGTAACAAATTTGAAACATGAAGTGTACCTGTCTTTTGCATCCTTATGAGTGGCGGTCGGGGACGAGCGATGGTCTTTTCCTACCAATCTATCCCCCTAGGAGCATGCGCGTAGTACTTGAATTTTTGATGACTTCTAAATTTTTGCAATAAGTATATGAGTTCTTTTGATTAATGTTGAGTCCATGGATTATACGCACTCTCACCTTTCCGCCATTGCTAGCCTCTTCGGTACCGTGCATTGCCCTTTCTCACCTTGAGAGTTGGCGCAAACTTCGCCGGTGCATCCAAACCCCGTGATACGATACGCTCTATCACACATAAACCTCCTTATATCTTCCTCAAAACAACCACCATACCTACCTATCATGGCATTTCCATAGCCATTCCGAGATATATTGCCATGCAACTTCCACCATCATCATCATGACATACATTATTTTTGTCATATTGCCATTGCATGATCTTATAGTTGACATCGTATTTGTGGCAAAGCCACCATGCATTATTTTCCATACATGTCACTACATGTCACTCTTGATTCATTGCACCATCCCGGTACACCGCCGGAGGCATTCATATAGAGTCATATCTTGTTCTAAGTTTTGAGTTGTAATCCTTATGTTGTAATCAATAGAAGTGTGATGATCATCATTATTAGAGCATTGCTCAAAAAAAAGAGAAAGGCCAAAAAGAAAAAAAGAAGGCCCAAAAAAAAATAAAAAATAAAAAGGGCAATGCTACTATTTCTTTTTCCACACTTGTGCTTCAAAGTAGCACCTTGTTCTTCATGTAGTGAGTCTCATATATTGTGCTTCAAAGTAGCACCTTGTTCTTCATGTAGTGAGTCTCATATATTGTGCTTCAAAGTAGCACCTTGTTCTTCATGTAGTGAGTCTCATATATTGTGCTTCAAAGTAGCACCGTGTTCTTCATGTAGTGAGTCTCATAAGTTGTCTTTTTTATACTAGTGGGAATTTTTCATTATAGAACTTGGCTTGTATATTCCTACGATGGGCTTCCTCAAATGCCCTAGGTCTTTGTGAGCAAGCAAGTTGGATGCACACCCACTAGTTTTCTTTTGTTGAGCATTCATAGCTCTAGTGCATCCGTTGCATGGCAATCCCTACTCCTCATGTTGACATCAATTGATGGGTACTCCATAGCCCGTTGATTAGCCTCGTCAATGTGAGACTTTTTTTTTGTCTTCTCCACACAATCCCCATCATCATATTCTATTCCACCCATAGTGTTATATCCATGGCTCACGCTCATGTATTGCGTGAAGGTTGAAAAAGTTTGAGATTATTTAAGTATGAAACAATTGCTTGGCTTGTCATCGGTGGTATAGAAGTTGGGAACATATTTGTGTGACAAAAATGAAGCATGGCCTAACTATATGATTTTGTAGGGATGAACTTTCTTTTGCCATGTTATTTTGAGAAGACATGATTGCTTTGATTAGTATGCTTGAAGTATTATTATTTTTGTGTCAATATGAACTTTTGTCTTGAATCTTTCGGATATGAATATTCATATCACAACTAAGAAGATTTACATTGAAATTATGCCAAAGTATCACTCCGCATCAAAAATTCTTTTTTATCATTTACCTACTCGAGGACGAGCAGGAATTAAGCTTGGGGATGCTTGATACGTCTCCAACGTATCTATAATTTTTGATTGCTCCATGCTACTTTATCTACTATTTTAGGAGATATTGGGCTTTATTATCCACTTTTATATTATTTTTGGGACTAACCTATTAACCGGAGGCCCAGTCCAGATTTGTTGTTTTATGCCTATTTTAGTATTTCGAGGAAAAGGAATATCAGACGGACTCAAAACGGAACGAAATCAACTGGAGAAGTTAATTTTGGAAGGAAACCAACCTGATGGGCTTGGAGTGCATGCCAGGGGAGCTCCGGGCTGCCCACGAGGGTGGAGGGTGCGCTCCCGTACCTCGTGAGCAGCCCGGAGGTCCACCGACGTACCCCCTGCACCCATATATACCTACGTACCCTAAAACTTCCAGAACAGGAGCCAAAAACCTAATTCCACCGCCACAACTTTTTGTATCCATGAGATCCCATCTTGGGGCCTGTTCCGGAGCTCCGCCAGAGGGGGCATCCACCATGGAGGGCTTCTACATCATCACCATAGCCCCTCCGATGAAGTGTGAGTAGTTTACTTCAGACCTTCGGGTCCATAGCTAGTAGCTAGATGGCTTCTTCTCTCTTTTTGTATCTCAATACAATGTTCTCCCCCTCTCTCGTGGAGATCTATTCGATGTAATCTTCTTTTTGCGGTGTGTTTGTTAAGACCGATGAATTGTGGGTTTATGATCCAGTATTATCTATGGAAAATATTTGATTCTTCTCTAAATTCTTTTACATATGATAGAGTTATCTTTGCAAGTCTCTTCAAATTATCTTTTTTTGGCCAACTAGATTGGTAGTTCTTGCAATGGGAGAAGTGCTTAGCTTTGGGTTCAATCTTGCAGTGTCCATACTCAGTGACAGAAAGAGTTGCAAGGCATGTATTGTATTGTTGCCATCGAGGATAACAAGATGGGGTTTGTATCATATTGCATGAATTTATCCCTCTACATCATGTCATCTTGCTTACGGCGTTACTCTGTTTTTACGTAATACTCTAGATGCATGCTGGATAGCGGTCGATGAGTGGAGTAATAGTAGTAGATGCAGAATCATTTCGATCTACTTATTTTGGATGTGATGCCTATATACATGATCATCGCCTAGATATACTCATAACTATGCT
Source organism: Triticum dicoccoides (assembly GCF_002162155.2). Lineage (NCBI taxonomy): Eukaryota > Viridiplantae > Streptophyta > Magnoliopsida > Poales > Poaceae > Triticum > Triticum dicoccoides. The sequence goes on along the minus strand of NC_041387.1, from coordinate 579,868,169 downwards.
CAATTCTGTCAATTGCTCAATAATAATTTGTTCACCCACCATAGAATACTTATGCTCTCGAGAGAAGCCACTAGTGAAACCTATGGCCCCCGGGTCTATTCTCATCATATCAATCTATATCACTTTATTTACTCGCTTTGTTTTTACTTTGCCTTTACTTTTTACTTTGCATCTATCTATCAAAAATACCAAAAATATTATCTCTATCAGATCTCACTCTCGTAAGTGACCGTGAAGGGATTGACAACCCCTAAGCGTTGGTTGCGAGTTGCTATCATTTTGTGTAGGTACGAGGGACTTGTGCGTGGTCTCCTACTCGATTGATACCTTGGTTCTCAAAAACTGAGGGAAATACTTACGTTACTTTCATCGAATAAGCTTAAGCCGAGCAGCCTCCTCGATCTATCTCTATAGATCTTGATGCCTAAAATATACACTGCCTCACCAAGGTCTTTCATCGAAAACTTGCCATTCAATGATCCCTTGACCGAGTTCAACATCGAAACATCATTTCCAATTAGCAGTATGTCATCCACATACAAGATCAAAAACACTATCGAGCTCCCACTTAACTTCTTGTATAAACAAGAGTCCTCTGTGCTTTTGATGAAACCGAGACCAGTGACGACCTCATCAAAACGAATGTTCCAACTCCGAGATGCTTGCTTCAACCCATAAATGGATCTCTTGAGCTTGCATACCTTACTAGTGCTAGTCGGATCGACAAAACCCTCGGGTTGTATCATATACACATCCTCGGTTAAATTTCCATGAAGGAAAGCCGTTTTGACATCCATCTGCCATATCTCGTAATCGAAATAGCTATAGCTAGTATGATCCTCACTGACTTCAGCATCGCTACCGGAGAGTAAGTCTTGTCGTAGTCAATTCCTTGAATTTGTCCATAACCTTTAGCGACAAGCCGAGCTTTGTGGATTTGAACATTTCCATCCACATCGGTTTTCTTCTTAAAGACCCATTTGCAACCAATGGTAGTTACACCAGGTGGCGGATCAACCAAGTCCCAGACTTGATTCTCATCCATGGACTTTAACTCGGATCTCATGGCCTCCAGCCATGCCTCGGAATCTGGGCTCACCATCGCTACCGCATATGTGGCCGGCTTGTTGATTTCTAGCAACAATACATCGCGCACTCTGCGCAATCTTTCCGACCTACGTGGTTCCGGTGCCGCTTCCACTACAGGTTCCTTGACTGACTCCAGTATGATCTCATCACCAGCCGAGCCGTCCCCGAGTGGTCCTCGAATTTCTTCGAGTCGAACCGCCCTCCCACTGGCCTCCCGACTGAGAAACTCTTTCTCGAGGAAAACCCTGTTCCGAGCAACAAACACTTTATTCTCTTCCTGGTTGTAGAAGCTATATCCCAAGGTTTCCCTCGGATATCCCACGAATATGCATTTATCCGACTTAGGTGTAAGCTTGTTTGACATAAGTCGCTTGACAAATGCTTCACAACCCCAAATCTTTAGAAAAGACAAACTGGGACTCTTCCCGGTCCACATCTCATGTGGTGTCTTGTCTACGGATTTTGATGGTACCCTGTTAAGTGTGAAAGCTGCAGTTTCTAGAGCGTTTCCCCAAAATGACAAGGGTAAATCCGATTTGCTCATCATAGACCAGACCATGTCCAACAAGGTCCTATTCCTCCGTTCCGACACGCCGTTTCTCTGTGGCCCTCCCGGAGGTGTGAGAAGGTACTATACCTTGACTTTTCAGATGATCATCAAACTCCTGGCTCATGTACTCACCTCCACGATCAGATCGCAGAAACTTTATAGTCTTGCCGAGCTGATTTTCAACCTCGTTCTGAAACTCTTTGAATTTTTCAAAAGTCTCCGACTTGTGCCTCATCAAATAGATATATCCATATCTACTCAAGTCGTTGGTAAAAGTCACGAAGTACTGTTAGCCACCTCTCGCAGTTGTGCTCGTTGGACCACACACATACTATGTATAAGTTCCAACAGCTCGGACGCCCTCTCGCAACTCTTTGCGAAAGGAGACTTAGTCATCTTGCCGAGCAAGCATGATTCACATGTCTCGAACGACCCGAAGTTGGACGAAGTTAGGAGCCCATCATCATGGAGCTTCCTCATGCGTTTCAGACTAATGTGTCCAAGCCGGCAATGCCAGAAGTATGTCGGATTTATCTCATTAGGCTTATGCCTCTTGACATTCACGTTATAGACCGGTTCCTGTTCTAGATTCAATATAAATAGCCCATCAACAATGGGTGCATAGCCGTGGAACATACCATTCAAAAATATCGAACAACCATTGTCCTTTAAATTGAATTCATAACCTTGACTCATCAAACATGAGGCAGAAATAATGTTCCGACTAAGTGCAGGAATGTAATAACAATTATTCAATTCCATTATGAATCCAGAAGGAAGCTCGAGTTGCATCGTGCCGACTTCCAATGCAACAACTCCTGCTTTGTTGCCGACCCTGATGTCAATCTCCCCTTGTGCCACACGCCTAGTTCTTACCAGCCCCTGCATCGAGTTGCAAATATGAACAAATGATCCGGTATCAAATACCCAAGAGCTACTAGGTATGTCAGCAAGGTAAATGTCTATAACATATGCAACAAGTGTACCTTTGCCTGAAGAAGCATTTCCGGCCTTCTTGCCATGCTCTGCAAGCCACTTGCTACAATTCCTCTTCTAGTGACCGGTCTCCTTGCAGTGAAAGCAAACGGTCTTCGAGTCTGGTCCAGACTTCAGCGCAGCGGCAGAGGTTACCGTCTCCGTGCCCTTTGCCTTAGCCTTTTTCTTGGACCAACTCTTCTTGAACTTAGCCGATTTCTGCACCATCAATACTTGATGCGTGCCTTTCTTAATATCCTACTCTGCCACTTTGAGCATCCCATGCAATTCAGTGAGCTTCTTATCCATGCCATGCATATGATAGTTCGAGATGAACGTCTCATAGCTGGGCGGAAGAGAACCCAGAACAGCATCAGTAGCCACCTCATCCAAGAGCGGGAAGCCCAAATGATCCAAAGCTTGCACATACCCGATCATCTTGATCACATGTGGGCTCAGTGGATCACCTTCCTTCAGCTTGCAATCCATCAAGGATCGCCAGAAGTTGAAGCTTTTGGTCCTAGCATGTGTCCGAAACAAGCTCTTGAGACTCTTGATCATATCGTAAGCCTCAACATTTTCAAAATGCTGTTGCAAATCGGGCCCCATACAAGCCAGCATCAGACAGCTGATATCCGTTGATTCATCAACGAGTTTCTGGTAGGCATTCTTAGTTGTGGCATTAGCATTATCAGCAGGTTCCTCTAGAAGTGGATCCTCTAGAACATGTTCCTTTTTATCGTGCTTGAGAACAATTCTCAGATTTCTATACCAGGTGGTAAAGTTTGTTCCATTCAGTTTATCCTTTTCCAGAATTGATCTCAATGCAAAGTTGGGTTGAGCAGGTGGTGCCATTGATCTACAACAGAAAATATGCAATCACTAAGCAATGTGTTTATGTAGAGTAATTCTAGCCTAAACAGAAATACTCCCTCTGAAGTCAGCATCCCTCCGCAAACTCTCAGTGATTCAGGATCCGACTAGCGCATGCGACTAGTGAGCTTTAGCATCACTGCTATCCAACATACCTATCTGGTAAGCAACTCCTTGCTAATCGTATCTCTATACGACTCCTGTCGGTTGGGAAGGTATCTCATACCCCGGCTCCCAACCTTCTTTCCCACAAGGCCCAAAACCATTTTGATAGCCTTGTCAAGTTAACCTGATGCAGTGCATGTCCATGTCCGACACGAACCCTTCAGTTCAAGGACATCCAGCAGCACCCCAATTTTATGAGCCCACTACTAGACGTACTTGACGTGCAAAGGTGCAACATCGGGAATGGCAATTCGCTTGATATTCATGAGGGATCTTTCTACCATTCTAACATGCATAGAAACAAAGAAGCATAACAATCACAAATAAACATATATTGTGAAATAGTATGGTGCCTTCATGGATGTTCTTCCAGGTCGGCTCCGACTCCGATGACCATCTACGAACTCCATCTTGTTTGTCACGTCGGGACGCCAAGCCACCAACCTGATCTCTATTATCCAACTACTACAACTAGTAATGAATTTTACATAGAGTCACAAGTCGACACGCAGGTCGTTATACAATATAATGACAGCACTTTGGCTCCTGCCAGCGGACAAACATGACACACAGGCCACGTATAAATTACACACATGCATCACATACACATGAGCCATACTATTCACATCAAACCTGCAAAACAAAGTTGTGCATAGAATCGCATTCTACCGGTTTGTGCGTCGGGTACGAAATACACGGCGCTACGCACACGGCGGTCCCGATTGACAGAAAACATAGCATCAACGATCCCTGTGTGCAGTTGATCACATCAACCGTGCACATAGCCGATCTGATCAAGAACAACAGATCTCATCTGCTGCCTCCACATATCTAATATGCATACAATCTGAATCCAAATCCTATAGCAGAGGCTCTGATACCACTGTTGGGTTCTACGGTACGGTGCATCGACTGAAAATTAAAATTTCCTACGCGCAGAACAACCAAGAACATGCTACGGGAAGACGGATCATAGTTCGTTACAACTAGACGCGCAGTGTCGTGCAACGGAAGAAGAGTTGGGGCAGCGCGTCCGCATGGATCGTCTCCTCCTTGTCCGATCTCCCTCGAACAGCCGGTCGTCCGATCCCACGTACAAGTTCGCCTGAGCGGCGCAAGTGCACCACCTGTAACGGTATCCGCGCATGCAGGACGAACATCGTGCGGCAGACTGCTAGGTCCGATCACACAGTCGGCGGCGAGTGGAGGTGGCTAGTCGCAACACATGCAAACCCTAGTCACAACGCCGAAGTGATCAACCGCATGAGTGTGCTGCACCTCCACTTTATATAGGAGTCCATCGCAGGCTCAACACTTGGGCCTCGCACGGACCCTAAAGCCCAAAGTCTACTTGGTCACGTTCCTAGTCCAGTTCGGATCACATCCGACTAGTGTCCTATGAACCGACCTCGTAGGTTCCTTCCCTTAAGCGCGTGACCCCTTAGGTTCAAGTTGGCTTGGCTGCAGTTCGGATCACCTCCGACCTGCACGGTTGATAGCGGCCTCTAGCAAGGCATGCCGACCACCAAGCAGACTATGAAGCTGGTTAGGCGAACCTGTACAACGTGTCACACTTCTGTTCCCTTTGCCTCACGATATATGTTGTCGGGCTCAAGGCGAGACTGTCATCCTTGTGCTAGCCCGACCTCTTTCTTGTTCTAGTGATACCGACCACAAACCAGATTATCTCATAATCTCTGTCGCATGGCCATGCTTATCCGGGTCGGATCACACGAGGGGCCCAGAGTATATCTCTCCTGATCGAAGGGGAAAATCCCATCTTGCTCGACCATGTCTCGCAGCATGGGACTGGACAAACCCGAAACCTACCTTTGTAACTACCCAGTCATGGAGTAGCGTTTGGTAGGCCCAAAGCAAGTCTGTCACCATCCCGAGTACATGCGTTAGCTTAGGTCTTAGGACATAGAACGTATGTTGTACTAGAGACTCACAGATGACATATCGCTGCGTCTCATAGTTGGGTTTGTCCGACTCGGACATTATCTCGACTCGGATCCGACTACGTCGAATCCGACCAGACCTTTCCAAGTCCATATTATCCGGTTAGCATCCAATGCTCCATGGCTAGTGAGACCAAGCCATCGACCGTGTCATATGCTAGTCTAGTCGGCTGCGCGTCCACACAGCCCTTTCGACTAGGGACCTTTTAGGACAGTCATCATACAATGCATAGTCCCACAAACAAGTCACGTACTTGCTGATACACATCATTGATAATGTCCAAGGACTATCTTTATTCATAAACACATAGCAAATATCATCATACATGATTGCCTCTAGGGCATATCTCCAACACCGACTGGCTCTATCATGGATGTACCTATATACTAAAACATGTCTAGATATATCTATATTTTGACAAATGGAAGGCATGTATTATGTAACGGAGGGAGTGCTTGTCATCAAAATGGACAAAAAGGGACATATCTAAAACTAAAATAAGTCTACATACATCTCCTTTTATCTAGTACTTCTTACACAAAGGAACTTTATATCCAACAGACACAAAATATCCGTTCGACTATTGGAAATTACTGATCTGATGTCAAAGTAATTGCTGCATCGCCACCAAAACCCACCATTTCTTAAGCTAAAGTAGACCAAGGTAATCCCTATATTAGCATATTACTAAGATAAACAGAAGGCACTGTAGAAACATTTAGGACGTGAGCTTGTCAATCTGAATGTGGAGGGACACCAGCTTAGCCCCGGCCAGCAGCTTGGGCGGAACTCTGAAGAAGGTCAGCTCCTGCACGTCGACGTCGCCGGGATCCTTGCTGCTTGTCACCTCCATTTCCACCTTGACGACGTCCGTCGTGCCTTTGGGCTCCCCCGGCGGGCCGTTCGCCCACAGCTTGGCCACATAGTGCAGCAGTGGGGACGGCCCCACTCTGATGCAGACCACCGACACGGCGATAGGCGTGCCGATGTCAAGCACGCCACCGACCAAGAAAAACACGCGACCGTCCTCCTCCGCGAACAGCAAGAGCCGTAGCTCCGACAGTGGCACTTGCAGTTGGAGCACCTTGCCGTACTGGATCCTGTGCACGGGCATGGGATGCACGTTGCTGATGTGGTGGTAGAGCGCCGGCGGCGGGCCTTCGTAGCCGCAGACGGGCACGAGGCATTTGCAGGGTGCGAGCGGACACACGCTCTGGTGATCGGCGAGCTTGTGGTAAGTGACGTAGAGCCCACAACCTTCGTGCGGGCACACCACCCTCAGCGACGAAACGACGACTTCCACCGCCGTGCTCCACACGTCGAAGCCAGCACCGCGCTTGCACTTCTGGCACTGCCGCTGGTTCCCGGGGCGCTCGACGCGACAGTCCGTGCAGGCCAAGTGCCCTCCCTTGCACTGCAGAAATCAATCGAACAACACATCAATCAAGAAACATGCACCTTGCTCAATCAGCCGAATGGACGAGGTGTATTCGAACTTCATACACTTGAGGCGTCAAGGGGCGGAGGCACAAGGGGTAGTGGAGTATGGTGAGGTCCATCGAGACCTTAGTGAGCTCCCTCGTCGGTTCCTGTTCCGTCTGCATGATCTCGCCCTCCTCGTGCACAACCATCTCTCGCTTGGGCCGGGGCATTACAAAGCTTTACCGTCACATATTTTATACTATGCACATAACTCTCCTCCCGCATACCAAGGAAGGCAGTGGTTTGAGTTTTCTAGACAAATTTGCCCCTGCGCATGAGTAAGCTGCATAAATATCGATAGTAAATGCGCATGCAATGGTTGGCTGGTCCTCCTTCCTTTTCGCTTGAGTTGGCTTCCCCAGGCGGTCAATCCGCATCCGGGGCTGCATGCGTTTGCCTGTAGCCATTTTTTGCTTTGGAAACTGGCGCGATTAATCAGGGCAGCACTAATCGAGCGGGGGCACAGATGGAAACCAACGCAGACGCACAGACTAATCTAAGAAAAAGAAGAAAAAGTTATACGCAAAGTAAAAGGAATTGGAGGGAGTACTACTTCAAGGTGCATTAAATCAACACATGCAAGTATCAAAAGGAGAGTCACGACATGCATGCATGTGTTGTAATTAATGCATCGGTAACTGCAACTTATTGAAATATATCGAGTGCAGTGCTTTGATGTGTCGCATCAACTCGTACATCAACAAGAAGATTGATTATCCTCTCCCTCATGGACTTAACTGCACTTGCCTTTGGCTGTATGACAGGTTGTCCGCCCACCTCTCAGGCCCACATGTCATACACGCAAAGGCAGGAGCGTCTCTCCCTCGCGCATGAGCGTGGTGGCTGGCAAGACTAGGAGAAGCTTTCGCTACACGCTCTCCCTCCCGCACGCGGTGGACATGCAGCAGTTCAATCGGTGTCAGATGGCCAGAAGCGTACTGTAGTACTCCGCCAGTGCAGTAGTACTCCATCATTGTTCGACTTCCCTAAGAGGCGAAGAGCCAAGCGCAGCCCGGACGCTCGTGTCGCAGTTTCATGTGTACAGTAGTCTAGGATAGCATGTACCGTGCCCGTAAGCTTAAAATTATTTGGGTCGGCTCCATGCTATGTGGCCGTCTTGAAGTTTTTTTTTAAAAAAAAATAGTCTTCTGGCCCTACCTGTCACCCTGGTGATTGTAGTTTGCACGCTCATCTGGTGAAGATAGGAATATATATTTTAATTTGTTTTTTTTTTCGAAAAGGAGGGACTCCTCGGCCTCTGCATCAGAACGATGCATACGGCCACATATATTTTAATTTGTGGTGGGTAAATGTTAGAGGTTGTAGCAAATATATTATACACTGCGGGTCTTTCAGCCAAGTTTAGAGGCAAGCATGTGGGGCCAGTGCTATAATGTGTCACGTCAACTCGTACAATCAGGAGAAGCTTGATTTTACTACACACCTTCTCCCTCGCCCATGCACGCGGTTGCTCGCAAATGAGGACAGGCTTTTGCTTAGTAGTATACTTCTACAACGGCCCTGTTTGGATAATCTAACTCAGTTAGAGGTTAGAGTTAGATTCTAACCCTGAACTAACTCTAACCAAAGAGGTGTTTGGATGGCAGGGTTAGATGGAGCGCGGATACGGCGAGGCGCCTTCACGGGCGGTGCGAGAGGGAGGGAGGGAGATGACGAGAAGCTTCGACTAAGTGGGGAAGGATATGCTGCAGGAAGAGCGAGAGAAAAATGTGTTTTTAATGGCCTAGAGAAGAACTAACCCGAATAAGCACCTCTTGGGTGGGTTAGATATTTTGGATGAGTTAGATGCATCTAACCCAAACTAACCCTCCTGTTTGGATACTTTTGGGTTAGTTGAGTCCAAACTAACCCAAACAAACTCTAACCCATGGATCCAAACAGGGCCAACAAGCTATCCGTCCCGCTCACGGTGGACGGACATGCAGCAGTGGATTCGACACTGTAAAAGCAGTAGTAGTAACATCATTGTTCGTCTTCTTGAAGAGGCGAAGAGCCAAGCACAAACTGAACGTTGCATGAGACAAAATTGCTATGTGAGCCCACTATTGTACTACAACTACTTGCTAGTATAGCCCTGTAAACCAGAAAGGAGTATTTGCCCTTTTAGAGATTTCAAGAAGTGACTAGACTACACCGAGATGGAGTACATATGGAGCAAAATGAGTGAATTTGCACCGTAAATAAATACGTACTAGTTCTATCGTTTTCCTCTCCAAGGTACACAATATTGAGTATACTGACTAGTCTCTTTTTGACACGCATTTACGTTTTTTTGACACAGTACAGACGCAAGCACTCATATACACGCGCATACACTCACCCCTATGAATGCACACACACACACGGCACTATCATCTTGAAATTTACGAAGTCACCATAGGCACCTCGTCGTCAACAGGTCCATAGGTGCTTGAATGCCAAGGAGGGAGAGGGTAGCGGTTCCCGAGACGTTGAACGGTCAATGATGCATCCTCAATTACATGCAGAGGGAATTAATTAGAGAAGCAGAATAGAGCCAACATGATGTGAATGTAAAAGAGTTTGGACTCTCATATAATAAAGGTGCCCCACCACTCCAATCCATCTACTCCCAAGTCTCTGCGCAACAATGCTCACTCCAATCCAAGACCAAGTGATCAGAAGCCACAAGCACCTATGGAGGCGATGGACGCGAGCGGCAGTCGGCTGTGCCAAATCATCCAAGGCGCCGGCCTGCGGCCCCACACCGTGCAGCGTTTCCAGACGGTGCTGGCGACCGCAGGCATCGTAGCCCTTGCCGATGCTGGCTTCGCCTCTCGCATGGATGACATGATGGTCAAATCCATCCGCAAGTTCACCACCGTCAAGAAGCGCATGGACGACCTTGCCGTAGTACTCCAGCCCGTGCGCCCAGGCTCCTCATTGCCTGCCACCCTCATCGGCCTCCATGGTGACGAACTCTTTCAAGGCCTGGTGGACCTGCAGGGGCCGGAGGTCGCGACGAAGAATGTGCACCTCGAGGCCGCGCTCGTCGCGCAGCGCCTCACCATGCAAGAAACCATCGACCTGCACATCCATGTCTACGAGGAAATCATCTACATAGGCCACTACAAGGCAAGCGAGGACAGAAAGACGTTGGCCTTCTTCCAGCAGCTGGAATATTTGGACACCATTGTTCAGAAGCACGTCGACCTGGCCACGAAAGCTGCTGCTACTTAGGTGCCGTTCGGTGGGCCGGTGCCCTGAGTCGAGGAGGTGGACGTCGTTGATGGATGCATCGCTTCTTATTGCATCCTGTAACCAGCACTGCATCACCTCGTGGCCTTAATGTTTTATTAGTATAGTACTCCCTCCGTTCCTAAATATAAGGCTTTCTAAAGATTCTAGCAAGTGACTACTACATACGTAGCAAAATGAGTGAATCTACACTCTAAACTATGTCTACATACATCTGTATGTTGTATTCCATTTGAAATAGTATCTAAAAAGGCTTATACTCCCTCCATCCGGAAATACTTGTCGTAAAAATGACTAAAAATGGATGTATCTAACACTAAAATACGTCTAGATACGTCCATTCCTTCGACAAGTATTTCCAGACGGAGGGAGTATTTATGAATGGAGGGAGTATATGGCATTTTTATTCTAGTCGTAACATTTTCACTGTGAGGTGGTGCCGCAGTTGAGCAAACCCACCCTGCCCACCGGGCGTTGACCGAGTTTAGAATTAGAAGAGAGAAACGAGGGAGGAGAGCTAGTTGTAGCACGGATGCTGTTGTCAGATGGGACTCGTGTTTATAGAATAGGAGTACTGAGCACTCGTGCCTCTCTTTTTTGAGGAAAAAAAATAGTCGTATGTCTAGTATTCCCTCCATTTTTATATACAAGGCCACAAACCCATATTACAGGTACCAAGGTAGAAATTAATGCTTACTTAAGCCAATGTTGCAAGCTTGTCTTTTCTCCTCGCTCGACGTGTTAATTAATGTGTATTTTTCTTTTCAACGCACAACAAGACAACCCTCTCACTCCTCGTTGGTTGATTAATGTGATACATGAAAACCAAGCTTCTCACTCCCACATGCATGCAAGGGTATTAATGTCCTCTGTTGCTAGTACGAGGCAAACCTCTTCAATTTTACCTCGATTGATGTTAATGGCCTTGTATAGATGTAAATTGTAATTTTGATAGTGGCCTTGTATAAAAAATGGAGGAAGTACCACTAGTTGGGTGCGTGCGACCTATAGCTGTCATCACTTTAGGTCTCCTTTTCGAACTGCGGTACGCTTCACAGTTCACAGTACATATTTTTTCACGCATTTATCCTCCTATATGTACTCCTAGGCTATTTCCACGTGCTCCCATTCGCCGACATGTGGGACATAGAGCATCTGGGTCGTAGTGCATGCACGACTCGGAGCATATGCCGAGGTACTTTACATTTCAGACCTCAAGAATTACATGCAAACCCCCGCAAAAGAATAAATAAATGAATGAATTACTACATGAAACCGGATTATTTTCATGGAAACCGGAGCACGTTCATTAAATTTTGGACATAACACATTTATAAAAAATGACCGAACCTAAACCAGTCTAAGGGCCTCTTTGATTTTTCCCGCAAAAAATGGCCTCTTTGATTCACAGGATACTGAAAACACAGGAATGGGGAAAGTATGATGGCGATGAACCGAGACGAGGAGAACTCTAACACAGTTAGAGGTTAGAATTAGATTCTAAGCCTGAACTAACTCTAAACCAAAGAGGTGTATGGATTTTTGACTATAAACAGTAGGGTAAAAACCCCACTGCAATTTTTATTAATAATAAAAGCAAAGAAGCACAAAGTCTGAAGGGCTTTAGTTAAGCCCAAGAAGAAGACTAAAACCTACAACCTAGAGAGAGAAAGGGAGAAAAAAAAGAAGAAAGAAAGAAAGAAAAGAAAAAGAAAGACAATCGACTAGCCTAAAGAAGAAATTACAACTGGCCTTGAAGCCACACTGAAAATTGTCTCTCAAGCTTCTTCCTCAATCTAAATTTTAGAAGTTTTAGTTCCTCCAGAAATATGAACTTCTAGCCTTAGAATGAAGGTGTAATGTTTTCAAAGAGCTTATTGTTTCTGGTGATCTAGATGGCCCATGTTCCAAGAATGATTATCTCCATGAAAAATGGATACCTCAGTTTGTCTTTAAGGTCTTGGAATGCTTCTAACACAAACAAGTTTTGAGTTCTTGCTGGACAAATGAAATCCCAGCATTGCTGATGTAACACCCCGGATGTAACTTTCCATATTTGTATCTCCAACTCTTGCCATTTTCGGCGATGTGATATGATATTCCCTCCGTGGTTGGGTTTTGTCTTTTTTTCTTGCATTTTTATTCATGTCATGCATACCATATCATAACATCATGTGCATCTCATTTGCATACGTGTTCGTCTCATGCATCCGAGCATTTTCCCCGTTGTCCGTTTGGCAATCCGACACTCCCACATGCACCGGCGCACCCCCCTCTTATCTTCTTTCCGTGTGCGGGTGTTGAACGTTCTCGGAATGTACCGAGCCTTGCCAAGTGGCCCTGGTATAGCACCGGTAGACCACCTGTCAAGTTTCGGGTCATTTGGAGCTCGTTTGGTACTCCAACGGTTATCCGCATATCCGCAAAGGCCTCTTTTAAGTTGCAGCCCAACAACCCTCCAAAACAGCCCAATAACCCATCTAACTCTCCTCCATGCTCTCGGTCGTTCGATCACGATCGTGTGGGCGAAAACTACACCTCATTTGGACACTCCTAGCTCCCTCTACCTATAAATAAGCCTCCCCCTCCGAAATCCCGGATCAAATCCCCCCGAAACCCTAAAATTTCCCCTTCCGCCGCCACCGGACATGTCCGGCCTCAGCCAGACATGTCCGGCTCGCCCCGCCGCCGCCACGTGTCGCCGCCGGGTTCGTCC
>NC_041387.1:579844937-579854641 GCF_002162155.2 Triticum dicoccoides | reverse complement strand
CGGGTTCGTCCGCCGCCCACCGCCGCCGCGGCCCGCCCAGGCCCGCGCGGGGCCCTCCCCGGCCCGCGTCGCCGCCGCCGCCGCCCCGCGGGCGCCCGAGGGCGTCGCCGCCGCCCCGCGCCCTCCGGTCGCTGCCTCCGGTCACCGCCGCCGTCGCCTCCGCGCCGCCCGCGCCGCCGGCTGCCGCCTCAGCGCAGCCCGCTCCGCCGGCTGCCGCCTCCGCCCGCGCCACCGGTTGCCGCCCTCTCCGGCCCTCCTCCGCCGCAGGCGCCGGATCCGGCCGCTCCGGCCCTTCTCCGGCCATGCCCCGACTCCGACCGCCGTCGTCCTCCTCTCTCCGGCGAGCCGCGCCGCCGCGCGCGCCAGATCCAGATCCAGCGGTTGAACTTCCCCCCTCCGTTTTTCACTAAGTCTGTTATTCTGCAGTAAAAATCATTGCATGTTCATTGCATCACATCTTCGCATCCGTAGCTTCGTTTTGGGCGTGTAATATGTCAAATTGTTCGTCTCGAAGAGTACATCATTTCATTCCATTGCATCATTTGCATTTGAGGTCACCTTGGTGCCCGAAATGCTGTTGGAAGAGGGATTCATATCGTTAGTTTCAGAATCTTATCAGCACGAGCTCTTTTGTCATTTTTGCCATGATTGATGTGTGCATACTATGAGGTTGATCCCTAAATGTGTTTTGAACTAGGCTATGTCTTCTTTACAGAGATGCTTACCATGTATTTTTGTGATCAATGTGGTGACTAGCACAGGCATGCAAACTAGGCTTCGTGTTAACGCTGATTTTAGTTCCTGTTCTGCTCTAATTTTGATGCCATGTAAATATGTTGCTACAGAGTAATCCATGCATAATTTGAGATACTTCAGTAAGGGTGTTTTGAAAACATTGTTTTGCTCTATCCATCCATGGTCATGGTTGCAATTATGGAGTAGTCTAGCATGTTATTTTCGTGCTCTACTTTTGCTTCAAATTGTTTCCTGGCAGATTGTTTACATGTTATTCAATTTGGCCGAGGTTGTTGTAGTTGGTCCGGGTATGCTATGATGTTGTTTCTTGCCATGTATAGCTTCTATGACATGCCTTTTGGATAGATGTATGCTTAGTTTATCATGAGGTGCTCTGTAGTGAGTGCTTCGAGCTCGCGAAGGTGCCTTCATAATTATTTCAATGCCATGCTTTGTTTGCAGAAATCTGTTAACGAAACTTGCTATGTTTACGTGGGTGCCATCATATTTTCTAGTCCTTTTTGGCTTATGGTCAGTAAGGGACTTTTGATCTATGCTTTGAGTAGATTCATGCCATGTCTTATTTTGCTATTATAAGTTCCTGTAGCACGTTGATAACCTGCTCTGAACATTGCTTCGTGCTGCTGTTTATGCCATGTCCGACCTGATAATTTTATGCACTTTCTCCATGCTTGTTTGAACCTGTTATGATGTGATTTAGCCATAGCTCAGTGTTCCTCTTCTGTAAAGCATCTCCTGTAGATGATCTCCATATGTTTTGTTTTTATGTTGGGGTGATGTAGCATAGTTTATTGTTGCATGCTAAGTAGCATCGTGCTGTTAATCGCAGCTTTGTGCCATACTTGTCTTGCTTGCCATTTGCAAACCGTGCATCTGAATCCGGTGATCTTTATGTCGATTTCAACCGAAATAATCTCATCTTTCCAGCGGCATACTTGGTTTGCCAAGTTGATGCCTTGTTCATCATCTTTCCTTCCGAAGCACGCATAGGCATTGCATACCACATCCCGCATTTCATGACATGTAGTGCATCATGTTGCTTGTGCATTGCACCGTGATTTATTGTGGTTCCTTGCTTGTGTTCTTGCTTTGGGTAGAGCCGGGAGACGAGTACGTGCACGAGGAACCTATTGAGTACGCTAACGAGGATCCAGCCTTCGACAACTCTGAGAACCTTGCAGGCAAGATGATCATACCTTCGAAATCATTGCTATCTTTGCTTGCTAGTTTTCGCTCTATCGCTATGTTAGCCCCACCTGCCTTTGTTTACCATGCATTCCTATTGCCATGTTAAACCTCTAACCAACCTGTCCTAGCAACCATTGATTGGCTATGTCACCGCTTCTGCTCAGCCCCTCTTATAGCATTGTTAGCTGCAGGTGAAGCTGAAGGTTGTTCCAGGTCGGAACGTGGTTATTTCGGGATATCACAATATCTCCTGTTTATATTAATGCACCTTATATACTTGGCAAAGGGTGGAAGGCTCGGCCTTATGCCTAGTGACTTGTTCCACTCTTGCCGCCTTAGTTCCGTTTACCGGTGTTATGTTCCTTGATATTGCGTTCCTTACACGGTTGGGTGATTTATGGGACCCCCTTAACAGTTCGCTTTGAATAAAACTCCTCCAGCAAGGCCCAACCTTAGTTTTACCATTTGCCACCTAAGCCCTTTCCCTTGGGTTTTCGCGAGCCCAAGGGTCATCTTTATTACCCCCCGGGCCAGTGCTCGTCGTGAGTGTTGGTCCAACCTGTCAACCGCCGGTGGCCACCAGGAGAAACTCTGGGCTGGCCTACCGGAAGTTTGGACGATCCGGTGTGCCCTGAGAACGAGATATGCGCAGCTCCTATCAGGATTTGTCGGCGCATCAGGTGGCTTTGCTGGTCTTGTTTTACCATTGTAGAAATGTTTTGCGAACCGGGATTCCGAGACTGATCGGGTCTTCCCGGGAGAAGGTCTATTCCTTTGTTGACCGTGAGAGCTTGTGATGGGCTGAGTTGGGACACCTCTGCAGGGTATATAATCTTTCGAAAGCCGTGCCCGCGGTTATGAGGCAGATGGGATTTTGTTCATGTACGGTTGTAGATAACTTGACACTTGACTTCATTAAAATACATCAACCGTGTGTGTAGCCATGATGGTCTCTTCTCGGCGGAGTCCGGGAAGTGAACACGGTTTGTGTTATGCTTGATGTGAGTAGTTTCAGGATCACTTCTTGATCGCTTCTAGCTTCTTGACCGATGCGTTGCTTCTCTTCTCGCTCTCACTTGCGTATGTTAGCCACCATATTTGCTTAGTGCTTACCGCAGCTCCACCATATTACACCTTTCCTACCTATGAGCTTAAATAGTCTTGATCTCGCGGGTGTGAGATTGCTGAGTCCCCGTGGCTCACAGATTCTACCAAAACAGATGCAGGTGCCGAGGATACTGGCGCAGATGGCGCAACTGAGCTGAAGTGGGAATTTGATGAGGCCCTTGGTTGTTACTATGTATCGTTTCCAGATGATCAGTAGAGGTGCCCAGTCGGGACGATCGGGGATCTGTGTAGCATTTGGGGTAGTCTTCTTTTATTTTGGTTCCGTAGTCAGACCTTGAGTGTAATCTGGATGATGGATGTTTATTTATGTATTGTGTGAAGTGGCGACTGTAAGCCAACTATGTATCTTTTCCCTTATGTATTACATGGGTTGTGCGAAGATTATCTCACTTGCGACATTTCTTTCAATGCAGTTATGCCTCTAAGTTGTGCTTCGACATGTGGGAGATATAGCCGCATCGAGGGCGTTACAAGTTGGTAATCAGAGCCAACCCGACTTAGGAGCCCCCTACTTGATTGTTTGCTGGCGATGTTGAGTCTAGAACAAAAAATGTTTTGGGTCTTAGGATTATATATATCGGAGAGTAGGATTCTTTTTACTCCTCAGTCCCTTCGTCGCTCTGGTGAGGTCTCTTGACGTAGACGTTTTGAGTATCCTCTTCTCAAATTACTCAAAAAAAATTTTAGGATCACGCGGGTATCTTGGAATCGTTTCGATGGTTTTGTGACGAGAACATTGTTCTTGGTGCCTCCTGACATTTAGGGGTTGTGGCAGTGTCCCGGGGAGTTGAGCTCCGAGGTGTTGTCATCACAATTTTATCGTTGCAGTTCTGGAATACCTGAGATTTGCCGACATCGAAAATCTCTTTTATGCAGTTGTTGGTGAGATAACCCCGATAACCCAGTACTGGGCGAGCTCGGGAGTATTGCCATAACTCGTATAACGGATGCTTTTCGAAGGTTGAGGTACACGATTTCCGAAGGTTTCTGGGTTATGTGTTGACGGATGGATACAGCTAGATGTAGGGATTGTTAGTTTGGGTGAGATATTGTGCTTCCCCTGTATCCCCAACACCAGATTGCAACGGAAAGTTTCGGGAGTTTATAGGTGGGATTCAAGTAGCTCTAGCATTTCTTCCCGCAGATATTTGGTTTGTGATTGGGTAATCCTTACCACTTATTTGTTCCAGTTGTACCTTGTTTATTTCATTCATCAATCTCTATTCAAGTGGCTTCTCACCTTAATGGATGTGTGACGTTTACTTTGGAATTCATTCGTCCATCTTTGTTCGAATGTTTATTGTGAAGACTATATGTTGCAATTTCTATCCGATTGATTCAACTTGTCTATCTGTCTATCAAGATGCTAACGGATGTCAACCTCTTCAAGATGGCTCCGCCAACGCGTCAGAATCCGGATCGCAATGATGGGAGTCAGGCGAACCCTCCACCTCCACCTCCGCCTCCGGAGGCATGGCAAGCTTTGATGGCAGCCTCTAACGCCCATGCTCAGATGATGATCCAGCTCATGCAAGAGCACAACCAAGGCCAAGGCAACCAAGGGAATCAAGGTCAAGGGCAGTTCAATCATCAGCCTCAGTTTCCAACCCTCAACCAATTCCTTGCAAATCAGCCGAAGTCTTTCAGCTACTGTGCCGAGGCCACGGACGCCGATGATTGGCTCGTGGATATCAACAAGCATTTTGAATGCAGCAATGTCAGGCCTGAGGACTATGTCAAGTTCGCTTCTTTTCAGCTCAAGGATCAGGCAGCTGATTGGTTCCAGCAATACAAGGATTCCAGAGGTGGTCGAGTGATTACTTGGACTGATTTCTGTCAGGACTTTAAAGCTCACCATATTCCTACCAGTGTTGTTGAGAGCAAGCGTGAGGAATTCCGCAATCTCAAGCAAGGCAACATGTCAGTGTATGAATACAACAAGTAGTTTCAGAAACTTGCTCGCTTTGCTAAGCAAGATGTTCCAGATGAGAAGAGTATGATCTATCAGTTCAGAGGTGGCCTTAGAGAGGATCTGCAGTTAGCTCTCGTTCTTGTTGAGCCTACTCAGTTTGATCAATTCTACAATATGGCACTCAAGCAAGAAGGTGCTCAGCTCATGTGTGAGGCTTCTAAGAAGAGAATCAGGGATGCAGTGCAATCTTATTCTTCCTCACAAGTGGCAGCTAAGCAGCAGAAGTTCTACCTGCCTCCTCCTCCGTTTCGTCAGCCTTACCAACAGAAGAACTCAGGTGGTCGTGGATCTTCCCACCCACCCAACCCAAGCTTTCAAAACAAGTCTCAGCCTCAAGCTCCAAGGTCAAGTGCTCCTTATCATCGTCCGCTCTCAGAAGTGACTTGCAACAAGTGCCAGCAGAAAGGTCACTACGCGAACAAATGCTTAAATCAAAGGCGCCTTCCTCCTCCTCCTCCTGTGAGATCTTCAAGCAATGCGGTGGTCAAGCATAATTCCAAGTTTGCAAAGGTCAACATGTTGAATGCAGCTTAGGCAGAGGATTCTTCAGATGTGATTATCGGTAATCTTCCAGTTAATGACATTCCTGCAAAAGTTTTATTTGATACTGGTGCATCGCATAGTTTCATCTCAAGACCTTTTTCATCTAAGCATGAGATGGTTTTTCAAGATTTGCCCAGACCGTTATCAGTTGTCTCTCCGGGTAAATTCATGAACGCAAGCTCCATGTTTTCGGATGTTTCCATCCAGATGGGCGACTATAAATTTCTGTCTTCTCCAGTTGTTCTTGGCGATTCTGATATTGATCTAATTCTTGGGATGGACTGGCTTTCTAAGAAAAAGGCTCAGCTTGATTGTGCTACCAGGAAAATTCAATTGACACACCCTTCTGAGGATGTTATCATCTATGCTGCTCGCGATGAAACCATTCGGTTGTTTTCTCTCAATGAGAAGGGCGAATTGGATGCTATTTCTCAAATTCCAGTCGTTTGTGAGTACCAAGATGTCTTTCCAGAAGAGCTTCCGGGTATGCCTCCTCATCGGCCAGTCGAGTTTGTTATTGATCTTGAGCCTGGAACAGAACCCGTTTGCAAGTGTCCATACAAGCTTGGACCCAAGGAGCTGAAGGAGTTGAAGAAGCAGCTCGATGAACAAGAGCGTCTGGGTTTGATCAGACCGAGTTCTTCCCCATGGGGTTGTGGAGTTCTTTTTGTCCAGAAGAAGGATGGCACGGACCGACTCTGTGTCGATTACCGTCCGTTGAACAAGAAGACAATAAAGAACAAGTATCCACTTCCCAACATCAATGAGCTTTTCGAGAAACTCAAAGGCGCTAAAGTCTTCTCCAAGCTTGACCTTCGTATGGGTTATCATCAGATTCGCATTCGTGAACAAGACATTCCCAAGACAGCATTCATAACAAGCTATGGTTCTTATGAATATACTGTCATGTCTTTTGGACTTGTCAATGCTCCTCCAACGTTCTCTCGCATGATGAACTTTATCTTCAACCCATACACCAATGAATTTGTTCTGGTGTATCTCGATGATATTTTGGTCTTCTCCAAGAATAAGCAGGATCATGCCAAACATTTGCGATTGGTGCTTGACAAGCTCAGAGAGCATCAATTCTATGCGAAGTTTTCCAAATGTGAGTTCTGGCTTGATGAAGTTCTTTATCTTGGTCACATCATCTCCGCCAAGGGAATTGCTGTTAATCCGGCAAAGGTTTCTGCAGTTGTGAATTGGGAATCTCCTTAGAATGTCAAGCAGCTCCGCAGTTTTCTCGTTCTTGCAAGCTATTGCTGAAGATTCGTTGAGAACTTCTCTAAGATTGCAAAGCCTCTTTCCAACCTCCTCCAGAAGCATGTCAAGTATGTCTGGACGCCTGAGTGCGACGTCGCTTTTAACACCCTCAAAGAGAAGCTAGTCACAACTCCTGTTTTGACTCCTCCTGATGAATCCAAGCCATTCGAAGTTTTCTGTGATGCTTCCCTTCAAGGTCTCGGTGCTGTGTTGATGCAAGAGAAGAAAGTTGTGGCCTATACCTCTCGTCAGTTGAAGCCCAACGAAAAGAACTACCCCACTCACGATCTTGAGTTGGCGGCAGTTGTCCACGCATTGATAACATGGAGACATCTCTTATTGGGAAGGCAAGTGGACATTTTCACCGATCACAAGAGCCTCAAGTATATCTTCACTCAACCCAACCTTAACCTCAGGCAAACTCGATGGGTCGAAATGATTCAGGAGTACAATCCGAGTATCGAATATACTCCTGGCAAGGCGAATGTGATTGCAGATGCTCTGAGCAGAAAGGCTTATTGCAACAGTCTAATTCTCAAGCCGTTTCAACCGGATCTTTGTGAAGCCTTCCGCAAGCTGAATCTTCAAGTTGTTCCTCAAGGCTTTCTTGCCAACCTCATAGTCTCTCCTACTTTGGAAGATCAAATTCGTGAGGCACAACTCCTGGATACCATGGTGAAGAAGGTGAAACGTGGTATTGACAAGGGCATTCCCAAGTATAAGTGCTATCGCTTGGATGACAAAGATACTCTTTTCTTCGAGGATCGAATTGTGGTTCCCAAAGGTGATCTGAGAAAAGTCATCATGAATGAGGCACACAATTCCCTCCTATCCATTCATCTTGGAAGTACGAAGATGTACCATGACCTCGAGCAGTCATATTGGTGGACTCGAATGAAGCGAGAGATTGCTCAATTCGTGAATGAATGTGATGTCTGCAGAAGAGTGAAAGCAGAACACCAAAGACCAGCTGGTCTCATCCAACCTCTTGCTATTCCGGAATGGAAG
The DNA here is from genome assembly GCF_002162155.2 of Triticum dicoccoides. Classification (NCBI taxonomy): domain Eukaryota; kingdom Viridiplantae; phylum Streptophyta; class Magnoliopsida; order Poales; family Poaceae; genus Triticum; species Triticum dicoccoides. The sequence goes on along the minus strand of NC_041387.1, from coordinate 579,846,783 downwards.
TTTGACCATATCGAGATGGACTTCGTGACTGGTTTTCCTAAATCCAAGCGTGGAAATGATGCTATCTTCGTTGTCATTGACAAGCTTACCAAAGTGGCTCATTTTCTTCCTATCAAAGAATCTATCACAGCAGCTCAGCTGGCAGAGCTATACACCTCCAGAATTGTCTCCTTGCACGGCATTCCACAATTTATTTGTTCAGATCGTGGAAGCATCTTCACTTCTATGTTCTGGGACTCCTTTCAGACGGCCATGGGTTCCAACATTCGTTTCAGCACAGCTTTCCATCCTCAAACAAGTGGCCAAGTCGAGCGAGTCAATCAAATCCTGGAAGATATGCTCAGGGCTTGTGTCATCTCTTTCGGTATGAAGTGGGAAGATTGTCTTCCATATGCCGAGTTCTCCTACAACAACAGCTTCCAAGCGAGTTCGGGCAAGGCCCCATTCGAAATTCTCTATGGCAGAAAGTGTCGTACTCCTCTCAATTGGTCTGAGACAGGTGAATGCCAACTTCTTGGCAACGACTTGATCACAGAAGCCAAAGAAATGTGCAAAGTCATTCGTGAGAATCTCAAAGCTGCGCAATCGCGCCAAAAGAGTTACTATGATAGCAAGCACCGTGACTTGGCTTTTGAAATTGGAGACCATGTCTACCTCCGCGTCTCTCCAATGAAAGGCACTCGTCGCTTCGGTATCAAAGGGAAGCTTGCCCCTAGATACGTGGGTCCTTTCAAGATCATTGGCAAAAGAGGCGATCTCGCCTATCAACTTGAGCTTCCATCCAACTTTGCAGATGTGCACGATGTGTTTCACGTGTCACAGCTTCGCAAGTGCTTCAAGACTCCTGAGCTCATTATCAACTTCGAAGAGATCGACCTCCAACAAGATCTCTCTTATCACGAGCATCCCATTGCTATTCTTGAAGAGACCGAGTGCAAGACTCGCAACAAGTCAATCAAATTCCTGAAAGTGAAGTGGTCACACCATTCCGACCGAGAAGCCACCTAGGTGCGCGAGGATCACCTCCGTTCTGAATATCCGGAGTTCTTTCAGTCCTAGATCTCGGGACGATATCCTCTTGTAGTGGTGGAGTGTTGTAACACCCCGGATGTAACTTTCCATATTTGTATCTCCAACTCTTGCCATTTTCGGCGATGTGATATGATATTCCCTCCGTGGTTGGGTTTTGTCTTTTGTTCTTGCATTTTTATTCATGTCATGCATACCATATCATGACATCATGTGCATCTCATTTGCATACGTGTTCGTCTCATGCATCCAAGCATTTTCCCCGTTGTCCGTTTCGCAATCCGACACTCCCACATGCACCGGCGCACCCCCCTCCTATCTTATTTCCGTGTGCGGGTGTTGTACATTCTCGTAATGTACCGAGCCTTGCCAAGTGGCCCTGGTATAGCACCGGTAGACCACCTGTCAAGTTTCGGGTCATTTGGAGCTCGTTTGGTACTCCAACGGTTATCCGCATATTCGCAAAGGCCTCTTTTAAGTTGCAGCCCAACAACCCTCCAAACCAGCCCAATAACCCATCTAAATCTCCTCCATGCTCTCGGTCGTTCGATCACGATCGTGTGGGCGAAAACTACACCTCATTTGGACACTCCTAGCTCCCTCTACCTATAAATAAGCCTCCCCCTCCGAAATCCCGGATCAAATCCCCCCGAAACCCTAAAATTTCCCCTACCGCCGCCACCGGACACGTCCGGCCGCAGCCGGACACGTCCGGCTCGCCCCGCCGCCGCCACGTGTCGCCGCCGGTTTCGTCCGCCGCCCGCCGCCGCCGCGGCCCGCCCAGGCCCGCGCGGGGCCCTCCCCGGCCCGCGTCACC
>NC_041387.1:579757044-579844340 GCF_002162155.2 Triticum dicoccoides | reverse complement strand
CGCCTCCGCCCGCGCCACCGGCTGCCGCCCTCTCCGTCCCTCCTCCGCCGCAGGCGCCGGATCCGGCCGCTCCGGCCCTTCTCCAGCCGCGCCCCGACTCCGACCGCCGTCGTCCTCCTCTCTCCGGCGAGCCGCGCCGCCGCGCGCGCCAGATCCAGATCCAGCGGTTGAACTTCCCCCCTCCGTTTTTCACTAAGTCTGTTATTCTGCAGTAAAAATCATTGCATGTTCATTGCATCACATCTTCGCATCCGTAGCTCCGTTTTGGGCGTGTAATATGTCAAATTGTTCGTCTCGAAGAGTACATCATTTCATTCCATTGCATCATTTGCATTTGATGTCACCTTGATGCCCGAAATTCTGTTGGAAGAGGGCTTCATATCGTTAGTTTCAGAATCTTATCAGCACGAGCTCTTTTGTCATTTTTGCCATGATTGATGTGTGCATTCTATGAGGGTGATCCCTGAATGTGTTTTGAACTAGGCTATGTCTTCTTTACATAGGTGCTTACCATGTATTTTTGTGATCAATATGGTGACTAGCAGAAGCATGCAAACTAGGCTTCGTGTCAACGCTGATTTTAGTTCCTGTTCTGCTGTAATTTTGATGCCATGTAAATATGTTGCTATAGAGTAATCCATGCATAATTTGAGATACTTCAGTAAGGGTGTTTTGAAAACATTGTTTTGCTCTATCCATCCATGGTCATGGTTGCAATTATGGAGTAGTCTAGCATGTCATTTACGTGCTCTACTTTTGCTTCAAATTGTTTGCTGGCAGATTGTTTACATGTTATTCAATTTGGCCGAGGTTGTTGTAGTTGGTCCGGGTATGCTATGATGTTGTTCCTTGCCATGTATAGCTTCTATGACATGCCTTCTTGATGGATGTATGCTTAGTTTATCATGAGGTACTCTGTAGTGAGTGCTTCGAGCTCGCGAAGGTGCCTTCATAATTATTTCAATGCGATGCTTTGTTTGCAGAAATCTGTTAACGGAACTTGCTATGTTTACGTGGGTGCCATCATATTTTATAGTCCTTTTTGGCTTATGGTTAGTAAGGTACTTTTGATCTATGCTTTGAGTAGATTCATGCCATGTCTTATTTTTCTATTATAAGTTCCTGTAGCATGTTGATAACCTGCTCTGAACATTGCTTCGTGCCGCTGTTTATGCCATGTCCAACCTGATAATTTTATGAACTTTCTCCATGCTTGTTTGAACCTGTTATAATGTGATTTAGCCATAGCTCAGTGTTCCTCTTTTGTAAAGCATCTCCTATAGATGATCTCCATATGTTTTGTTTTTATGTTGGGGTGCTGTAGCATAGTTTATTGTTGCATGCTAAGTAGCATCGTGCTGTTAATCGCAGCTTTGTGCCATACTTGTCTTGCTTGCCATTTGCAAACCGTGCATCCGAATCCGGTGATCTTGATGTCGATTTCAACCGAAATCATCTCATCTTTCCAGCGGCATACTTGGTTTGCCAAGTTGATGCCTTATTCATCATCTTTCCTTCCAAAGCACGCATAGGCATTGCATACCACATCCCGCATTTCATGACATGTAGTGCATCATGTTGCTTGTGCATTGCACCGTGATTTATTGTCGTTCCTTGCTTGTGTTCTTGCTTTGGGTAGAGCCGGGAGACGAGTACGTGCACGAGGAACCTGTTGAGTACGCTAACGAGGATCCAGCCTTCGACAACTCTGAGAACCTTGCAGGCAAGATGATCATACCTTCGAAATCATTACTATCTTTGCTTGCTAGTTTTCGCTCTATCGCTATGTTAGCCCCACCTGCCTTTGTTTACCATGCCTCCATATTGCCATATTAAACCTCTAACCAACCTGTCCTAGCAACCATTGATTGGCTATGTCACCGCTTCCGCTCAGCCCCTCTTATAGCATTGTTAGCTGCAGGTGAAGCTAAAGGTTGTTCCAGGTCGGAACGTGGTTATTTCGGGATATCACAATATCTCCTGTTTATATTAATGCACCTTATATACTTGGCAAAGGGTGGAAGGCTTGGCCTTATGCCTAGTGACTTGTTCCACTCTTGCCGCCTTAGTTCCGTTTACCGGTGTTATGTTCCTTGATATTGCGTTCCTTACACGGTTGGGTGATTTATGGGACCCCCTTAACAGTTCGCTTTGAATAAAACTCCTCCAGCAAGGCCCAACCTTGGTTTTACCATTTGCCACCTAAGCCCTTTCCCTTGGGTTTTCGTGAGCCCAAGGGTCATCTTTATTACCCCCCGGGCCAGTGCTCGTCGTGAGTGTTGGTCCAACCTGTCAACCACCGGTGGCCACCAGGGGCAACTCTGGGCTGGCCTACCGGAAGTTTGAACGATCCGGTGTGCCCTGAGAACAAGATATGCGCAGCTCCTATCGGGATTTGTCGGCGCTTCGGGTGGCTTTGCTGGTCTTGTTTTACCATTGTCGAAATGTTTTGCGAACCGGCATTCCGAGACTGATCGGGTCTTCCCGGGAGAAGGTATATTCCTTCGTTGACCATGAGAGCTTGTGATGTGCTGAGTTGGGACACCCCTGCAGGGTATATAATCTTTCGAAAGCCGTGCCCGCGGTTATGAGGTAGATGGGATTTTGTTAATGTCCGGTTGTAGATAACTTGACACTTGACTTCATTAAAATACATCAACCGTGTGTGTAGCCGTGATGGTCTCTTCTCGGCGGAGTCCGGGAAGTGAACACGGTTTGTGTTATGCTTGACGTGAGTAGTTTCAGGATCACTTCTTGATCGCTTCTAGCTTCTCGACCGATGCGTTTCTTCTCTTCTCGCTCTCACTTGCGTATGTTAGTTACCATATTTGCTTAGTGCTTGCCGTAGCTCCACCATATTACACCTTTCCTACCTATGAGCTTAAATAGTCTTGATCTCGCGGTGAGATTGCTGAGTCCCCGTGGCTCACAGATTCTACCAAAACAGATGCAGGTGCCGAGGATACTGGCGCAGATGGCGCAACTGAGCTGAAGTGGGAATTTGATGAGGCCCTTGGTCGTTACTATGTATCGTTTCCAAATGATCAGTAGAGGTGCCCAGTCAGGACGATCGGGGATCTGTGTAGCATTTGGGGTAGTCTTCTTTTATTTTGGTTCCGTAGTCGGACCTTGAGTGTAATCTGGATGATGGATGGTTATTTATGTATTGTGTGAAGTTGCGACTGTAAGCCAACTATGTATCTTTTCCCTTATGTATTACATGGGTTGTGTGAAGATTACCTCACTTGTGACATTGCTTTCAATGCGGTTATGCCTCTAAGTCGTGCTTCGACCTGTGGGAGATATAGCCGCATCGAGGGCGTTACAGCTGAACAAATTGACAGCCCCAAAACAGATGATGCAGTGTTTCTTCTTGTTGACAGCCTCCAACAGCACAGTTATAATCCTATAACACAAATTTTTTTCTTCTAAGTAGATTTCTTGTGTTGACTCGGTCATGGAGAAGTTGCCAGAAGAAAACCTTATGCTTTGGCTGGCATGAACTCTGCCAGATCCAGTTGAAGTGTGGGGGTGTCTATTTCTGACCAATTAAGACTTTATATGCTTTGATTGACGAATAGTGTTCAGTCCCCCAAATGTAACTCCATGTGTCAGAAGAGTCTAGATGCTCTGATGGTCTCATGGCCATGCAAATGTCTTCCATTTGTAAGAATTCCTCATAGGCCTCAGTTGTCAAAGGGAGGTAGAATAGGTCCTGTAAGTACTCAGTCTGCAATACTTGTTGAATATTCAGCTGGGGGTTTCTCACAAAAGAGAACAAGTGAGGAAATTGGTGTTTAAGTATTGCCTGGCTCCATAGATCATCCCAAAAGAAAGCACTGACACCATCTCCCACATTACATCTAGCAATAGCTTTGTACTGATCAATGAGAGCTAAGTTGGACTTCCACCAGAATGACCCAATCATGTTGTCCCCTGGCAATTTGCCATCACTATAGTATGTTTCCCAAATCAGGTTGACCCAAGGAATGTCATGTCTGTTGAAGAATTTGTGAAGGTTTTTCATGAGCAGGGTTTTATTATGTATAAAGATGTCTAGAACTCCTAAACCTCCCTAGTTCTTTGGTCTACACAGTGTGGTCCATGCAACCAAAGTAGGTCTTTTATCTTCCATATCAAGGCCTCTCCAAAGACAGTGTCTCAAGTACTTGATGATTTGTTTTTTATTGTAACAGGTATGTCCAGACAACACATGAAGAAAACTGATAAAGATGTCATCACTGACTTGACCAACAGTAAGTTGCCAGCTTGGGTCATGAATATAGAGATACCAGCCAATCTTTTTGCAATCCTGTTGACTAGGGGAAGACATTGCTCAACACTTGGTTTATATATTCCCAAGGGCATACCCAGGTAAGTAAATGGGAATTGTCCTCTAGCACACTGCAAGGTGTTTGTATAGATTTCTACCCCGTCTTCAGCAACATTCAAGGGTACCATGATGGACTTCCCATAATTAACTTTTAGCCCAGTTGCTATGGCAAAAGAATTCAGAAGTGCCTTTAGGCAGAACAACTGTCTAACATCAGCCTGCATGACCAGGAGGGTATCATCTGCATATTGCACAATTGGGAAGTGAGGGCATGAGTTTACTTGCAATGGAACAGTGATCAGGTTTAATCTCATGGCTTTATTAAGAATGGATTGTAGCAAATCAGCATCCAACACAAATATTAAAGGAGAGTAGGGGAATCCTTGCCTTACTCCCCTCCTTATATAAATTCTTTTCCCAGGAACTCCATGGAGTAGAACAGAAGAGGATGCAGTTGTGAACAGAGCTTCCATCCAGGAAATCCACTTCTCTCCAAATCCTTTAGCTCTGAAAATATCAATGATTGTAGCATGCTCAATTGTATCAAAAGCCTTCTCAAAATCCAATTTAATTACTAATATTTCTTCCTTAGATTTATGACACTGGTGAATGTATTCATATGCCCAACCTAGGCAATCTTGAATCACTCTATTTTTGAGGAAGCCATATTGATTAATGTGCACCAGTTGTAGAATAACTCTTTGTAATCTATTGGCCAACAGTTTTGTAATGATTTTCAGTACACCATTCAGCAAAGAAATTGACCTGAAGTCATTTGGGGAAAGTGGCACCTCTTTTTTTGGCACTAGAGTGATGAAAGAGGAGTTAATGCTCTCAAGATTTACATTCCCAGCATGAAACGCCAATATAAGCTCAAAGACATCAGTCTTAATAATATCCCAACAACTTTTAATAAACTCATTATTGAATCCATCTGGTCCTGGTGATTTATCTGTTGGGAGGTTTTTGACCACTTCATCAATTTCTTCTTGATGAAAAGGCTTTTCTAGATCAATGAAGATTTGAGGGTCCACTGTGTTATCATAAAGATCATTGAGGTCAAAGTGCATTGAGTGTCCATTAGATTGCCCCAGTCTATTTTTAAAAGCCTCCCATAGGATTGCAGCCTTTCCATCATGATCTATTACTTCAACTTGATCTTTGGTCACCAGCATAGCAATCTTATTGTGTCTATGATTAATAGAGGCTTTAGTGTGGAAGAATTTTGTGTTTTCATCTCCAAACTTTACTCCTTTAATTTTTCCTCTCTGTTTCCAATAAATCTTCTGATCATTGAGCACAGTTAATAAATACTCCTTTAGCAAGGCCCTGCAATTATTTTCAAATAGTGTAAGGTTCCTGAATTCCTCAATCATATCCCAGAGAAATATACAGTCATTTAGATCTGCAATTTGCTTCTTATGACAGGCAAGGTTTTTGGACCACAGCTTTAGTGCTCTTCTGACATTCTTGAATTTTGAAATAATCTTTTTAGCACAATCTGAATGACCTACTGGGATAGACCAAGCAGTCTGAACCACCTGCTTAAAAGAGCTGTGGTTAAGCCAATAGTTTTCAAATCTGAACACTCTAGACTTTGGAATATTTGTGCCAATTTTTATCATGCAAGGGAGGTGATCAGAGATTGGTTTAGCCAAGGGAAGAGCCAAAGTGTCTGGGTAGCTGGTCATCCATGCTGCAGAGGTGAAAAACCAATCTAATTTTTCCAGAAATGGGTTGTCTTGCATGTTGCTCCAGCTGAACTGCCTACCTTTTAGAGGTAGTTCAATCAGGAAAAGTTCACTTACTTCATCATTAAACATTAGCATTTCATTTACATCCCCTCCAGGTCTATTTCTGTCTTCAGGAGTTCTGATAAAATTAAAATCCCCGATGATAATCCAGTCTATGTCATTAGGCATCTGAATATTACCAAACCAATCAATGAACTCAAGTTTATCCTCATGATTGCAAGGACCATAAATGTTTGTGAGGATCCAACTTTTGGAAGATGTCCTGCAGGTGAACTGAATTGATAAAGAGAATTTGTTTTGAAACATTAACTCCCTAGAGAATAGAGCTCCATTCCAAGCAGTGAGTATGCCTCCTGAGGCCCCAATGGAAGGTAAGTATTCAAATTTGTTAAACCTCTGAGGACATATTTTATGGATATAGGCCAGATCAAAGTTTTCTCTCTTAGTTTCCTGTAAACAGACAATCCTAGCAGCACTTTCTTCCACTTTTTGCCTGATAGCCAACCACTTATCTGAGGAATTAATGCCTCTCACATTCCAGTTTAAGATATTCCAAGTTCTATTGTTATTCAATAACAATCAATTTGAAGTTACTTTGATCAACAGGGCCCACCCCCTGATGATAATCCCAGGCCACAAAGATATTGGGATCCACAAAACCGACAAAACACTGAAAGCATGGGGGAACATTGCAGCAGGATACATAACCAAAACACCAGGTGAACCAAAACATCCCTAAATGAGGTTCAAAGGCTTCCATAGCATGAGATAGAGCAGTAGTCCCTTCCAAAAGGAGATACCATAGCTGACACAGCAGCAAAGTGCAGGTAATATACAAAAGGTGCCTACCAGGGCAAACAAGCAGTGTGTAGCAGTTACACACATTATAGTTGACTGCATACATAATAATTCTCAAAAGAGAAAAGCAGGCCATCCTGCTAACTATCACTGACTGATGTTGTAGACACATCATCACACAGGCCTGGATTTGACTGCTTCTGCTATGGCCTTGGACACCTTAGCCACCTCCTCCATCCCCTTCTTCTTAGGCTTCTTGGTCAATCTCTCCTGAATCTCTTCTTCAACAACCTTGCAGAAAGATTTAGACAGGTTTTTAACCACTGAATTGTGAATAATTGGAGGTATGGCATTACATGGTAGACAAGACTGAGTAGCACAAGATTTCCTTCTATATCCCATGTTATCCTTTTTAATCCCGTCACTTCTTCTTACCTCAGTTTCCACCAAAGGTTCTTTCTCCCTCCTTTTCCTTGAGATGGCCTCTCCAAGAGGCAAGACTTTATTTGGAGACACCTGCTGAAGAGGACTACTAGCCTAGTGGAAGAATGAGCAGTAGGGCTAATACCTTCATTTTCTTTACCTATTCCCAGTATGAAATCCTTACATGCAGGTGCCTGAGAAGTTATACATTCATCAGGTATATGAAAAAGCAGAGTTTCTTCTTGCTCACAATTAGCAGTCAACATTTTCCAGATATCAGACTTAAGCAGATGCATGGTTCAACCAAACTTGTCAGGTGTCAACAGCAAATGCATTATGAAGTTAAACCAACTTACTAGAATTTCTATCTTAAATGTTTGGGTAGCTCCTTGGGTTGCTGGTGCAAAGTGCTGAATCCATAAATCTAGCCCTTCTTCAAAGAATAAATGTGAACCATCAATGACTTGCAAAGCATGATCTCGGGCCAAAGTATGTAATGCAAGCAATGAATGAGAGCCAGGCAAAGAGAAGGACCCATAGTTACCTTTAGGGTTGGCTTCTGATGAGGAACCAATGTGAGGGATTGTAACATCAGCCTTGCCCTTGATATCTAAGATAAGAACATGATTTGAAGGAATAGAATCTGCCACAAATGCATTGGCAACAGCTACCAGGGGCACTTCACAATTATCAGAAGCAGGGACTTCCTGCAAAATCTCAAGCTGCTTGTCTGGGTGAACAATGGGCAAGGAGGTGTCAGTAGCTGCAACATTTCTGTCAGAGGAGTTGGAACAGTCTGCAAAGATTGACTAGGTACAGCACCTTCTTGCTGCAAGATTTGTTGTTCCACTGCAGCCTCATTCAGAATCGGTTCAGGATGCTCCATTAACACCATCTGTGGCTGAACATCATTAGGCTGTAAATCCTGTACATCCTCCTCTTCTTCAACTACATTATAAGCCAAGGCAATGTTAAGAAGCCCTTGACCTATAGGAGGAACCTGAGAACCTTGGTTGACCTCCTCACTGGAAGAGTGTGTCAAGGAGAGCAAACCATTAGATAGAGAAACTGTAGTAGTAATGCTACTGTTAGGAGCCCCTTCTTCAGCCAAAGCTGGAATTTCAATTTATGGCTGCTGGGGAAGGATAGGAGCTGGTTGTGGGAAAGCCCAGTGGTCCCCTTCCTCTGCTTGTTCCTCCCAATCGTCCCAGTCTTCATTAGGAGCATGAATATCATGATTAGGCAGTTGTTGAAAACCTGGAAAATCATTGGCATGTTGGGGTATAGGATGTGGGTGTACACCCTCAGGTGGAAAAGGGTCCTCATCTACAGGCCCACCCCCAACATTTCTTCAAGAAGTACCTCAACAGAGCAAGTCCAGGATTCCTCTTCAAATAATTCTCCTTCAGACCATCGAATACTTTTACGAATGTCACCAAGCTCTGTGACTCTAGCTTTGACCAAGATCTTACCCTTGAGAGCATCTTCTTTCTCCCAACTAATGATCTTGCCCCACTTTGAAATCGCTGAAGCAATATCCTCAGTGTTACAGAAATCAAACGGGACCCCCACAAACAGCAGCTAACAAGTTCTGTTGAAATGAACCCTATGCCAATTCCTTCCTTGATTGTGCTTAGTAAAAGAAATAAACACAACGCCAAAAGAATGTGGGCTCTACTGAATGAGCCTATCTTTGTCTCTGACATGCGTGAACCTGACATAAGCTTCTCCAAAAGGACAGTGTCGAGGGTTGGATATGACATATGCCAAAGGATGGCTTATCATGGTGGGAGCGAGTAGAACGTCGCCGGTGCCTGGAAGCAGGATGAGGCGAAGACATGCACGTCGGTGGAACTTACCCAGCTTCAGGGCTCTCCTAGGAGATAACACCCCTACTGCTGCTCCGCGGGGTCTCCGCATGATCACTCAAGCAAGGTGACTATAATGGTGCTCCTAGAGCTATTTTGGGAGGCAAGAGAGGGCAAGGCTAGCTCTCTCCTCCCGTGCTATCTGGTCTATCTCTATTCAGGTCCGAACCCTTTGCATGGGTGCCCCGGGGGGTTTATATAGGCCTACCCCCCGGGGGTACAATAGTAATACGGTTGGGCGCGGGTCCCAGCCATCTGTCTCTCACGCCACTGTCCTTCCCGCCGGCTTCGGGGGCCCGCCGGCTGGCGGGTCCCGCGGACAGGCTCGACGCTGTAGCGGCACTCCTGATGACGCAGGCTTGGTCATTAGGTCGTGGCAACAGTGCCGCCGTCTATCGGGCGATCAGTGTCGCCATTCCCCATCTTATCTGGTTAATGGCTCGTGGGGCCCTGGGGAGGAGTCGGCCGACTCCAGGGAGGCCGACTCCCACAGGTCCGTCTTCGGGCGCCCAGGCCGCCTTCGGCCCACCCACTGACAGGCGGCCCCGCCGCCCTCGGGTCGTACAGGCCGGCGTCGTGGGCACAGCGTACTGCGCATGGTGGCTGAGGTCAGGGCAGGCATGGCAACAGTGCCACGCCTCGCCAGAGATCTTCTAGTGATACGGCCCACTGTAGCCATGCCGGCCCTTCGTGAGCAGAGAGGGGGGACTCCCACGCCGTGACCGTACCCCGTATCGTGCTTCAGGATGAGGGAGGAGTCACGGGCCGACTCTCCAACGCCGGCCCCTCTGGAGGTCGCCAGCTTGGAGTCGGCCTCTCTGGAGGTCGCAAGCCTGGAGTCGGCTTATCTCGGAGTCGCCGTCTGGGACTCGGCTTGAGGGGCGCGGCCTGCCCCGATGTCTTGAAAGATCCTGGGACCCGGGTTAGCCTACCCGCGGCCCATAACTCCGACAATATTCCCCGAAGCTGGGGAAGCCCAGCGGACGCCGCATCGTGGGGCTTCAACAGTTTAATCCTCCCAGGAGCGAACTCTGGAACTTGGCTGCCGTCTTCCCTCGGGCCGCCTATCGAGAGTCGGATTTTTTAGCGAAGAGCCGCAACTCGAAAGTCGCGGCGGGAAACCAGCCGGCGTGCCTGATACGCTTCCCCGTGGCCATCAGGGCGGTCCTATCGCGTGGCGCCATGTGGAGAGGGCAGTCTGCTTGCCCACGTGCGTGACGGGATGGGCCGTCAGGCAGGGCCCGCCACTACCGTGCCTCGGCACACGAATGGATCCGTTGTGGCCGCGGACGGTTGGTTTTCCCACGTTGTTACTGCGCGCAGTAACTTCGTGGGGTAAACCGTGGGGCGGCGTGGGGCATCGCGCGCAGTTAATCCCACGCCCGCCCCTCGGCTCCTCAGCCCACAGGGCTATAAGTAGGCGGGGGGAAGCGGAGCGGCACAGCACGCGCACCCTTCTTCCCCGCTCCCCTACCTCATCTCGCCTTCTCTCTCTCTCTCGCCCCCGCCGTTGAGCAAGAGCGCTCCATAGCGCGGCGATGAGCTCTTCCTCCGCCGCGGCTCCCGCCGTGTGCTCCGGTGTGTGGGACGGCTCGGAGGTAGAAGCAGAACACAACGAGTTCCTCCGCCGGACTCGCCGCCTTCCCAGCGCGGACCTCGTGCGCGCCCGCGCCGCACCGGAGGGGTTGATCCGGCCGGCGCCGGAGGAGGGCGAGCGGGTCATCTTCCGCTCGCACCTCATGCGCGGCCTGGGGCTGCCGGCGAGCGGTTTCTTCCGCTCGTTCCTGGAGTTCCACAGCCTTCAACCACACTACCTTACTCCGAACACGGTGGTGTTGCTCTCCGCCTTCGCCACCTTGTGCGAAGGTTTCCTCGGCGTTCTCCCCACCATCGAGCTGTGGGGAGAATTCTTCTCTTTTAAACTTGGTACGCACGTCGCCGGCGTGCCGGCTCAGTGCGGCGCCTACATCACGGTGCGGCGCTCGACGGCCGACAACCCCTTTCCTCCCATCGTGCTGATCAAGTCGGTGAAGATGTGGCAGCGCTCGTACTTCTATGTGAAGAATCTCGCCTCCGACGGCGACTGGGTCAACCTGCTGCCCTACAACGCCGCCCCCCTAACTGGGAGGCTCCCTAGCTGGTCTCACCGAGTCAAGTCGCTGACCCTCGCCGGAGCCGCCGCTGTGGCGCGACTCCGAGTCTTGATACAGTCGGAGGATCTCGTCGGAGCCGACTTGCTGGCCGCCTTCGTGGCGCGCCGAGTTCTCCCGCTCCAAGGCCGGCCTCACCTGATCTGTCATATGAGCGGCCTCCGAGACCCAAGCCGGATGAGCACCAAGGAGATGCCCCGCAAGGAGGTGGCGAACTTGGTGAACCACATCGCGCACTGCGAGTTCGATGAGGACTGGCAGTTTGGCAAGGAGCCATACTCGCGCGACAATCCCCCACCAGTGGTTATTCGCGTCACCCTATTGTTTTGTCTTCTTGGCGGCCGACTCTGCTTCTGACTCTTGTCGGTTTCTTCTAAGCTAGAATCCTCTTATGCAGCCTGCAGCCGGCGCCACGAGACAACCCCGCGAGTATGTTCCCGACCGCGCGGAGAGCGACGTTGACGACCCCGACCTGGGGGCGGCGGCGATGGAAGCCGACGCCAAAGGCGGGGGAGAAGGAGCGGAAGGCGACTTCAGGCCTTCGGCCACCTTCGCCGACTGGCCCGACGACGACGCCGAAGGGGAAGTTGCCCCGCGCCACCAGCCGAAGGTCGGCTCCTCCGCCGGCCAGGGTGGTTTGAAGAGGCGTCACGCCGGGCCGAGTGTGCCTGGCAGCAAGTTGAAGAAGATAAAGGGGGCGGCCTCCGCGACCAGACGGGAGCAGGCGGCCGCGAAGGCCAACCGCTTCTGAAGGGAAGTGAGGAGGCCGCCACTAGTCTCTACGTAAGTCTTTATGCTTTTTTATTTTCCTTTGTCGAATCTCGTCCGAGTTTTCCTTTGCTCCCTCCAATCTTCTCCAGGGCCCCTCTTTCCCTTAAGAGAGTCGCCGTCCCCTCCGTCATGGGGTCGGCGGAGACGTCCGCCAATACTCGGCGGGCCGACCCCGCCGCCGACCTCCGGGAGGCGACGGAGCGAAACGCGTGGGAGAAGCGCGAGGAGGAGGAAGCCGAACGTCTGGAGAAGGCTGAGGCCGACAAGGCGGCCGCCTCCGTCCAGAAGAAGCTGGAGGACGCCGAAGCTACCCTCGCAGCGAGACGGCGTGCCGAGGAGGCCGCGCGTCGCCGATCAGCGATACTCGTCCCCCCACTATCGTCTGCGCCGCCGCCTCCGTAGTTCACGGGGCAAACTGGAGGGGCCGGCACCGAGAACCCCGTCGTGGAGAAGGAGGGCGGCGAGGCTTCTATGTCGGACACCCTCGTGCCGCCACCACCGCCTCCACCGCCGTCTAGGAGGCCGCACGGCAAACAACTGGTGGGTCAGTCGGAGCCGCCGGTCATGGACGAGGCCGAGGCGCGGCTGCTTCTGCAAGTCCCCACGCCAGTGCGCCGTCGTCTTGAGAGGGCGACCACGGCGCCACGTCCTTGGGAGACCGGCGCTGCCAGCTCGGCAACCCTAGACGCCAAGGCCACAAGCGCCGCGCCCACTGGGTGGGTGCGCGGAGGTGGCACCGGGCCGTTAAATCAACTGCTCCTGGAAGTCCAGGCGAAGCTGCGGGCCGAGGGCGACGCCCTTCAAGCCTGCACCAGAGTGCATCTGGCCGCACGAACGGCCGTCCGAGTAAGTTTCTTTCCCTTTGGATTCTTGTTTGTTTCTCTGTGGGGGCACACCAGTGCACCCACTGGGTGTAGTCCCCGAGTTCCGGGCCGACTGCTGAGCAGGTGGTTCAGAACTCCCTCTGGCGAGTTCCAAACACTAACTTTGTCTTCAATGACTTATTGCAGTAGTATCACAACCTCCGCGCCACTGCCTTCAACTTCAATGTTGAGGAGTTGAGCAAGCGGGCTGCCGACTTGTCGGAAAGCCGGAGTGAGTTCTTCTTCTTTGCGGGGGCGCGCTGGCGCACCCGCGGGCTGCAGTACCCAAGATTCGGGCCGACTGCTGAGAAGTCGGGCCGGATCTTCCCGGTGATCTTTTTTGCTAACGACTTATTTTGTCTCTTCTTTTGCTCCTTAGAAGCCAACGCCGTTCTTCAGGAGCAGCTGGGCGAAGCCAATACCGCCCGTCGTGCCAAGGAGGAGGAGTGTGGCAAGCTCTCCACGGAACGCGACCTGCTGGCGGCGCAGCTGGCCGAGCAGAAGGAGCTGCTCAAGAAGGCGCATGACGAGGCCGAGAAGAGGGAGACCGCACTCCTGGCCGAGTTCGAGAGCGAGCGCTCCTCCTGGACTGACAGGGAGGCGATGCCGACCTCCGGCTTCCACGAGATCGAGGATATCATTGATGGTAAGTTTTTTTTGCTTCTTCGGGCTTCCGACTATGTGTTAGGCCGACTTCTGATTTTTTGACTTGCTTCTTTTTTGTCTTGGCAGACTTCTTCCCTGGTCATTCGCAGGCAGTTCCTCTGGCCATCGAGGCTGCTCGTGAGGCGTGAAGGGCAAACGATGAGGAGACCGCCGCTAATGCCCCCCGAACCATCGAAGAGCAGCTTCTGAGCATTGAAGCCCGTCTTCATCCGGCTTACCGGCTGTTGCGCCGGCTCCAACGTGCCGGTGCCCAGCCGGTTGCCGCCTTGTGGCCAGGCACGCCGGCTCTGTGCACCGCCAGCCAAACTGTGGACTGGCTGGAGGTCGCTACCGGCCATCTTGAGGCTTGGAAGGGCTCCTCGGCCCGGGCCGGAGCGCGCCGGGCCTTGGAGTTCGTCAAGGTGTGGTATCCAGGGCTGGACCTGGACCGTCTGGCCGCGTTCCGGTCAGAAGCCCAGGCCGAGCTGAAGGCCGTGGAGGGCGCCCTTATCGAGCGTGCAGCGGCCATCGCTGAGTACACGGACACCAGTGTCTTCGTCCCCGAGCGGGCCGAAGGCGGCGAGGAAGTGCCGCCAGAGTGGTTCCGGATGAACCCGGAGTATGGCAAAGATTCAGCGGAGGTGATCGACTCCAGCACTGAGGAGGAGGACGAGGCGGAGGATGAAGGCGAGGCGGAGGCGCCAAAAGACGGAGCAGGCGGCCAGCCTCAGCTCGACCGCGCCTCCAGCAATGAGCCGCGTCAAGAGAAGGCGACTGCCGCCGGAGGTGATCAAGCCGAGACCGCCCAGCCGACTTCCCCGGCGTCTGCCACCGCCGTCTCCTCCGATCCTCCGATCCCCGATGCCGCCTCCTAGGCTGCCTTTTTCGCCACTGCTTGTCTGTCTTAGTAATCTTTCGAAAAACTTGTTAGATTCGAACAATTCCACCCGCGGGGTGTATCTTGAACTTCTAATCGAAGATTCGGCCAAGGGCCTATTTAAATATTTATCCGATTTCCGTCTTTCCTTGCTTACTGCTCTTTAGGCTTTTTCCTTTGCCGCCTTCCCCTAGTCGCTGCCTTGCCAGTCGGACAGCCGCTCTGTAGACTGTCGCTGGGTCAAGTGCTCGGCTACTTTGGGAAGGCAAGTACTTCGCCGTTTAGAGTTTCTTTAGCAAGTCGGATAGAAAGCGACAGGCCGACTACCCAAGAGTCGGCCGTCCTTGACAGAAGGCTAATAAAGACGGCGAGCTAGCTACTCATGAGTCGGCTTTCTGCTTTAGAAATGCTGGAGGCCGTCTTACGCTATGTTCATGCTTTAGGTCCTTAGCCATTTTTCGTGTGGGTGCCCATTCTTCCTTACTCCTGTTCGCCTCACAGTCGCTCTGCGAGCTGCGGCTTTGCCAGGAGGCGGATTGGGCACCGCGCACTACTTGTCTGACTGCGGGAAGCTCTTCATAGCGCAAGGCGGTGAGTCCCTGGGCCGACTGGCCCGGTGCCAAGCGGCTTGTAATGAAAGTGATGTTCTCGAAGGCATAATTCTTATCATACAGATAACAAAAGGGGCAGTCCCCGAGCTCGTCTCAGGGGGCCCAAAGTCTTAATACTTTAATACAGAGGGGTGGTGCGATACATACTGCATCAACTGTAAAATCTTCGAAGAAGATTTGCATTCCACGGGTGCTCTATCTCTTTGCCGGAGTCGTCTTTCTTGCGCGCTCGGGGCTTCTAAGCGTCGATCAGATAGTAGGCGTCGTTCCATAGCACCTTGCTGATGATGAAGGGGCCTTCCCAAGGTGCCGACTGCTTGTGTTGGCCGGCTGTTTGCTGGATCAGCCGGAGCACAAGGTCACCTTCTTGGAAAGATCTTGGTCTGACCTTCCTGTTGTAGTATCGACGCAGGCTCTGCTGGTAGATGCCGGACCGGCTGAGTGCCAACAGCTGGCCCTCTTCCAGCAGATCGACGCCGTCTTGTCGTGCCTCTTCTGCTTCTTCCTCGGTGTACATGGTGACTCGTGGGGAGTCGAACTCTATGTCCGTTGGGATGACGGCTTCGGCACCATAGACGAGGAAGAAGGGTGTGAAGCCGGTTGACTTGTTTGGAGTCGTGCGCAGACTCTAGAGGACGGTTGGCAGCTCCTCAAGCCAACAACCGGCAGATCGCTGCAGCGGGACGACGAGTCGAGGCTTGATGCCGGATAAGACGAGGCCGTTCGCTCGCTCCACATGGCCGTTTGACTGCGGATGGGCAACGGACGCTAAGTCCAGTCGGATGCCCTGTGTCGCGCAGAAACGGGCCAAGGCGCCTTTGGCAAAATTCGTGCCATTGTCGGTGATGATGCTGTGTGGGATGCCATACCGAGTTGTGATGTCAGCGATGAAGGTCACTGCAGTCGGACCATTCAACTTCTTGATGGGTTTCGCCTCCACCCACTTGGTGAACTTGTCCACTGCGACAAGCAGGTGAGTCAAGCCACCTCGTGCCGTCTTGAATGGTCCTACCATGTCCAGACCCCAGATCTTTGGCTTCTTCCAAGGCGGTTGGCCAGAAGAAACCATGCTGGAAGGCTTTGGCGATGAGTGCCCTGGAGGCCGCGTGGTGACCGCACTCGCCTTCATGGATGTCTCTGAGGATTGCATGGCCTTGTTCTGCTTCGACGCAGCGTTGGAAGACACCGGTAACGCTGTGCCTGACCAACTCTCTATTGACTATGGTGTAGGCTGCTGCACGGCGTTGCACTTGCCGGGCCAAGATTTCATCAGTTGGCTGCTCTCTGTTTACTAAGAATCTGAGGATGGGCTGGGCCCATGAAGGTGCTGCTATTTCTTCAACTACCACTAGTGCGACTTGGATAAGGGCGGCCGGGCTGGGAGGCGGCGGGTTGGAGTCCGCAGCCGTTTGCTGGTTTGACAAGGTGCCGGGGCCGACTGGGGCAGTCCACGGGCCGAGTTCTGAAGTCCCCGGGCCGGCTTCGACTGTGTGCTTCTTGGAGTGGGGTCCGTCTTCCTCAGGCGGAGCCGGCACAAAGATTGAATCTGATTCTGGTGACGGCTTGATAGAAGGCTTGAGGAGGCGCCGGAGGGCGACACCAGATGGTATTGCCTAGCGGGTGGTGCTGATTCGTGCCAAGGCGTCTGCTTTGTCGTTGTCGTTCCTTGGCACGTGGAGGAACTTGCACCCCTCGAAGTATCTGCTGAGCTGCTGGACGAGGAAACGGTAGCTCGCCATATTTGCGTCCTTGGCATCCCAATCGCCAGATGATTGTTGGACTACCAAGTCAGAGTCGCCATAACACAGGATCCGGCGAATGCCGAGTTCTTTGGCAAGCGGGAGCCCATGTATGAGCGCCTCGTACTCAGCCACGTTGTTGGAGGCGGCGAAGTGGATCTGCAGCGCATATCTGAGCTTGTCACCCTTGGGGGAAGTGAGAACGACACCGGCTCCCAAGCCGGTGCGCATCTTGGAGCCGTCAAAGTGCATCCGCCAATGGGTGGAGTCAGGCGCTGGCGGCAGATACTGGGTCTCGGCCCAGTCGACGAGGAAGTCGGCCAGCGCTTGCGACTTGATGGCGGTCCGGGGCTCATAGTAGATGGTGTAGGGAGCCAGGTCAATGGCCCATTTGGCCACTCGGCCAGAAGCATCTCGGCTTCCGATGTTCTCGGCCAGCGGAGCTGTACAGACCACGGTGATTGGATGCTCCTGGAAGTAAGGCTTCAATTTCTTGGCAAAAAAATGCACGCCGCAGCATATCTTCTGGTAATGGGGGTAGTTCTGCTTGGAGGTCGACAGTACTTCACTCAGGAAATATACTGGTCTCTGGACAGGTAGCGCCTTGCCTTCCTCCTTGCGCTCGACTACAATGACTATGCTGACTACTCGGCTGGTGGCGGCAATGTATAGGAGCATGGGCTCTTTGGGAGTCGGAGCCGCCAGCACAGGGGGAGTAGTCAACATCTTCTTCAGTTGGAGAAAAGCCTCGTCCGCCTTGGGAGTCCACTCAAAGAAGGTCGTCTTCTTCATGAGCTGATACAAGGGGAGAGCCTTCTCGCCCAGCCGACTGATGAATCGGCTGATGGATGCCAAACAGCCGGTGAACTTCTGCACATCTAACAGTCGTCTGGGTTCTTCCATCCTCTCGATGGCCTTGATCTTCACAGGATTTCACTCTATGCCGCGTTCGTAGACCAGGAAACCGAGGAGCTGGCCGACTGGTACTCCAAAAACGCACTTCTCTGGGTTGAGCTTGATCTGGAATCGGCGCAGATTCTCAAAGGTTTCCTTGAGGTCCTCCAGCAAGGTTCCACGCTTCTCCATCTTCACCACTACATCATCCACATAGACATGGGCGTTTTCTGCCGAGTTGCTTCAGGAGGCACTTCTGCATGCAATGCTGAAAGGTGGCGCTGGCGTTTCTTAAGCCGAACGTCATGGTCAGGTAGCAGAAGGCTCCAAACGGCGTGATGAAGGCGGTCTTCAGTCTGTCAGCCGGGTTTAGCTTGATCTGGTGATATCCTGAATATGCATCTAGGAAACTCAACAGCTCGCATCCGGCTGTGGAGTCTATCACCTGATCGATTCTCGGTAGAGCAAATGGGTCCTTGGGGCAAGCTTTGTTGAGGCTCGTATAATCAATGCACATCCGCCACTGCTTGTTCTTCTTCAGCACCAGTACCGGGTTTGCCAGCCACTCTGGGAAAAACACTTCCATGATGAAGTCGGCCGCCAGGAGCCAGGCTATTTCTTCTCCAACAACTCTTCTTTTTTCTTCTGACAGGCGGCGCAAGGGCTGCCTGACGGGCTTCATATCAGATCGGACATGTAACTTGTGCTCGGCGAATTCCGTTGGGACACCAGGCATGTCCTTGGGGGACCATGCGAAGATGTCGCGATTCTCACGGACGAAATCGACGAGCTCGCCTTCCTATTTGCTGTCAAGGCCAGTGCCCATGACAGCGTACCTCTCCGGGTGCTCTGGGTCCAACGGTATCTTCTTTGTTTCTTTGGCCGGCTTGAATGATCCTTCTGCTTCCGACTCCTTGGGGTCAGGCGATAACTCGGGCTGCTTGCCGGCCATCACCACGACCTGATCAAGAAGCCGTTTCTCAGCTGTGATCACCAAGGACTTGGCCAGCCGACTGCTTTCGGCCGCGCAAGCGGATGACTTCCTGTAGTCGCCGTACACGGTTAGGATTCCCTTGGAACTCGGATCTTCATCTTGAGGTAGGCGTAGTGGGGTACCGCCATGAACTTGTCTAGGGCGGGAAAGCCAAGCAATGCGTGATATGGGCTTTCAAGGTCCACCACCTTAAACCAAATTGGCTCTCGGCGGAAATGATCCTTGTCTCCGAAGAGGACATCTATCAGGATCTTGCCGATTGGCGAGCAGGAAAGGCCGGGGACGATTCCCGAAACACAGCCCGGCTGTTCTGAAGCTGTCTTCGCTTGATTCCTAGTTTCTCCATCGTATCCTTGTACAGGATGTTGATACTGCTGCCTCCGTCTATCAGTACTTGCGAGAAGCGAGCGGCCCGCCTGTCCGTGGAAAGTGTGGCACCTAAGACCAAGGCGTAGGAGCATAGACTCGGCATCACCTCTGGGTGATCAGCTCTACTCCAACTGATAGGCTTTTCGGACCAATGCATGAACTCTGGAGTACTTGATGCAACCGCATTTACTTCTTGCTGCTGTTGGCGCCTGCTGCACCGGTCATCCGCTACACTGGTGAACACCACATAGGCTCCGTGCTCGTCCGGGAACTCGTCTTGTATCGCGCCGACTGGCCTGACGGCCGGCTGCTGGGGCGGCTGCGGAGGAGGCGGCCCAGCAGGAGGGGGAGGGGGCAAGCCGTCCCCCTTGGCGATTTTGGTCAGCTAGTGACATTTCCTGTTGGTATGGTTGGACGGCTTCGCGCCGCTGTGGAACTTGCAGGGACAATCCAGAGTCTGCTCGTAGGAGAAAGCCGTCAGCCAGTTGGACTTGCCGCCCTTCTGCCGCTTCGCCGGAGGCCCTCCAATTGCTGGTCTTCTGCTGTCGCCACCTGCCGACTGCTGGAAGTCGGCTGCGGGGCTTTGCGCTTTTGGTCATTCTGCTGTTACCGCCGACTGGTGTCTCCAGCCGGAGTTCTTGGAGTCTGAGGGGCGACTTTGCCAGTTGTGCTGACCCGGATCTCCGCCTTCATGAAGGAGTCGGCCGTGGCGTACTTGTCCGCCATGATCAGCAGCTCGTCGAGGGTCTACGGCTCGTCGCAGAGGTGCTTGTGCTTGAGGAGGGTGCCTTCTCTACACCGGGCAGTAAAGTACTCGATGGCCTGCACCTCATGCATGCCCTCGCAGGAGTTCCGGAGTTCGCCCCAGCGCGTGAGGTAGTCGCGAGTAGACTCGTCAGGGCCTTGCACGCACAAGGAGAGCTGGCGTGGCTTGGGAGGTCGCTTGTATGTGCTCGTGAAGTTGCGGACAAAAGCCTCGGTGAAGTCAATCCAACTGTTGATGCTGCGAGGCTTCATACTGTTTAACCACGTACGGGCCGAGCCCTGGAGCACGAGCGGGACATATCTTATGGCAACACGCTTGTTGACGTTTGCTATGTTGACAGCTGTGGAGTAGTCGATCAGCCAATCTTCCGGCTTCACGGTGCCGGTATATTTGGGCATGTCTCGGGGGAGCGTGAACCCTTTGGGAAAGGGCTCGTCCCGGATGCGGGGTCCAAAGCAGGGGGGACCCAACTCGTCTTCTTCTTCCAGCGCCAGGGATCGGTGGAGTCGGTCGATCCGGTGGCGGGCGTCGTTTTCTTCGACTCCCTCTCGGCGGCCAATGCAGTCGCCGAGAGTCGGATGTTCCACAGGCGGCGGGGAGACTCTCCTTTCTCCGCGAGGAGGGGGAGGCTGGTAGTCGTCCCACCGTTCCACCGCTCTGGGGCGGCCGTCTTAGTCGCGCTCGATGGTGATGTGAGTCCGACTGTGGCTGACAACCGACTCCTTGTCCTTCTTCTCACGGGCCCCGCCAGTCGGCGTCCGAGACGTCGCACCTTGGTCTCAGCGAGGCGGTGGGTCGTCATTTTGGCGCTGCGGCGCCTCGGTGCGGCAGCCAGCACCATCCGCGTCAAGGAGCTGCTGAACTCGCTCCGTCATTATGCGGCGCTCTTCGGCTTCGAAGTTGTCGAGCTCGTCTGCCGCCGCCTGGGCGGCACGGATATTCTCTGCGGGCGTGGTGTACACAAGGCGATCAGCCCCGAAGAGGTTGGCGGTTGCCGCGCCGCGCTGTCGGACCGCGCCTAGGCGGCTAGGCCCAGTCGGAGCCGGCGAGCCGCCTACGACGCGATCCATCTCGCGTTGGTAAGCTTCTGACAAGCGCCTCATGCTTGCCAGCTTCTTCGCGCCCTCGACGAGCTGAAGGCGGAGTGCCTCCAGCGTCTCGGCGTCGGTGTCTTCTGGAATCGGCGCCGCAAGGCCTCGCAGGGCTGGGTCGAGCGGTTCATGCGCTCCTTCGCCGGAGCGCTCGCAGAGGATGAGGACCTCAATGACGGTGCTTCCATCACTTCCCGCGTATGAGAACGGCTCGTCGTAGACCACCACGTTGGTGGGGAACGCGTCGAGCGACGCGGTGTCGGAGTCGACCAGCATCGGGTCGGTGGATCCTATGGACTCCAGGTCCGCGGCAGGCTCGCCGGCGACGTGGAGTTGGTCGAGGAGGCCCGCGAGGAGGCTCTCGGGAACACTCATGCCTACGTCGGTCGCAGGCTCATCGGAGAGGCGAACCTCACCGATAGGATCGGCGAGGCAGCTAGCCGCACAGGCGATCTCTGCGCCATGCAGTGCATCGGCACAGACGCCATCCGGTGTGTCGGGCTGGCTGTGCTCGCCGGGAAGGAACGGGGTTCCCATCCAGAGTAGATCTCCGGACGACGGTGCACCTCGGCCCACGGTGGGCGCCAAATGTCGGGGGTTGGATACGACATACGCCAAAGGATGGCTTATCATGGTGGGAGCGAGTAGAACGTCGCCGGTGCCTGGAAGCGGGATGAGGCGAAGACATGCACGCCGGCGGAACTTACGCAGCTTCAGGGCTCTCCTAGGAGATAACACCCCTACTGCTGCTCTGCGGGGTCTCCGGATGATCACTCAAGCAAGGTGACTACAATGGTGCTCCTAGAGCTATTTTGGGAGGCAGGAGAGGGCAAGGCTAGCTCTCTCCTCCCGTGCTATCTGGTCTATCTCTATTCAGGTCCGAACCCTTTGCATGGGTGCCCCGAGGGGTTTATATAGGCCTACCCCCCGGGGGTACAATAGTAATACGGCTGGGCGCGGGTCCCAGCCGTCTGTCTCTCAAGCCACCGTCCATCCCGCCGGCTTCTGGGGCCCGCCGGCTGGCGGGTCCCGCGGACAGGCTCGACGCTGTAGCGGCACTCCTGATGATGCAGGCTTGGTCATTGGGTCGTGGCAACAGTGCGGCCATCTATCGGGCGATCACTGTCGCCATTCCCCATGTTATCTGGTTAATGGCTCGTGGGGCCCTAGGGAGGAGTCGGCCGACTCCCACAGGTCCGTCTTCGGGCGCCCAGGCCGCCTTCGGCCCACCCACTGACAGGCGGCCCCGCCGCCCTCGGGTCGTACAGGCCGGTGTCGTGGGCACAGTGTACTGCGCACTGTGGCTGAGGTCAAGGCAGGCATGGCAACAGTGCCGCGCCTCGCCGGAGATCTTCCAGTGATACGGCCCACTGTAGCCATGCCGGCCCTTCGTGAGCAGGGAGGGGGAACTCCCACGCCGTGACCGTACCCCGTATCTTGCTTCGGGACGAGGGAGGAGTCATGGGCCGACTCTCCAACGCCGGTCCCTCTAGAGGTCGCCAGCTTGGAGTCGGCCTCTCTAGAGGTCGCCAGCCTGGAGTCGGCTTATCTCAGAGTCGCCGTCTGGGACTCGGCTTGAGGGGCGCGTCCTGCCCCGATGTCTTGAAAGATCCTGGGATCCGGGTTAGCCTACCCGTGGCCCATAACTTCGACAGACAGTGTTGGATTTCCCTAAAGCCTACTTGCTCAACTCCCTGGAAGAACTCTTCAAGAACCGCACGCACATTGGGGAAAATACCTCATCAGGATGTGGGTGGATATTGGCAATCGCCCAGTCTTCGTTCCGCCTCGGGCGATGAGGAACAATCGCTCGAGAAACCCCATTGCGGCCTTCAATCACATGAATCTGAAAGCCGTGAGGGACAAAAGGTTGAGGATCAATGGGGATATTGGCCATCGGCAGCGACTCCGGAGAGATGGAAACCAGAGCCCTGTCGGACAGCAATGGCAGCGGCGGCGAGCTAGTCGAGGCTGAAGCAGAGTTGGTAGCAGGGAAGGAAGGTGAAGTGGAAGGCGAGGAGGCAAGAGACGGTCTCGGCTAGAAGTTTGGAAATAAATCCCTGACCAACTCCGAAAAAGAAGGCACCTGCCTATACGGAGCCGCCGACCCAATGCAATGAAACCAAGATTCCACAGCACCTTCGGCCCAAGCCTCATCTGGTGGGCTCGGGAAAGAATCAAAAGGAATAAACGACCAAGGCCCAGGAAGGTTCGGAGCAGTGCAAAAGCGGGCCATGTGACCGACGGCCCCGCATGCATGGCAAATCACCTGATTACGTGCAAAAGAACGTGGCGTGACCTGGCGCTCCATCTGAGGCTTGTCTTGACCAGGAATAACGTGCATTGAATTGCTGTTAAGACCTTGATTAGAGCCCTCTTGAATGGGTCCTGATAATCTATCGAAAATCGATCTACCGTCCCTGACCACCGTCGAATAGCTCCGGTGATCACTGGAGTGAGGAACAATTGCCTTACCGGATCTACCCACTAAAGGGCATTCTTTGTCGAGCTCGGCATAATAAAGGGCTTCTTCTCGTTGCCAATTCGGGCCCCCGAAGTTGCAAAGATTGAAAACCACTTCAAAATCGTTCTCAACAATGTTACCAGCATTGTAGATCTCACTACCCACTGCTTTTGAGGCTACCGAGAACTTGAAAGTCCTATCCTTCAAGAAATGAAGACGGAAACCTTGGGAATAACCCCCAAACATGGCAAGAAGAGAGATACTAACCGTGTGAACACTGAGTCTGAAAGAGGCACGGCTAAATGAAACCACCATGGTGAATTCCTTTTGACGAAACCCCGGGGAGAAGACCACCGGGTGACCAAACTTGGCCCTCATATCCGCTTGAAACTTCTTCCCACGATCAAAGTTAAGGGCATAGGGCATCATCTTGAGGAGAGGGGTGCCTACCAGGGTTGGAGTGGCCACTGGTAGGGGATGGTGGCCGCCGGGGCCGGAGTGGCCACCGACGCAAGGTGGGAGG
The DNA here is from genome assembly GCF_002162155.2 of Triticum dicoccoides. Classification (NCBI taxonomy): domain Eukaryota; kingdom Viridiplantae; phylum Streptophyta; class Magnoliopsida; order Poales; family Poaceae; genus Triticum; species Triticum dicoccoides. Next base: position 579,820,407 of record NC_041387.1, on the reverse strand, counting down.
AGCTAGGTGCGAGGAGCTAGGTGGGAGGAGCCTTAAGAGGTGTATGGATGACAGGGTTATATTGACAATAAATGCTCTATCTCAATCATTTGACTAATTTGGACCCTATTTCCTACCGGATTTGTGGCCGGCTCTTCTATGGCCTCCTCCCGCTCACAATTGACATAAACGAACCATCTATACAAATCAAGCATGCAAAACATGATAATTATTACTTTGTCCATACAAATGAGATATCCCACTTAAACATACAAGTCGTCCATCAAGCTTCACAAAATAAAAAAAACACTTCATGAAACAAAGAATGAGCTAACTCATCACGGAAGTCATTCATGATAGGGAGGGAGCCCGGAGCCCCTCACGCACCGAGGGAGGAGCTCGCCATCGTCGCTCTGGAGGAAGGCTCTGTAGAGCCCCAGCCCCGGGAACCCCTCCGACGTCGGCCCTTGTGAGTTGAGGTCGACACCGGCATGGGTAGTAGGGCCTCTTGCCACCGATTGGGAACTTAATCTTTAGGCCTCTAGAAATAATGCAAGCCTGTAACTAAAATACCTAGAAAGGTGAACTGAATCTTTGGGCCTCTAGAAATAATGCAAGCCTGAAACTGAAATACCTAGAAAGGTGAACTGAATCTTTGGGCCTCTAGAAATAATGCAAGCCTAAAATTGAAATACCTAGGAAGGTGAACTGAATCTTTGGGCCTCTAGAAAAATTTATTACCTCCTCAAGCAGCATCAAACAATTCCATCCGTACACGACAAATCTATACCAAGTTTGATCAGGATCTACTTTTCCAAATCAGAATTAGCATTGGAGCAAGGAAGATCAATGATATGGCCGTGAGATAGAGAAGGAACGAACAAACTCACCCCTCTCGCCACCTCCCTGGTAGATGCGCTGCCGGCGCGCACGACAGAGGGAGAAAAACGACTGGTGAAAGGGGAGCGGGGCGACCTTCGAAGGCCGGAGGGAGAGGGCAGCCGGAGTAGGGCGGCGGAGGCCGGAAGGAGAGGGCGGTCGGAGGAGAGAGAGGGTGAGCGACGCTTGCGCGGGCAGCCCTACGGGGAACAGAGAGGAGTCGTGCGAGAGGGGGGAGCGATCTGGTGCGGGCAGGGGAGATTTTTTTAGTTCTCTTTTAGTGGGCCCGAGGATAACTAACTCAATTAGAACCTCTCCATCGGGCTACTTTTTTTAGCTGGGTTAGAGCAAACCAGCTCAAACTAACCCCTCTTGTTTCGATAGTTTGAGGCTATTTCAACCCAAACTAGCTCTAACTCAGGGATCCAAACAAATAGGAGTGTTACTGTACATGCTACAGTGTGGACCGTAGCACATTGTTTTTTATGGCCATATCACCACATTGTTTTCTATTGCTGGTTCACTGGGCTACCGTGGTTCACACTGCTGGTTCACTGGGCTGCCGTGGTTCGCACTCCTCCGACCTGAGTAGTACATAGTATAGTACTAGTATATACCGCATCATTCTTTGCTCCTTCTTACCACTCAGACATGTGGGAGAGCCAGTATCCGGGTCGACGTGTCATGCACCAGATTAGAGCGCAGAACGGAAGGGGAGCATCACCCTGGTCGGAGCGCCAGTAATTCATGACTATAGTGAGTGGTCATATCACAAGTCTTTCCAGCAGTAACACGCCATCAAATCGCACTGCCCCACTCTCTCACCCTCCTCGCCTCTCTGTCAAACCGCCTACCCGAAAACTGCCGCGTGTACTGCCTGGGAAAAGCCCCGCCCTTAACTTTTAACTACGCGAAAATTGTTCAAGCTTGTTCATTCTATATAAATACAGTACTTACTATACGTTTATTCACCCGTGGGGTTGTTCAATGGAGGGGCAGGGAGCACAAGTGAACAATACTGTAGTACTACTAGTAGTAAGTAGGAGTCGTACAATAGTCACCTTAAATAGAGAGTTTCTTTTCTTTAATGCCACGTACACAAATTGAAACGCTTGTTGTGGAGAGAAAAAAGATAATCACTCCACTATATATGGACGTAGGGGCCTGAGCGCTTGATTTACTAGGGTTGCTCTCTTCATTCTCTCATCCTCTCCAGATATAAACAAGACAGCGATAGCGACATTTTCTCTCTGCTCACCGCTGGTCACAGATCCGGCCGAATCCCTTAGGCCGGTGTGTGTAGAGGACTAAAAGGTGCATCGTTCACGCAGTCATCACTGTCGAGGGAGGAAACCTAGAGCTGCCGGAGGGGCCCGATCCTCTACTCGTGCCGTTCTCTCTGACACAGCGCCGGGAGGTCCTCCGACCCTTCTTCCTCCTTGCCGTATTGTCCGCAGATCCGACCTGCCGCCGCCGACATCCTGGCGACCCTCAGGTATAAGTTCTTAGAAAGTGGCCTTGCTCTATTGCCCCAGCTCCCCACGTGTCTGCATGTGCATCTTTTTCTACTCCCATCAGCTCTTCCAAAGCCACCTAAATTTTTAGTATTATTAGAGGTAAAGCTACTTCATGCATTCGAATCTAGGGCTTTGTTCAAACAACGAAGAAAGGGGGAAAAGTTGTAGCATGAATCTAGGACTTGATTCAAAGAGGAAATAATATGGTGAAAGTAGTAGAGACCGGATACCCAACTGGTCTCTTGGTTGAAAAGGGAAATAATGGGAAAATGCAGTACAAACTAGATAAGGAATAGATCTATTATTCGTTGAAAAAGGATAGAAAGTGGCGGCTGGTGGGCAAGTCAACAGAGTATGTCCAGGATTAGATTTGCTGCCATCACATAGTAAAAGGTCTCCAGGATTAGATTTGCTGCCCTCACATAGTAAAAGGTCTGAGTATTAGATTTGCTTCCCTCACATAGTAAAAGGTCTCAGGATTAGATTTGCTGCCCTCACATAATAAAAGGTCTCCAGGATTAGATTTGCTGCCCTCACATAGTAAAAGGTCTCCAGGATTAGATTTGCTGCCCTCACATAGTAAAAGGTGTCCAGGATTAGATTTGCTGCCCTCACATAGTACAAGGTCTCCAGGATTAGGTTTGCTGCCCTCACATAGCATGAACAAACTCGGCATCACCACTTTGTGCCTCCTTGTAGGTACATTGTGCTGATGCGTCCACTGTCGCATGTCCTTATACCAACCTTTTGCTGTTGTTAATGTAAGGGCGCATGTAAAATGAAGCGATCACACCGTTACCTTAGGGACATGTCTAACCAGTGTTATTGTTAATCTAATGCATCTAGTGAGAAGATGCAATTAAACTGTGTTACAAATGGCACTCCTGCTGTTTTCCCCAGTATGATAAGTTGCTCCTTTACACTGCAGAGTGTCCTGGTGTCCCCATGGTCCCATGCCCTTAAACCAACTCTTTAGCTGCTATTTATTTACTGTATCTGGTAAACAAGCAATGCCACCATTAAAGTAATCCCATATTTGAGGAATCTCATTGTTGATCGTAATGCTTCTAGTAACATGAACCATTGCTGAGGTTTTAAAATTTCTACCGTCCTTGCGTGATTGCCATGAACATAATTAAGATGCTTCTTTTCATTTTGTATATGTTTCATATATTCTTATTGACCAGCAACTGTTTACTTTTTATCTTTTTTGTGCAAATAGGGATATCCATTTCACCTTGTTGCTATTGTGACCTTTTGGTGAACTGCACAAAACACTTTTTTTTGGAATGAGTGTCTTGTGCAGTTCAACTAAAATGTCACGTGGGCAACATCTCTCAATTTTGGTGGAACTTCACAAAATGGTGATTAGAGTTTCCAAAATCTTCGTCAAGTTCTGCTGGTAATCTCATGCAGCATTTTATTAGCCTTTGCAAGATGGAGTCGTCACTGTGACCACAATGGCACTTTATTTTAGTGGAACTGCACAAAAGGATAAGAAAATTATTGTTGCACCTTACATGAGTCGGACAACCAGCCTTAATGTTCCTCAATTTTAGTGCAACTACTAAAGAAGAAGCTGCCAGCTCACAAGAGCAAGTACTTCTTGCTAGCTGAATGATGCAACCTTTGCTTCATTTCAGGTGAACTGTAGAAAAAGGCGCATGAATTGAATCATGGAGCTCCAGGCAGACCTCATCCAAGTAGAGCTGGAGGTTGAGTTCAAGGAGGCCACTATTAAAGCGAAATCATGCTCTCCTGTCTCCTTGTTTGTGTTGTGCAAACATGTTGTGCAAACAGGAATACTCATCTACAGATGTTGTGACGGTCAAGAGCATTCGCCAAGTTCTCGATTGTATGACATGGCTAGCCAAGATGGATTTAATCCCGATATTCACTTTCAAAAGGCTCTAATGGGTTGGTTCTGAATCTTGCAAGCTGGGAATCAGTGAGATGTGTAGGCATATTTGTTGTACTTATTATTTGAATCTTATTTGTTGGTTCTGAATCTTGCAAGCTGGGAATCAACGAGATGTGTAGGCATCTTTGTTGTACTTATTATTTGGATCTTATTTGTTGGTTCTGAATCTTGCAAGCTGGGAATCAATGAGATGTGTAGGCATCTTGGTTTTACTTATTATTTGGATCTTATTTGTTGGTTCTGAATCTTGCAAGCTGGGAAGCACGGCATGATGATGCAGAGGACAACAACCATAACAAACAGTTCAAACTTGGTAGTATTATCTTTGTGAAAGTGCAACAAATGTGCTGATCGTGTGCGTCCTGAGAATGATAATTCTAATTGTTGTGCATGTTGATCCTGTGGCACTGATAGAACGAGAGAATGTATTGCTTGTTTTAAGTATAAATTTCTATTAAAGCTAATTAAATTTAATTTAAGTGACCACTAACTCCTGTTATTACAGTACCAATACAGACCCGCTCATGAACCGACGTGTGGCCGGAGTAGGTTTCTTAATGGAGGCGTTTCAATGCGCCGAGGGTGCATCTTCTGCCAGGCGTGCAGTGGACGAGGGAGGGGTAATAACTGTTGTTGCCTGTACACACTCAGCTTACTGTTGAATCCAGTTCCCCAAGAGCTGAAAAACGAACTGCTGCCGCCGCCTACACACTCGATCACTCGAAGAGACTCCAATGGCGATCCCAGGAGTGAGCCTGCTGGATATGGACTTCAGCAAGGAGTTCCCCTTTGAGTTCGCCATTCAGTCCTATGGCTGCACCAAGTTGAATGTGATGTACACCAACGATACGGACTCGGTGAAGCTCTGCCTTGCCTCAGTCCTATGGCTGCACCAGGTTCTCGAGCATTCGCCCTTTTCATCGGCAGCGCCGACTGCACCTTCGCTACGATGGAGAGAAGGAAGTAAGCGATGATTCGTCCATCTAGTGCAACAAGCTTGTCGACATCCAGAAGCAATATAAGATCATGAGCAACGGGCAGGAGAAGGACTCCGTGGTTGACCTCGCTGAGACCATCATCGACCCCTGATATGCCAACATGAAAGAAGACGACCTGAACACGTGGGAGGTACCTCTGAATCTAGCCTACATAACCTATGCGACCAAGGATGCATACGCATGCTACGACATGTACAAGCAGATCTTGGACATGAGGGCGTGTCTGCTTCCCGTAACCGACGAGTACACGGACAGCCGCAGCGTCATGATCAAGCATGCCAGGAAGGTCTAGATGTTGTACTTTATCTGTTTATAAGCACCTTTATCATCTGAGTATTTAATGCATTAGCCTATGTGTCGTAATTATCTGTTTTGTCTGAAATATTTCTTTTAAGAACCCATTAACCTGATTGCTTTTTTAGTGGCTATTTGCTTATGTATGTAAACTAGTTCACTTGTCCGTAAAAAAACTAGTTCACTCGGCTGCCATGCTTTGAATCTCCTTCCTCCCAACATATTCCCCTCCTCAGGTGGACCCAGCAGGTCTCTGAATTTTCTCCCACTTTCTTTTTCGATGTAAACTGAGTTTCTCCCAGTACTTTCCCCTAGAACCAACTCAACTGTCCCACGTCTAGCCTAAAAAATAATAATACCCCACGTACTATTAACTCATCAAATTAAAAATATATTTTATTTCGTAAGTTGAAAGTTCTTACAAAATAATAATAATAATCGTTTATATATAACTTGGCAAGTTAACTCCTAGTTATTGTGTACATAAGCTTGCAAAGATTTTACTGACGTGCAATCATGTGTTTATGTTTTTATAACATTTCTCCATCTAACCCAACATGATATTTTCACCCAGCCCAGCAAGTTCACGGATTTCGAGAAAAGTGCAAATGGGATTTAAACGGGCTGCATAGATGCTACATCATTGTTTCACCCAGCCCACCAAATGGACTAAAAAACAAATGGACTGGCTGACATGTGGGCCAGTAGGTCGAAGCCTATGAAGGCATTGGATTTACATCCAACGGCCGACATTCTTCTTCAATCTCTCATCTTCTTCCCCCAGCGCTGCCAGAACCACCTGCTCCAGCCTTCGGCGTCCAGCAGCGTTGTTTTGCGCTCCTCAGCGAAACGCTACCCCGCCGACGGCCAGGCCATCCCTCCACTCTGCACCTCCTGTTATTCTCTGCCAAGTGTAGTCAAGTTTCCCACTCCTCTCCGTCTACGACTCCACTACCGCATCTTCCCCATCTCCGGGTCGTTCCAGTATGGGGCCTCACCGTCGTCCACCGCCTTGGTGCACTCGGCGCGGCGTGGTCAACATACGAGAGTCATCAGGAAAGGACTGTACATGGAGAGCCTGATGGCTGGGACCCACGAGGTCCATGGTCGCACGCAAGGAAAGTTCCTCCTTATTACACACTGTACGTGGGAAGGGCTTCTGTATTTTGCGAAAAAAACGTTCCCCCCACTGACAGGTCGGACCCACCAGCTATATCTTCGCACGCAAGGAAGTGCCTCCTTATTACGCACAAAAAATGAATACCCCCTGCTAGCTTGGACCCACCATAGTGGTTGGCTGACTTGTGGGCCTACTAAGTTGACAAGGACGGAGGGCTTTCTCAACTTAGTCAATATGAACGATTCTAGCTCCAGTGACCGTACGATGTCCATCCAAAGGCCATAGTGCTTCTTTAACCTCTGGTCTTCTTGCTCTATCCACCCAAAGCAACGTCGGTCGTGTCGCGTGCTCCTGCCTGTCGTGGCCGGCTGTGATGCCGCAGAGTCCTCACCGCCCCTACTACTCCCACCGCTAGCCCAGGGTATCCCTCTACTCACCCACACCCCCTGTTATTCTGCAGCGACGGCAGCCTCACGCCGCAGCCGAACCAGTGAACCCTCGTACTCCTCTTTGTGTGGGCATCCACTGCCGCGTCTTCCCCGGTTCCGTGTCGTCCCCTTCCTAGGCCTCGCCATCGTCCATTGCCTTGGTGCTCTCGGCGCGGCATGGTCAATGTGGTCAACGACCGACTTCCATCGGAAGAGTACTGTACGTGGAGAGGCTGACAGCTGGGTCCACGGCCACAGCCCAGCTTTTTTGTGATTTGCCAAGTAAGTCGCTTTGTCAGGCCTGTTGGGTTGCAAATCTTTCAAGACGGGGAGAGCTTCATTCGGCTGGCCGAGAAAATGGCCTATCAGTAATGAGAAATGGGTTGTACATTTTTAAAACACATCAAACCGGCAATTAGTTTCAAATATCTTTTTTTCATTTCAAGATTTTAAATTACATTAATTTTTATGCTTGGAGAATTTGTTGGATTTTATATTGATATACATTTATTTTTAAAATTAGTTTGAATGTTAGTCGAAATTTCGGGATTAAAAACAGTTCGGACCGCACCGAAATATGCAAAATTTTGTATAATTTTTTAACCGTGGCCACAATATGGGTTGTAATCCTAACAAAAAGAATATGGGCTCCAAAAAAACCTTAAGAATTAGCAAATGGGCTGTAAATTATTGAAATAATGGCAGATGGGTTGTATGCTGTTTTCCACAGATTTGAGGGTTTCCAAAAAAAAGGTTGACGCACAAGCAGTGACTGTTGGATGTCCATCGAACGGCCATCGTGCTTCTTCAATCTCTGCTCTTCCTGCTCCAGCCACTCAAACAAGCGCCGGCGGGACTGCCTGCTCCCTCCTCCCCGCGGCTGGCTATGCTGCCGCGCAGGCCTCACCGCCCCATCGTACTCCCATCACTGGCCTACCATCCCTCTACTCACCCACACATGTTGTTATTCTCCGGCGACGGCAGACGAACCAGTAAACCCTCTTACAGTCGTACTCCCCTCCGCGTGGGAAACAACTACCGAGTCTTCCCTGCCTCCGTGTCGTTCCCTTCCTAGGCCTCGTCGTTGTCCACCGCCCTGGTACTCTCGACGCGGCCTGGTCAACGTGGTCAACGACCGACTTGTATCTGAAGTGGACTGTACGTGGAGAGGCCGACAGCTGGGTCAACGGCCGCACGCAAGGAAATGCCTCCTTATTACGCGCAAAATAATGATTCCTCCACCTGACATCAGGGACCCACCGAAAGGGCCTCTGTATTTCTCAGAAAAAACATTACCGCCGCTGACAGCTTGGACCCACCAGCTATATCTTCGCACGCAAGGAAGTGCCTCTGTATTACGCACAAAAAAGTGAATACTATTGGAAATATGCCCTAGAGGCAATAATAAATAAGTTATTATTATTATATTTCCTTGTTCATGATAATCATTTATTATACATGCTATAATTGTATTGATAGGAAACTCAGATACATGTGTGGGTACATAGACAACACCATGTCCCTAGTAAGCCTCTAGTTGACTAGCTCGTTGATCAATAGATGGTTACAGTTTCCTGACCATGGACATTGGATGTCATTGATAACAGGATCACATCATTAGGAGAATGATGTGATGGACAAGACCCAATCCTAAGCCTAGCACAAAGATCGTGTAGTTCGTATGCTAAAGCTTTTCTAATGTCAAGTATCATTTCCTTAGACCATGAGATTGTGCAACTCCCGGATACCGTAGGAATGCTTTGGGTGTACCAAATGTCACAACGTAACTGGGTGGCTATAAAGGTGCACTACGGGTATCTCCGAAAGTGTCTGTTGGGTTGGCACGAATCGAGACTGGGATTTGTCACTCCACGTGACGGAGAGGTATCTCTGGGCCCACTTGGTAGGACATCATCATAATGTGCACAATGTGACCAAGGGTTGATCACGGGATGATGTGTTACGGAACGAGTAAAGGGACTTGCCAGTAACAAGATTGAACAAGGTATCAGCATACCGACGATCGAATCTCGGGCAAGTACAATATCGCTAGACAAAGGGAATTGTATACGGGATTGATTGAGTCCTTGACATCGTGGTTCATCCGATGAGATCATCATGGAACATGTGGGATCCAACATGGGTATCCAGATCCCGCTGTTGGTTATTGACCAGAGAACATCTCGGTCATGTCTGTATGGTTCCCGAACCCGTAGGTTCTACACTCTTAAGGTTCGATGACGCTAGGGTTATAGGGAATAGATATACATGGTTACCGAATGTTGTTCGGAGTCTCGGATGAGATCCTGGACGTCACGAGGAGTTCCGGAATGGTCCGGAGGTAAAGATTTATATATGGGAAGTCCTGTTTTGGTCACCGAAAAAGTTTCGGGTGTTATCGGTAATGTACCGGGACCACTGGGAGGGTCCCGGGGGTCCACCAAGTGGGGCCACCGGCCCCAGAGGGCTTCATGGGCCAAGTGTGGGAGGGGACCAGCCCCAGGTGGGCTGGTGCGCCCCCCCAAAAGGGCCCAAGGCGCCTAGGGTTTGGGGAGGGGGCTCCTCCACCTTGCTTGGTGGGCAAGTTTCCCCCTCTCCCCCCTTGGCCGCCACCCTAGATTGGTTTTTGGGGCAGCCGCACCCCTTTGGGTGGGAACCCTAAAGTTGGTGCAGCCCCCTCCCTCTCCCCTCTATATACTTGAGGTTTTGGGGCTGCCAGACACAAGAGTTTCCACATCTCCCTGGCGCAGCCCTACCTCTCTTTCTCCTTGTCTCTTGTGGTGCTTGGCGAAGCCCTGCTGGATTACCACGCTCCTTCATCACCACCACGGAGTCTTCCTCAACCTCTCCCTCTCTCCTTGCTGGATCAAGGCATGGGAGATGTCACCAGGCTGTATGTGTGTTGAACGCGGAAGTGCCGTTCGTTCGACACTAGGATCTCCGGTGATTTGGATCACGACGAGTACGACTACTTCAACCCCGTTCTCTTGAACGCTTCCGCTTAGCGATCTACAAGGATATGTAGATGCATTCTCCTTCCCCTCGTTGCTAGTTTCTCCATGGATAGATCTTGGTGAGTCGTAGGAAAATTTGGAATTTCTGCTACGTTCCCCAATAGTGGCATCATGAGCTAGGTCTATTGCGTAGATTCTATGCACGAGTAGAACACAAAGTAGTTGTGGGCGTTGATTTTGTTCAATATGCTTACCGTTACTAGTCCAATCTTGATTCGGCGGCATTGTGGGATGAAGCGGCCCGGACCGACCTTACACGTACACTTACGTGAGACAGGTTCCACCGACTGACATGTACTTGTTGCATAATGTGGCTAGCGGGTGCCAGTCTCTCCCACTTTAGTCGGATCAGATTCGATGAAAAGGGTCCTTATGAAGGGTAAATAGCAATTGGCATATCACGTTATGGCTTTTGCGTAGGTAAGAAACATTCTTGCTAGAAACCCATAGCAGCCACGTAAAACATGCAAACAACAATTAAAGGACGTCTAACTTGTTTTTGCAGGGTATGCTATGTGATGTGATATGGCCAAAAAGGAATGTGATGAATGATATGTGATGTATGAGATTGATCATGTTCTTGTAACAGGAATCACGACTTGCATGTTGATGAATATGACAACCGGCAGGAGCCATAGGAGTTGTCTTAATTTATTGTATGACCTGCATGTCATTGAACAACGCCATGTAATTACTTTACTTTATTGCTAAACCGTTAGCCATAGTAGTAGAAGTAATAGTTGGCGAGACAATTCATGAAGACACGATGATGGAGATCATGATTATGGAGATCATGGTGTCATGCCGGTGACGATGATGATCATGGAGCCCCAAAGATGGAGATCAAAAGGAGCAATATGATATTGGCCATATCATGTCACTATTTGATTGCATGTGATGTTTATCATGTTTATACATCTTATTTGCTTACAACGACGGTAGTAAATAAGATGATCCCTCATTAAAATTTCAAGAAAGTGTTCCCCCTAACTGTGCACCGTTGCAAAAGTTCGTCATTTCGAAGCACCACGTGATGATCGGGTGTGATAGATTCTAACGTTCACATACAATGGGTGGAAGCCAGATTTACACACGCGAAACACTTAGGTTGACTTGACGAGCCTAGCATGTACATACATGGCCTCGGAACACAAGAGACCGAAAGGTCGAGCATGAGTCGTATGGTAGATATGATCAACATGAAGATGTTCACCGATGATGACTAGTCCGTCTCACGTGATGATCGGACACGGCCTAGTTGACTCGGATCATGCAATCACTTAGATGACTAGAGGGATGTCTATCTGAATGGGAGTTCATAAGATGAACTTATTTATCTTGAACATAGTCAAAAGATTCTTGCAAATTATGTCATAGCGCACGCTTTAGTTCTACTGTTTTAGATATGTTCCTAGAGAAAATTTAGTTGAAAGTTGATAGTAGCAATTATGCGGACTGGGTCCGTAAACTGAGGATTGTCCTCATTGCTTCGTAGAAGGCTTATGTCATTAATGCACCGCTCAGTGTGCTGAACCTCAAACATCGTTTGTGGATGTTGCGAACATCTGACACACACGTTTTGATAACTACGTGATAGTTCAATAATGTCAAACGGTTTAGAGTTGAGGCACCGAAGACGATTTAGAAACGTCGCGAAACATATGAGATGTTTCGAGGGCTGAAATTGGGATTTCAGGCTCGTGCCCACGTAAAGAGGTATAAGACCTCCGACGATTTTCTTAGCCTACAAACTAAGGGAGAAAAGCTCAATCGTTGAGCTTGTGCTCAGATTGTCTGAGTACAACAATCACTTGAATCGAGTGGGAGGTGATCTTCCAGATGAGATAGTGATGTTTCTCCAAAGTCATTGCCACCAAGCTGCCAACATATCAGGGATAGATATGATGATCCTTGAAATATTCACGATGTTTGACACTGCGAAAGTAGAAATCAAGAAGGAGCATCAATTATTGATGGTTGGTGAAACCACTAGTTTCAAGAAGGGCAAGGGCAAGAAGGGATACTTCATGAAACAGCAAATCAGATGCTGCTCCTGTGAAGAAACCCAAGGTTGAACCCAAACCCGAGACTAAGTGCTTCTATAATAAGGGGAACAGCCACTGGAGCAGAATTACCCTAGATACTTGGTAGATGAGAAGGCTGGCAAGGTTGATAGAAGTATATTGGATATACATTATGTTAATGTGTACTTTACTAGTACTCCTAGTAGCACCAGGGTATTAGATACTGGTTCAATTGCTAAGTGTTAGAACTCAAATTAAAAGCTGCGGAATAAACGGAGATAGCTAAAGGTGAGCTGACGATATGTGTTGGAAGTGTTTCCAAGGTTGATGTGATCAAGCATCGCACGCTCCCTCTACCATTGAGATTGGTGTTAAACCTAAATAAATGTTACTTGGTGTTTGCGTTGAGCATAGACATGATTGGATTATGTCCATCGCAATACGGTTATTCATTTAAGGAGAATAATGGTTACTCTGTTTATTTGAATAATACCTTCAATGGTCTTGCACCTAAAATGAATGGTTTATTGAATCTCGATCGTAATGATACACATGTTCATGCCAAAAGATATAAGATAGTAATGATAGTACCACCTACTTGTGGCACTTCCATGCAAGTCATATTGGTATAAAATGCATGAAGAAGCTCCATGTTGATGGATCTTTGGACTCACTCGTTTTTGAAAATTTTGAGACATGCGAACCATGTCTATTGGTATGTACGCATGAAGAAACTCCATGCAGATGGATCTTTTGGACTCACTTGATTTTGAATCACTTGAGAGATGCAAATCATACCACATGGGAAAGATGACTGAAAGCCTCGTTTTTAGTAAAATGGAACAAGAAAGCAACTTGTTGGAAGTAATACATTTTGATGTGTGCGGTCCAATGAGTGCTGAGGCATGCAGTAGATATTGTTATGTTCTTACTCCACAGATGATTTGAGTAGATACTGAGTATATTTACTTGATGAAACACAAGTCTGAATTATTGTTCAAGTAATTTCAGAGTGAAGTTGAAGGTCATCGTGACAAGAGGATAAAATGTCTATGATATGATCATAGAGATGAGTATCTGAGTTACGAGCTTTGGCACGCAATTAAGACATTGTGGAAATTGTTTCACAATTAATACCGCCTGGAACACCATAGTGTGATGGTGTGTCCGAACATCATATTTGCACCCTATTGGATATAGTGCGCACCATGATGTATCTTATCAAATTACCACTATCGTTCATGCGTTAGGCATTAGAGACAACCGCACTCACTTTAATAGGGCACCACGTAATTCCATTGTGACGACACCGTTTGAACTATGGTTTGGATAAACCAAAGTTGTCGTTTTTTAAAAGTTTGGGGCTGCGACGCTTATGTGAAAAGGTTTCAGGTTGATGAGCTCGAACCCAAAGCGGATAAAAATGCATCTTCATAGGACACCCAAAACAGTTGGGTATACCTCCTATCTCAGATCCGGAAGCAAAAGTAATTGCTTCTAGAAACGGGTCCTTTCTCAAGGAAAAGTTTCTCTCGAAAGAATTGAGTGGGAGGATGGGGGAGACTTGATGAGGTTATTGAACCATCACTTAAACCAGTGTGTAGCAGGGCACAGGAAGTTGTTCATGTGGCACCTACACCAATTGAAGTGGAAGCTGATGATAGTGATCATGATGCTTCGGATCAAGTCACTACCGGACCTCGTAGGTCGACAAGGACGCATACTACTTCAGAGTGGTACGCAATCCTGTCTTAGAGGTCATGTTGCTAGACAACAATGAACCTACGAGCTATGAAGAAGCGATGGTGGGCCTGGATTCCGACGAATGGCTCAAGGCCATAAAATCCGACAAAGGATCCAGGACTTTGGAAGAAATACTTGATGGTCGTAAGGCCGTTGGGTGGGTACAGATGGATTTATAAAAGGAAGACAGACAATGATGGTAAGTATCACCATTAAGAAAGCTCGACTTGTCGTTAAGTTTTCCGACAAGTTCAAGGAGTTGACTACGATGAGACTTTCTCACTCGTAGCGATGCCAAGAGTCTGTTGGGATTATGTTAGCAATTACTGCATGATTTATGAAATCTTGCAGATAGGATATCAAATCATTGTTTCCTCGACGATATCCTTGAGGAAAGGTTGTATGTGATGCAACCATAAGGTTTTGTCAATCCTAAAGAACACTAACAAATATGCAAAGCTCGAGCAATCCTTCTAAGGACTGGAGTAAGCATCTCGGAGTTGGAATGGACACTTTGATGAGATGATCAAAGAATTTTGGGTTTATACAAAGTTTATGAGAAACTTGTATTTCCAAAGAAGTGAGTGGGAGCACTATAGAATTTCTGATGAGTATATGTTGTTGACATATTGTTGATCAGAAATAATGTAGAATTTCTGGAAGGCATATAGGGTTGTTTGAAAGGTGTTTTTCAATGGAAAACCTGGATTAAGCTACTTGAACATTGAGCATCAAGATCTATGAGGATAGATTAAAAACGCTAAATGGTGCTTTCAAATGAGCACATACCTTGACATGATCTTGAAGGTGTTCAAGATGGATCAGTCAAAGAAGGAGTTCTTGCCTAAGTTGTAAGGTATGAAGTTAAGAGTGAAAGCTCGACCACGACAGAAGAGAGAGAAAGGACGAAGGTCGTCCCCTATGCTTCAGACATAGGCTCTATAGTATGCTATGTTGTGTACCGCACCGGAAGTGTGCCTTGCCATGAGTCAGTCAAGGGGTACAAGAATGATCCAGGAATGGATCATTGGACAGCGGTCAAAATTGTCCTTGGAGTAAATAAAGGACATGTTTCTCGATTATGGAGGTGATAAAGAGTTCGCGTAAAGGGTTATGTCGATGCAAACTTTAACACCTATCCAAATAACTTTGAGTAGCAAACCGGATATGTATAGTGGAGCAACCATTTGGAATAGCTCCAAGTGGCCCGTGGAAGCAGCATTTACAATATGACATAGAGAATTGTGAAATACATACGGATCTGAATGTTGCAGACCCGTTGACTAAAACCTCTCTCACAAGCAAAACATGATCAAACCCCAGAACTCGTTGAGTCTTAATCACATGGTGATGTGAACTAGTTTAGTGACACTAGTAAACTCTTTGGATGTTCGTCACATGGCGATGTGACCTATCAGTGTTAATCACATGGTGATGTGAACTAGATTATTGACTCTAGTGCAAGTGGGAGACTGTTGGAAATATGCCCTAGAGGCAATAATGAATAAGTTATTATTATTATATTTCCTTGTTCATGATAATCGTTTATTATCCATGCTATAATTGTATTGATAGGAAACTCAGATAGATGTGTGGGTACATAGACAACACCATGTCCCTAGTAAGCCTCTAGTTGACTAGCTCGTTGATCAATAGATGGTTATGGTTTCCTGACCATGGACATTGGATGTCGTTGATAACGGGATCACATCATTAGGAGAATGATGTGATGGACAAGACCCAATCCTAAGCCTAGCACAAAGATCATGTAGTTCGTATGCTAAAGCTTTTCTAATGTCAAGTATCATTTCCTTAGACCATGAGATTGTGCAACTCCCAGATACCGTAGGAATGCTTTGGGTGTACCAAACGTCACAACGTAACTGGGTGTCTATAAAGGTGCACTACGGGTATCTCCGAAAGTGTCTGTTGGGTTGGCACAAACCGAGACTGGGATTTGTCACTCCGCGTGACGGAGAGGTATCTCTGGGCCCACTCGGTAGGACATCATCATAATGTGCACAATGTGACCAAGGGGTTGATCACGGGATGATGTGTGACGGAACGAGTAAAGAGACTTGCCGGTAACGAGATTGAACAAGGTATCGGCATACCGAGGATCGAATCTTGGGCAAGTACAATACCGCTAGACAAAGGGAATTGTTACGGGATTCATTGAGTCCTTGACATCGTGGTTCATCCGATGAGATCATCGTGGAACATGTGGGAGCCAACATGGGTATCCAGATCCCGCTGTTGGTTATTGACCTGAGAATGTCTCGGTCATGTCTGCATGGTTCCCGAACCAGTAGGGTCTACACACTTAAGGTTTGATGATGCTAGGGTTATAGGGAATAGATATACGTGGTTACCGAATGTTGTTCGGAGTCCCGGATGAGATCCCGGACGTCAATAGGAGTTCCGGAATGGTCCGGAGGGAAAGATTTATATATGGGAAGTCCTGTTTTGGTCACCAGAAAAGTTTCGGGTGTTATCGGTAATGCACCGAGACTACCGGGAGGGTCCCGGGGGTCCACCAAGTGGGGCCACCGGCCCCAGAGGGCTGCATGGGCCAAGTGTGGGAGGGGACCATCCCCAGGTGGGCTGGTGCGCCCCCCACAAGGGCCCAAGGCGCCTAGGGTTTGGGGAGGGGGCTCCTCCACCTTGCTTGGGGGGCAAGTTTCCCCCTCCCCCCCCCTTGGCGCCACCCTAGATGGGTTTTTGGGGCAGCCGCACCCCTTGGGGTGGGAAACCTAAAGGGGGTGAAGCCGCCTCCCTCTTCCCTATATATAGTTGAGGTTTTGGGGCTGCCAGACACAAGAGTTTCCACCTCTCCCTGGCGCAGCCCTACCTCTCTTTCTCCTTGTCTCTCGCAGTGCTTGGCGAAGCCCTGCTGGATTACCACGCTCCTCCTTCACCACCACACCATTGTGCTACTGCTGGATGGAGTCTTCCTCAACTTCTCCCTCTCTCCTTGCTGGATCAAGGCATGGGAGACGTCACCGGGCTGTACATGTGTTGAACGCGGAGGTGTCGTCCGTTCGGCACTAGGATCTGGGTGATTTGGATCACGACGAGTACGACTCCTTCAACCCTGTTCTCTTGAACGCTTCCGCTTAGCTATCTACAAGGGTATGTAGATGCACTCTCCTTCCCCTCATTGCTAGTTTCTCCATGGATTGATCTTGGTGACTCGTAGGAAAATTTTGAATTTCTGCTACGTTCCCCAACAAATACTCCCCTTGTTAGCTGGGACCCGGTATAGTGGCAGGCTGACTTGTGGGCCTACTAAGTTGACGGGGACGGAGGGCTTTGTCAACTTAGTTAATATGCACGATTCTAGCTCCAGTGACCGTACGTTGTCCATCCAATGGCTGTAGTGCTTCTTCAACCTCTGGTCTTCTTGCTCCAGCCGCCCAAACCAGCGCCGGTCGTGCCTCGTGCTCCTTCCTCCCGTGGTCAGCTGCGATGCAGCGGAGGCCTCACCACCTCCTACCACTCCCACCGCTGGCCAGGCCATCCCTCTACTCACCCATACCCCCAGCTATTCTGCGGCGACGACAACCTCACACCACAGTGAACCAATGAACCCTCGTACTCCTCTACGCGTGGGCATCCACTGCCGCGTCTTCCCCGGCTCCGCGTCATCCCCTTCCTAGGCCTCGCCGTCGTCCACCGCCCTGATGCTCTCGGCGCGGCGTGGTCAACGTGGTCAAGGAACGACTTCCATCGGACGTGGACTGTACGTGGAGAGGCTGACAGCTGGGTCCACGGCCGCAACAAGGAAGTGCCTCCTTATTACGTGCAAAATAATTATTCCTCCACCTGACGGCGGGGACCTACCGGACGGGCCACCGTATTTCGCGAAAAAAATGTTTCCCCTAACTGCTGGGACCCAGCAGCTACATCTTCGCACGCAAGGAAGTGCCTGACAGTCGGGACCCACCTGGTCGAAGCGTACGTAGCGTTGTCATTCTGGTCGCGAACATGTACGTACATATATACTGGTCGATGTATAGGTGCGCACGTGTCATAGTAGAGGCACGCATGTAGCATGTACACGTACGTACAACAGCCAATGCGCAAGAAAGAAAATACGGCCACGTATGTGTACATACGGGCGGGGTCTCGAATGCCTACTCACGCATACTTACGGCCAGGGCTCGTGTACACGCCTGGGTCGGAACGGAGAAACAACATCGTCGTCTTGTTCATGGGGAGCCAACCGGCTAGGTGAGAATGGAACGTGTGGTCGTGTTCATCGGGAGGGCTTGTACGGAACATGCGATGGAAACGAGGCATAGCGTACCGCAGAACGAAGGAAACGGCCTTGTGTTCGACCAGCCACGTTCGAAACGGGATCCTGTTCATCAAGAGGGGTGTGGCGTACCGCAAAATGGAGGAAACGGACCTCCTACGGTCGAAACGGGGGTCCTGCTGATTGAGAGGGGTGTGGCGTACCGCAAAACGGACGAAACGGACTTGTGTTGGAGCGCTACGGTCGAAACGGGGGTCCTTTTCATCGGGAGGGGTGTGGCGTACGGCAAAACGGGACTCCACGGGATACTGTTCATCTCCACCGTCGACCTCCTCCAGCCTCCACGGGCTACTGTTCATCCACCGTCGACCTCCTCCAGCCTCCACCTGTGACTGTTCATCCACGGGCTCCTGTTCATCCAGCCTCCACCGCGCGCTACTCCACTGGCTACTATTCAACCACCCCTCTCCACGGGCTCCTGTCCAACCACCCCTCCACGGGCTACTGTTCATCCACCCCTCCACTGTCTACTGTTCATCCAGCCCTCCACGGGGCCGTCCTGTTCATCCAGCCCTCCACACCACGGGGTCCTGTTCATCCAGCCGGCAACACCACCGCTCACTATTCATCCAACCCTCCCCACGCTCACTGTTCATCCAGAGAGGCAGCATCCATCGGCTTCAGTTAGCAGCAGTAGCGAAGGAATCACTCGATCGGGTCCAGTTAACAGCCATCAATCGATCGCTCGCGTTCAGTAACACGTAGCCTGCAGTGCAAACGCTCGGGTTTAGTTAGAGCCCAATGCCTCGCTCGGGTTCAGTTAGAGCCGACGCCTCGCACACACGCGCGCGTGTACGAGAGAAACGCACATCGCTCGGCCCCCGACCTCCCACCGTAACTGGGAACTCCTCGAAATTTTCCTTGCCCTCGCTTCTACCAAAGTTTTTTCCGTCTTGGATGGCCCAAAGAATGTCATGCAACTGCGTCTCCGGCCCGCCCAGGACGAAAAGCCCATTTTGGGTCATGATTTTTTGTCATAGAAGTAGGAGCCAACCACACCTATGATGATATCGGGTTTTGTCACAATTATCGTCATAGAAGTGTCATATGTATGACAGAAAAAGTTTTCATTCGGCCCAAAATGTCACGGATGTGTCTTTTTTTGTAGTGTATGTTTGATGAAGATGATATTTTTATTCCCCCAAGTTTTGATGTGCAAATTTGTTATAATGGTAGCATGCCTCCTATTTATGATGATTACAATGATAAATGTGGGTTTGGAAGAGTGTCAGCTCTAGGTAATGATCCTACTATTTTGGAGGGTGTTGAATCTCATCACAATGTTGAAAGTGGATTTGGAGAGGTCATGACTTTATTTAGTGATGAATCCACCATTTTGGATGAGGCTTCAATTGACTATGATAACAAAGTTCTTATCTATCATGATTATGGTGATGACATGTATGCTGCAAATAATAATGATAACCATGAAACTTGTCATCATGATTTTAATTTTCAATCTCATGATTGTTATTTTGTTGAGTTTGCTCCCACCACTATTGATGAGAAGAAATTTGTTTATGTGGAGAGAAGTAAAATTTATATGCTTGTAGATCATGAAAATAATGATTTATGTGATAGTTATATTGTTGAATTCATTCATGATGCTACTGAAAATTATTATGACGGAGGAATATATGGGTGTAGGAATTGAAATAATATCACTTTTCCTCTCTATGTGTTCAAAATTTCGAAGTTATACTTATTTTGCCTTCCTATGCTAGTTGATTATTGCTCCCATAAGTTGTTTGCTCACAAAATTCCTATGCATAGGAAGTGTGTTATACTTAAATGTGCTAGTAATATGCTTCATGATGCTCTCTTTTTGTGTTTTAATCCTTATCTTTTATGTGAGCACCATTGGAATCATCATGCCTAGCTAAAAGGCATTAAAGAAAAGCGCTTGTTGGGAGACAATCCAACACTTTTACCTACTATTTTTGTGTGTTCGCATGATTTGGCTAATGTATTAATCATGTTTTACATATTTTGTTTCAATAAAGTGTCATGTAAAGCCTTTGGGATAGTCTGGATGATAGTTGACTTGAATCTGTGCAAAAACAGAAACTTTTGCACTTAGTCCAGGATTTTTGAAAATTCACTGGAATGTGCTTTTGATCTGATTTTTTTACAGGTGATAGATATACAAATTATCTACATTGTCCTAAGTTTTCAGAATTTTTGGAGTTAGAGAAGTATGGTTGGAGTACAAATTCCTTCAGACTGTTCTGTTTTTGATAGATTCTATTTTCAATGCATAGTTTGCTTGTTTCCTAGTTTCTATGGCTTATATTGCTCAATATAAATTGTGGAAATGATAGGCTACAGTAGGCATTATGTGATAACAATAGTAGGCATTGTGTGAGAGCGATTATGAATCTTGTCTTTGACAGTACCAAAGTGAATGGTTTGCTCTTTATCATACTAACCTATCTCACGAAGTTCCGTTAAGTTTTGTGTGATTGAAGTTTTCTAGTTTTGGGTGATATATCGATATGAGGAGAATAAGGCGTGACAGGACCGTAAGCTTGGGGATGTGATGTCTGCTAGAACTACGTTAGTATTTCCCCAAAGAGGAAGGGATGATGCAGTATAGCGACGGTAGGTATTTCCCTCAGTGATGAGACCAAGGTTATCAAACCAGTAGGAGAACCTCCTCACACCACGTAAACAACACCTGCACACAAATAAAAAATACTCGCAAGTCGACGTGTTAAAGGGGTTGCCAATCCCTTTTGGGTACGGTGCCTCAAGACAGGCAAATAACGTGAGGTAAAAGTGGTAGATAGGATAAATAGATCACGACAAAAGTAAATTGCAGCAAGATATTTTTGTATTTTTGGTTTAATAGATCTGAAAATAAATGCAAAGAAAAATAGATTGCAAAGGCAAATATGAGGAAAAGAGACCCGAGGGTCGTAGGTTTCACTAGTGGCTTCTCTCGAGAAAAATAGCAAACGGTGGGAAAACAATTATTGTTGGGCAATTGATAGAACTTCGAATAATCATGAAGATATCCAGACAATGATCATTATATAGGCATCTATTCCAAGATTAGTAGACCGACTCCTGCCTGCATCTACTACTATTACTCCACACATCGACCGCTATCCAGCATGCATCTAGTGTATTGAGTTCATGGAAAAATGGAGAAATGCAATAAGAACGATGACATGATGTAGACAAGATCCGTTTATCTGTTTGCTTTGATATAGACCCCATCTTGTTATCCTTAGTAGCAAGGATATATACGTGTCTGTTCCCCTTCTATCACTGTGATCAAGCACCATAAGATCAAACCCACTACAAAGCACCTCTAACCATTGCAAGATAAATAGAATCAAGTTGGCCAAACAAAACCCAAATATCGGATAAGAAATACGAGGCTATAAGCAATCATGCATATCAAAGATCAAAGAAGACTCAAATAACTTTCATGGATAAAAACATAGATCTGAACATAAACTCAAAGTCCATCGGATCCCAACAAACACACAGCAAAAAGGCTTACATCATATGGATCTCCAAGAGACCATTGTATTGATAATGTAGAGAGAGAGAGAGAGAGAGAGAGAGAGAGAGAGAGGAAGCCATCTAGCTACTAACTATGGACCCGTAGGTCTACAAAGAACTACTCACGCATCATCGGAGAGGCACCAATGGAAATGGTGAACCCCTCCATGATGGTGTCTAGATTGGATCTGGTGGTTCTGGACACTGCGGCGGCTGGAATTAATTTTCGTCGGCTCCCCTAGGGTTTCTAGAGTATTGGGATATTTATAGAGCAAAGAGGCGGTTCAGGGGGCACCCAAGGTGGGCACATCCCACCAGGGTGCGCCTGGGCCTCCTGGCACGCCCTGGTGCGTGTTGCTCCCCTCGATCCACCCCCAGGTGCTTTCTTAGCCCACTGGATGTCTTTCGGCCCAAAAAAATCCTTCAGGAGTTTCGCTGCGTTTGGAATACATTTTATATTGATTTCTTGCGATGTAAAAAACCTGCAGAAAATAGCAACTGGCACTGGGCACTATGTCAATAGGTTAGTACAAAAAATTATATAAAATGACTATAAAATGATTGTAAAACATCCAAGAATGATAATATAACAACATGGAACAATCAAAAAGTATAGATACGTTGGAGACGTATCAGCATCCCCAAGCTTAATTCCTGCTCGTCCTCGAGTAGGTAAATGATAAAAACAGAATTTTTGATGTGGAATGCTGCCTAACATGTTCATCACATTTATTTTCTTTATAGCATGGACATATGGACTTTTATATGATTCAAAGCAATAGTCTAGTTTTGACATGAAGACTTTAATACTCAAGCATACCAACAAGCAACCATGTCTTTCAAAATATCAACACTAAAGCAAGTTATCCCTAGCCCATCATGCTCAATCATTGATCCATTCATGAAACACACTCGAATATTAGCTACACCCAATGCTCAAATATGATCATAGTACCCCTTTAGTTGGTGCTTTATAAGAGAAGACGGAGACTCAAATTCAAAAAAATTTGCATAAGTAAAAGAAAGGCCCTTCATGGAGGGAAGTAGGGATTTGTAGAGGTGTCAGAGCACAAAGCTTAAATTGAGAGATAAAAAATATTTTTGAGAGGCATACTTTTCCCACCAACGAAAATGACTTAGATATCTCAATACTTTCCATGCTAGATACATCATAGGTGGTTCCCAAACAAAAAATATAGTTTATTCATTTTTCCACCATTACTTTCACTTTCCATGGCTAGCTGAATCCACGGTTTCCCTCCATACCAACACTTTCCAAGGAATTTATTATTTGACAACATAAAGTAAATTCATTTTTCATTTTGGGACTGGGCATCCCTAATACCTTTGTCGTACTCTCGTGCAATGACAAGTGTATAAACACTCATCATGAGAATAACACATCTAGCATGGAAAATATTAGTCACGCTTCACCAACTCGCGAGTGGTAGAGCACACAAAAGAGAAATTTATTTTGAAAATTAGAGATGGCACATGAAAATTTGCTTAGAACGTCCGCATATAGGTAGGTATAGTTGACTCGTATGGCAAAACTGGGTTAAAGGGTTTTGGATGCACAAGTAGTGATCATATTTAGTGTAAAATGAAGGCTAGCAAAAAGATTGAGAAGCGACCAGCCAAAAAGAAAAAAATCTCATACTCAAGCATTAAGCATAAGTAACACTGAATAATGCACCATAAGTAGGATATAAATTTCATTGCATAACTATTGACTTTCATGCTTGCATAGGGAATCACAAACCTTAACATCAATATTATTACTAAAGCACAATTACTCATCAACCTGACTCACATATCATATCATCGTATCTCAAAACCATTACTAAGAATCAAGTTTATTTTGTCCAATGATCTTCATGGAAGTTTTTATTATATCCTCCTTGGATATCTATCACTTTGGGACTATTTTCATATGTTGCTTTTGATAAGCTCAAACAAATATAAGTGAAGATCATGAGCATAATTCTTTTTCTTTCTCTCAAAATAATCTTAGTGAAGTAAGAGATAATTTCTTTAAAATTTACTAACTCCCAAATAAATCTAAGTGAAGCATGAGAGAATTTCTTAAAAAATAACAAATCACACCGTGCTCAAGATATAAGTGAAGCACTAGAGCAAATCCATGGCTCTAAAAATTTAAGTGAAGCATAGGAGCAAGCATAGCATATTTTTTGGCTCTCTCAAAAGGGTGTGTCTAGCAGGGATTAAACACTTAAAACACAAAGAAAAACAAGGAAAAACTCATATCATACAAGACGCTCCAAGCAAAACTCATAGTATGTGACGAATAAAAATATAGTTTCAAGTAAAATACCGATAGTTGTTAGAAGAAAGCAGGGATGCCACTCAGGGGCATCCCCAAGCTTAGTTGCTTGCTACTTCTTTGAATATTATCTTGGGGTGCCTTGGTCATCCCTAAGCTTAGCCTTTTGCTAACCTTATTCCTTCATCCATCATAGAATCACCCAAAACTTGAAAACTTCAATCACACAAAACTCAAACAAAACCTCCGTGAGATCCGCTAGTATAAGAAAACAAACCACTACTATAAGTACTGTATAAAACCTATTCTTATTTTGCTTTTGCATTATCTCTACTGTATTCCAACTTTTCTACGGCAAAAACTCATCAAAGAAAACCATAGAATCATCAAAACAAGCACACAACGCAAAGAAAGCAGAATTTGTCAAAAACAAAAGAGTCTGTAGCAATCTGAATATTTCGAATACTTATGTAACTCCAAAAATTCTGAGATATATTGGTGGAAGTGAGGAATTTTTCTATTAATCTTCTGCAAAAAGAATCAACTCAAAAGCACTCTTCTGTTAAATATGACAAATAATCTCGTGAGCGCAAAAGTTTCTGTTTTCCAGTAAGATCAAATAAACTTTCACCCAAGTCTTCCCAAAGGCCTTGCTTTGCACAAAAACTAACTAAAACACAAAAAAAAACACAATAATAATAGTGGAATAATTGTGCTAACACACAATAACATAAAAAAGCAAAAATAAATTTTATTCATTGGGTTGCCTCCCAACAAGCGCTATCATTTTACGCCCCTAGCTAGGCATAACAGGTAGGATCAAAGTGTTGTCATCTTTGGTTCTATATCCATAAGATGCCCTCATGATTGATTCATATGGTGGCCTAATTCTTGTTCTAGGGAAGTGTTCCATTCCCTTCCTTAGTGGAAATTGAAATTTAATATTGCCTTCTTTCATATCAATCATGGCACCAATAGTACGCAAAAACGGTCTACCAAGA
The DNA here is from genome assembly GCF_002162155.2 of Triticum dicoccoides. NCBI lineage: Eukaryota > Viridiplantae > Streptophyta > Magnoliopsida > Poales > Poaceae > Triticum > Triticum dicoccoides. The sequence continues at coordinate 579,795,374 of NC_041387.1, read as the reverse complement.
ATAATTGGACAAGACGAATTGCAATCAATATCAAGAACAATATATGGGACACAATTCCTATTTGCAAGAATAAGAACAACATTAATTCTTCCCATAGGCTTTTCAATAGTAGAATCCGCCAAGTGCAAATTTAAAGAGCATTCTTCAATATTGGTGAGACCAAGCACATCACATAAGTCACATAAAGCAAAACACTCATAATTTTTAATCTTGAATTTGATAGTAGGTTCCCACTCATCATGTAATTTTCTAGGAATTGAAATTAAAAAATTCCATCTTTTCTTCAAAAGCTTTCATCATGGCATCAACAATATATTTAGTAAAAGCTTTATTTTGTTCATAAGCATGGGGTGAATTTATCATGGATTGCAACAAAGAAATACAATCAACCAAAGAGCAACTATCATAATTAAAGTCTTTGTAATCCAAAATAGTGGGCACATCACTAGTTAAAGTCTTGACCTCTTCAAACCCACTTTAATAAATTTTCTCAACAAGATTTTCACCCTCCGAATCATAGGGACACCTTCTAACTAAAGTTGACTTCTCTCCAGTCCCTTTGTCATCAATCTTATATTTACTAAACAAAGAATCAATAGAAGAAACACCAATCATTTTAAGATCTTCATCACTTTTATGATAGTAATCACTAGAAAATGCTCTTTCTAAAAATTCTCTTTTACCTCTAAGCATAGTGGTTCTTTTCTTACTTTCATCCATAGAAACATAAAGAGCTTTAATTGATTCTTAAACTTTAGGCAAAAAAATCATCTTGAGAGTTTCTACATCATGAGAAATTCTATCAACACATCTGGACAAATCATCAATTTTATTCAACTTTTCTTCTATCGAACTGTTGAAAGGTTTTTGTGTATTAATAAATTCTTTAATATTGCTATCAAGATCAGTGGTGTTTATATTATTATTATAGGTGGGATTACCATAGGAATTACCATAATTATTAGAGGAATTACTACGAAAAGGCCCAGGATTAAAATTACCTCTATAAGCATTGTTATTGAAATTATTTCGCAACACAAAATTCACATATATGGCATCACTACTTTTCTCAATCAAATTAGGCAAAGGCACATCATTAAAATCAATAGGAGCACTTTTATTAGCAACCAACTTCATAAGAGCATCAACTTTTTCACCTAAAGAATTTATTTCTTCTACCGAATTGACTTTTTTTACTAGTAGGAGCTCTTTCAGTTTGCCATTGTGAGTAATTTGCCATAATATTGTCTAGCAATTTACTAGCTTCTCCCAAAATAATTTCCATAAAAGTACCCCCCGCGGAGGAATCTCAAAGATTACGAGAAACAAAATTCAGTCCCACATACAATTTTTGTATGATCATCCAAAGATTTAACCCAGGAGTTGGGCAATTCCTTAGCATCAATTTCACCCTTTCACAAGATTGTGCAACATACTCATGTTCAAGTTGCTTGAAATTCATGATCAGGGAATAATTTTTGCGGGCGGAAAATACTTAGTGATAAAAGAATCCTTGCACTTGTTCCAAGAATTGATACTATTGCGAGGCAAAGATGAAAACCAAATTTTTGCACGATCTCGCAAAGAAAACAGAAATAATTTCAACTTCACAACATCATTGCCCACATCTTTTTCTTTTGCATATCGCATAATTCCACGAATGTGTTAAGATGGGACGCGACATCGTCATTAGGAGTACTGGCAAATTGATCTTTCATGACAAGATTCAGCAAAGCGGTATTAATATCACAAGACTCCGCACTAGTGGCGGGAGGAGCAATCGGAGTGCTAATAAAATCATTGTTGTTGTTATTTGAGAAATCACACAACTTGGTGTTCTCTTGAGTCATGGTGACTTCGCAAAAAGATTGCACTCAAAAATAGATCTGACGAGAAAACGGTGAATGAAAAAGAGGGCGAATAAAATGGAAAATTTTTGTGAAGTGGGGGAGAGGAAAACGAGAGGCAAATGACAAATAATGTAAATTGCGAGGAGATGAGATTTGTGATAAGGAACCTGATTGATGTTGAAGATCCTCCCAGGCAATGGCGCCAGAAATTCCTTTTGATGTCTGCTAGAACTACATCGGTATTTCTCCAAAGAGGAAGGGATAATGCAGTATAGCGACGGTAGGTATTTCCCTTAGTGATGAGACCAAGATTATCGAACCAGTAGGAGAACTTCCTCACACCACGTAAACAAGACCTGCACACAAATAACATATACTCGCAACCCGACGTGTTAAAGGGGTTGTCAATCCCTTTCGGGTACAGCACCTCAAGATAGGCAAATAACGTGAGGTAAAAGCGGTAGATAGGATAAATAGATCGCGGAACAAATAAATTGTAGCAAGGTGTTTTTGCATTTTTGGTTTAATAATCTGAAAATAAATGCAAAGGAAAATAGATCGCAAAGGCAAATATGATGAAAAGAGACTCGGGGGCCGTAGGTTTCACTAGTGGCTTCTCTCGAGAAAAATAGCAAACAGTGGGAAAACAATTACTGTTGGGCAATTGATAAAACTTTGAATAATCATGACGATATCTAGGCAATGATCATTATATAGGCATCACGTCCAAGATTAGTAGACCGACTCCTGCCTGCATCTACTACTATTACTCCACACATCGACCGCTCTCCAGCATGCATCTAGTGTATTAAGTTCATGGAAACACAGAGTAATGCAATAAGAACGATGACTTGATGTAGACAAGATCCGCTTATATATTTGCTTAGATATAACCCATCTTTTTATCCTTAGTAGCAAGGATACATACGTGTCGGTTCCCCTTCTGTCACTGGGATCAAGCACCGTAAGATCGAACCCACTACAAAGCACCTCTTCCCATTGCAAGATAAATAGATCAAGTTGGCCAAATAAAACCCAAATATCAGAGAAGCAATACGAGGCTATAAGCAATCATGCATATAAGAGATCAAAGAAGACTCAATTAACTTTCATGAATAAAAACATAGATCTAATCATAAACTCAAAGTTCATCGGATCTCAACAAACACACCGCAAAAGGCTTACATGATATGGATCTTCAAGAGACCATTGTATTAACAATCAAGAGAGAGAGAGAGAGAGAGAGAGAAAGAGAGAGAGAGAGGAAGCCATCTAGCTACTAACTACGGACCCGTAGGTCTACAAAGAACTACTCACGCATCATCGGAGAGGCACCAATGGAAGTGGTGAACCCCTCCATGATGGTATCTAGATTGGATCTACTGGTTCTGGACTCTGCGGCGGCTGGAATTGATTTTCGACGACTCCCCTAGGGTTTCTGGAATATTGGGGTATTTATAGAGTAAAGAGGCGGCTCAAGGGGCACCCGAGGTGGGCACAACCCACCAGGGCGCGTCTGGGCCTCCTGACGCGCTCTGGTGGGTACTGCTCCCCTCAAGCCACCCCCAGATGCTTTCTTGGCCCACTTGATGTCTTCTGGCCCAAAAAGACCCTCTAGGAGTTTCACTGCATTTGGACTCCATTTGATATTGATTTCCTGCGATGTAAAAAACATGCAGAAAATAGCAATGGGCACTGGGCACTATCTTAATAGGTTAGTACCAAAAAATGATATAAAATGACTATAAAATGATTGTAAAACATCCAAGAATGATAATATAACAGCATGGAACAATAAAAAATTATAGATACGTTGGAGACGTATCAGGATGCCCAAGGCACTCGCGATGTAATAATCAAGGAAGATCCAAGCAACTAAGCTTGGGGATGCCCCGAAAGGCATCCCGTCTTTCGTCTTCAACATGATATGTGTTTTGCTTGGAGCGTCATTTTCTTTTTGTTAGGATTTTCTTGCTATTATCTATAATAATGTTTTGCCCTTTGCCATGCTTATTTTGCGAGTCTACTTGTGGCTGTGTCGGGGAGGCTGATCCACGAACACCTATGGGGCCGGCGGACCGGGCCCCTTTCGGTTCGGCGGGGGGCGGAGATCGCACGAAGATCGGATCGAGGCGAAGCACACGAGCGGTTTTATCCAGCTTCAGAGCTCTCCGAAGAGATAACACTCCTACTGCTGCATGTCTGAGTTGTATTGAGTTCTTGCTCGGGAGCGCTGAGTGCTACAGTACACACTAGCTGCTAACGAGACCGAGCATGAGCGCGCCAAAGATGTCGGGGAGGCTGATCCACGAACACCTATGGGGCCGGCGGACCGGGCCCCTTTCGGTTCGGCGGGGGGCGGAGATCGCACGAAGAGCGGATCGAGGCGAAGCACACGAGCGGTTTACCCAGCTTCGGAGCTCTCCGGAGAGATAACACTCCTACTGCTGCATGTCTGAGTTGTATTGAGTTCTTGCTCGGGAGCGCTGAGTGCTACAGTACACACTAGCTGCTAACGAGACCGAGCATGAGTGTTTTTCTGCCTTCCTCCCCCCCCCTCTACGTTGCGCATGGGCCTCCTTTTATATGCTAAAAGGGTCACCGAGAGGTGGCAACGTAGACAAGGGTAAAAATGGAAAAGGAATTGCGGTTGGTACAACTACCTGTACAGTGTATCATACCTAACCCTGACGGCAGGGGACAAAGGCATTAAATGCTCGTCTACGTCGCCCAAATAGTGCAAAAAGGGACTGTCAGGGAAGCCACCACTCGCCACGATGGTAATCTTGTCAGCGCCGCTTGCCATCGTGCACCGCTGGCTGCACAGCCTCCTGCCACGCGCGCCTGGAAAGGCCCCGGGGCGACACGTTGGTGGATGTGCTGGAGCGCGGGTACAGGGTGGTAGCTTTGCCACGGCAAGCGACTTGCCGCGGTCGTTGTCTTGTCGCGTCCGGAAGCTTGTCGCTCACCGGGCCTCGCCGGGACGCGTGGCGCGTCGCGGCAAGTTCCTTGAGATGCCTTGGTTGTCCTTCCCGGCAAGCTCCTCTTGCCGGGGCCTTGTCTCCTTGGCTTGAATACTTTGTTCTTGAATGGCTCCACAGGAACCATGGAGGACCTTGGCGGTCACCCGGCAAGCCTTGCCGCGGGGTGCTATCACTGCCCGTGCACAAGTTCGGGATACTAGGGTACCCCTACTCTAGTACACCGACAGGAGCCCCCGGGCCTGGGCGACACACGGTGCCGAGCGCTGTTGGGCCAGGCCCAAAACAGGGCACGGGCACGCACGGCCTGGGTTACGCCGTATCTCACTCCGTATCCACTGCGCCCTCCCCGAACGGCACGCGTCGAATGCGGCGTCGTGGGAGAGATCGTGGGTGGTTTCTTTATTTGGAAAGACGGAACGTCCGCCCGCTCCCTCTTTATAAGCAGGGGAAACAGGGGCAGTTCGCCCATCTCGCCGGTTGCTACTCCAATCTTAGAAATCTCCACCACTCCCCCCTTCTTCCCAAAGCAGAAAGAGAGCAGCGCTCCGCCCCCCATCGCCACCAGCATCACCAACGCCGTCAATCTCCCCCACCACCTCCACCATGGCTCCGAAAGCCGACAAGGGGAAGGTCGTGAAGTCGGCCGAGGTGGAGCAGCTCGCGGCGCTGCGAAAGGAGCGGGCAATCTTCCCCCCCCCCCCAGCTCGCCGCGAAGGAGCTGAGGGAGTACTACTACCTCTTCTGGTCGACGGAGACGCGAGCGCATCTGCGTACGAAGGTACTCCCAGCTGCCGCTTCGGAACTGGCTCCGAATGGATACCCTTTCTTCGCACTGTTCTTCTAGTGCGGGCTCTGCCCGCTTTTCTCTGAATTTTTCTGTGATATCATGAACACCTACGGGTTCCGCCTCCTTGACTTCACCCCCAATGTTGTTCTGACCATGGAAGTTTTCGCACATCTTTGCGAAAACTTTGTCGGAGTCTATCCAAATGTCGCTCTTTTCCGCCACTTCTTTATGCCCCGAGTTGAGAGAGGGGAGCCTTTATCCGGCGAAATCGCCTGGATCTCGAGAGTTGGCAAGAAGGAGGCTTATCTGGAGGGAGAGCTCTGCAGCAAGTGGAAGGAATGGAGAGCAGACTGGTGCTGGATTGTCGAGGAGAACCCGCAGCCATTTATCGCCCAGCGCCAAGCCCCAATAGCGCGCGGCAACGATTGGAGCAACGTGGCCCCGGAAGACGATAGGCTGAAGATTGCCGTCACCCGGATCCTACGCCTCAGGCTTGCCGGGCTCACCGTAGGCGCCGTTGGCGCAGATTTTCTTCGCCGCCACATCGCCCCCTGCAGGAGAGGACGAGACCCGCCTGGGAGTTCCAGAATGTAGCGGATATCATGAGGCTGCGCCCAGGCCTCAACTTCAACTTCACTGTCTTGTAACTGGACGCGATGATCCTGGAGCTGTTCAAGCGCGATACTCAACATCCCGAAGCATTCATGTTGCCGAGGGGTGTCGTTCCGCTGTGCAACAACTCCTCGCTCGACCGCATCCGTGCAATGATGCCGCTCTGCGATTCGCATGGAATCGTTCCAACTTGGCAAGAGCCTGCAGACGACATCGTGCAGGAGTTCTTTGACGGCTTGGTAGAAGTGGCGGTCCGCTCCGATGAACAGAAGAGCCTCACCCGTGACACCACCGATGCGGAGATGCAGCGCATCGCCACTAGGCTGGAAGAGGCGGCGGCAGCAGCTGCTGCGGGCGAGTTTGGATTCACCGTGGAGGAGGCAGAGGCAGCAGAGGCGGCAAGCCTTGTCGAGTGAGAGGCTTTTCGGCAAAGAAGAGCTTGTCGGGCCTGAAGTCGAGTCGAGCAAGCCCGCCGAGGGCGCGAGCGTCTCGTTGAAGATCGGCTCCTCCTCCTCCCCACCTTCAGCTAGCTTGCCGCAAGCGGAGCCCCCAGCTCCACCAAGAAGGCGTCTCCGCAAGGCCCGGGACGTAACGGGGCGGCAGACGAGTCAACAGCCGCCGTGCCGTGCGACACGCTCTACTGCGGCAAGCAATGTTGCCGCGGGAGCACCTCACGCCGCTGTGGCGACTGGAGTGGGGTCTTCCCGGTCCACCGCTACTGCTCCTGCCAAGCGGACAAGGGAACCTACTCCTCCGCCTTGTCGCACCGGAGGCGAGCCGGACTTCGATCTCTCCGCGCTCAGCTCCGACGAGGAAGAAGAAGAGTAAGATTCTTTGTTGTACTTGTAGTTCTTCAATTTTGTTGCTTAGTCTTGTATCTGAATTGCTTCACTCTGACCCCATTCCTTTTCAGGACGCTGGCCTAGAGAGCGGCGAAGATAGCCAAGGTCCCGGTGATTGTCAACAAGGACGAACCCACCGCGACGGCAGGGGGTATGTCCGAGACCATCTTGCCGGACCTGGCAACTATTCCCCAAAGCAGCCCCCAGCGCAGCCCCCAGCGTAAGTATATGGTTTACTTCCTGCTGTTAGGCGTGCATGGGTGCTCTTTCTTTGCTGATATCTGACTGTTGGTTTGTGTAGGAGTAGAGCAGCTTCACCAGGAGTGCCCGGAAGCCGCTCCCGAAATGCCATCTGCTTCAACTACACCGCCAAGGGAGCGTTCTCCGGCAAGGGAGAATTCTCCGGCAAGGGACAGTTCTCCGGCAAGGGACAACACCAGCGACCCTCCGGTGGTTGAGACCACGACTGCAGGTCCTAGTACAGGTAATCCTCTTGCCTGAAAACTTTCCTTGGGTTATTCTTCTTTTGGTTTTCTTTTTGGATATTTGCTTGATTTTTCTCCTTTTTCCGTTCGTCAGATCCATCTGCCACGGAGCCGATGGAAACCGAGGTCGCCGGCGAGGAGAACGCGCGCAGTAATACCGACGACGCCGTTGCCACCGAAGGAGAAGCCGGCGCTGATGATCCCGCCGGTGAAGAGGCCGCCAAAGCTGCCGCCGCAGAAGCTGGCGAGGGATCCGGCGATCGCACTGACGGCCCCGAGGCCGCAGGAGCATCAGGCGCTACGTCGACCGTCGATCCCTCCGCCGCTGCTGTAGCGCCAGGCTCCGAAGAGCCCCAGCCCGGTGCCTATTTGAAGGCCGGCGATGGCATCTTCATCAAGCTCCCCTGGGCGTCAAGCTCTAGGGCGCCGGTCGAAGGAGAGATCTTTGATGGAGAGGTGCTCTCCTCCGCTGGGCTGACACTGGTTGACGCGCCAAGCAGCAGCAGCGACGAGCCTGAGGAGGAGCAGTTGCTGCGGAAGCTGTTGTCGCTCTACCCGCCCGACAGGCCAAGCTGGTATCCCGAGAAGCGCTTGTCGCGAAGGCGGGAGTGGACATCGAGAAGCGCGTGGAGGAGCTCCGGAGTTTCAGGCAGGAGACTCTCCGGTCCCTGGCAGAGGAGCGGGAGCAAGTCGCCGAGGAGTGTCAAGCCTTCCTCCTCGAGAAGGCTGAAGTTGAAGAGCAACAGCGGCTTGTTGCCGAGAAGCTATCCGCGCAGGAAGGCGAGTTGGTGCAGCGCAAGGTCAACCTTGACAGCCACGAGGAGGAGCTTGCCGCGCGCGAGCAAACATTTGGCGGGGCTCTCAAGGAAGCAAGGGATGCTGCCGCAGCTGCCGAGGCCGCCAAGAAGGAGCTGGAGACGAAAGTGGCACAGCTGGAGGCCAATCTCAAGCTGAGCGGCAAGGAGCTTGCTGCGCTTAAGCGTGAGCGCGAGAAGGACGCCTACACCCATGGCGAGCTGCAGGGTCTTCTCGCCGAGAGGAGCAAGGAGCTTAGCGCCGCCAAGGACTCCAACGCGGATCTTGAGTTGAAGCTGGCTACTTTGACCTAGACGCTGGACGGCGCCAGGGAGCAGGATGTGGCCTTGAAGGAGAAGATCAAGGCCGACGAGGCGCTGCTGGCCAGTGCTGCTGCCGCCCAGAACGCTTTTAGGGAGAACGTGGAGCACTGGACCGAGGGTCTCGTGGATGTTGCCGCAGCCATCGACGGGGAGCTGGCGCAGCTGGGGATGGAGGATCTCGGGTACTCCTCCGATGAGCACCTCCAACCCAGCGCCAAGCTCATCTTGTTCTTCAAAGGCGGGGCGACGGCCCTCCAACGACTCCGAGAGAAGATCCCAAAGCAGCTGGCCGACGAGTCGAGCAAGATCTGCGCGGGAGCTCTTCAAAAGGTGCTAGTGAAGGTGGCCTTCCACAACCCAGGCCTCAACCTCACCAACGTCCTTAGGACCTTGCCGCCGGATGCTGATCTGGAAGCGCTCAAGACCCTTGTCGCACCCATTGTGGACAAGGTGAGCAGGATCAAGAGGGTTGAGGGCGATCGCGTAGATTAGGCCGCCCATTTTCTCTTTTTCTTGTCGCTGCTGGTCATGTTATGAGAACAATCTGTTAGAGCTGCGACAAGCTATCTTGGAATACGACTCTATTTTGGGTAGCGATTGCTATGTTATTTCCTTTACTTGATTCCTTCCTTTGTATGTTTTTGCCCTACGCTTTTAGGGAACTTGTCGGCGCACGCACCTTAGCCGCGAGCGCTGAGTGCGGAACGTCAGCAGCCTGCTGGCGGTGCCGCTACCGACAAGAAACCTTGTCGCAACTAGTCGCAGCTCACTTAAGTTGTTGAGCGGACTCGAAACAAAGTAAGGGCGCAACTAGCTACGAGTTGGTTCCTCCGCGCATAGGTTTTCCATACAAAGCACGGTCGTTCGAGGAAGATAACTTAAAAACTTTAAAATTGATTGCTCAAACTTTGGCAACTTAGCTTTTCTGTCGTTTGCTTTCCGGTAAGGCGAAACTTCCTTGAACGACGCCTGGTCCACACCATTATCTTCTCCTTTTCCCCCGAGAAACTTGTGGGCGAGGGAACATTCCTTCCTTTGAGAAAGAGAAAGAAGAGAAAATAAAGATATGGAGCCTTACGGCTCGTTATTGCTTACCGGGGGTAGGTGCTGCACAAAGTGTCAGATAATGCATGCAAAGAAAAGTTGAAAGCATGAAATTGACAAGATGTGCGGAGCACATGAGCTTTACTTATGCACGGGGTCTGCTCCCGGCTTTGTACAAAGGATTACATGCAACATCGGCAAGACTTGTACAAAAGGTGGTTGCCGGAACAGGTTCCGGCAACCGCGCCTTACGGGTAAAACTTACGAAGATGCTCAATGTTCCAGGAGTTGCTCACCGGAATGCCATCTTCGTTCTCAAGGCGGACAGCGCCAGGCCTAGTGACTCGTTTCACCCGGTAAGGGCCTTCCCACTTCGGCGTCAACTTGTTGGAATTCTTGGCGGACTGAACACGCCGAAGAACAAGGTCGCCTTCCTCGAGACTTCTGGCATTAACTTTGCGGCTATGGTAGCGGCGCAAAGCTTGCTGGTATCGAGCAGCTCGTACAGCGGCCTGAAGACGGTCCTCCTCAAGGAGCAGCGCGTCATCTTGTCGCAACTGCTCTTGCTCAAGCTCATCATAAGCGAGCACTCGAGGTGACCCGTATACGAGTTCCGTGGGGAGAACTGCCTCTGCTCCATAGACTAGAGCGAAAGGTGTCTGGCCAGTGGCTCGATTTGGCGTTGTCCTAACCGACCAAAGAACCACCGGCAGCTCCTCATCCAGTTCTTTCCGCACTTGCGCAGCCTGTCGGAAGTCCTGGTCTTGAGCCCGCGCAGCACTTCAGCATTCGCCCTCTCCGCTTGACCGTTACTTCTCGGATGAGCAACAGAAGCGAAGCAGACCTTGGCGCCAAGATCTTGGACGTACTGCATGAAGGTGCGGCTCGTGAATTGCGTGCCGTTGTCGGTGATGATCCTGTTAGGGATCCCGAAGCGGCAAACAATCGACCTGAAGAACTTGACTGCTGACTGTGCTGTCACCTTCCTCACTGCTTCCACTTCCGGCCACTTTGTGAACTTGTCGATTGCAACGTACAAGTACTCAAAGCCCCCGATAGCTCGGGCAAAGGGGCCGAGGATGTCGAGCCCCCATTCCGAAAATGGCCAGGATAAAGGGATCGTCCAGAGAGCTTGAGCTGGCTGGTGTATCTACTATGAATGGAACTGGCACGCTTCACACTTGGTTACTTGTGCAGTTGCATCCTGGAGGGCTGTCGGCCAAAAGAAACCTTGCCGGAATGCTTTGCCGGCAAGTGCTCTTGCGCCAATGTGGTGACCACATATGCCTCCATGTATCTCTGCCAACAGCTTTTGTCCGTCTTCCCGGTGAATACACTTCAATTTCACGCCGTTGAGTCTTCTTCTGTACAGTGTGTTGTCGACAAACTGGTACATACTTGACTGCCGGGCTACTCTTTCCGCTTCTTCTTGCTCTTCGGGAAGTTCTCCTGTCTGAAGGAAACGTACAATCTGATGTGCCCATGCTGGAGCTTGCGGCTCGACAACAAGGACTAAAGGCACATCTGCCGCTGCGGGAACCATACGCTTCTACGGCGAGAACCTGCGGCTCAACCGGAGCTTGACATTCCCCGGAAAGTTTGCCGGAGCAAAACTTGTCGGGAGCATCTGCTTCCACGGAACAAACCCTAAGGCTTGCCGGAGCAGACTGCTCCTCAGCACCCTTGGTGTTGATCTTGAGGACCTTCTTGGCGGCGGCTTCGGGGAGCTCTACCGGAAAATAGTCACCAGAAATCAACTTCCTCTTCTTGCTCTGTCCAGTTGATGGCGTTACAGACGGTTGAGTCAGCTTGAGCACAAAGATCCCTGGTTCCACATGCAACTTAAGTGCGGCGCACTTTGACAGGCCATCGGCAATGTCGTTTTGAGCTCTTGGAACATGTTCCATCTGTAGGCCGTCAAAGTGCTCTTCTAGCTTTCTCACTTCATCAACGTAAGCTTCCATCAACGGACTCTGATAATTCTTGTTCACTTGGCGGACGACAAGCTGTGAGTCACCCCTGACAATGAGCTTCTTGATCCCAAGGTCTGCTGTGATCCTGAGACCGGCAAGCAAACCTTCATACTCTGCGGTATTGTTTGTTGCTTGCTCCTCGGGAAAGTGCATCTGGACTACGTACTTGAGGTGCTCTTCGGTGGGTGCAACAATTAGCACGCCCGCACCGGCGCCTTGCAGCGAGAAGGCACCATCAAAGTACATCAGCCACTCTTTGCTTGCTTCCTTGACGGGGATGCTCCTTTCTGGAATTTCTTCATCTTGTGTTGGTGTCCATTCTGCTATGAACTCCGCCAATGCTCTGCTTTGGATAGTTGAAGTGCTCTCAAACTTGAGGCCAAAGCTTGACAGTTCTAGTGCCCACTCGACAATCCTGCCTGTTGCTTCTGGATTCTGCGGTATCCTCTTCAGCGGAAAACGAGTGACGACTGTGATCTCATGTGCTTGGAAGTAATGGCACAGCTTTCTCGAGGCCATGAGAAGGCCGAAAAGCAATTTCTGCACACCAGAGTACCTTGACCTAGCCCCCAGCAGAAGGGAACTGACAAAGTAAACTAGGCGTTGCACCATTCTTTTCTGCATCTTCTCACGCGCCTGCGCAGATCCATCATTGTCGGGACTAGAGCTTGCCGATGAAGTCCCCTGCTTGTCGCTGGATGCATCTGCCGTGGTTACTAGCTCATCGTCCGCCTCCTTTTCCGCTACTAACGCAGCACTAACCACTTGATTGGTTGCCGCTATATATAGCAGCAACTTCTCTTGTGGCTTAGGTGCGAAAAGTGTTGGAGTGGAGGACAGGTATCTCTTTAAGTCCTGCAGTGCCGCCTCCGCTTCCGGAGTCCATTTCATTGGACCTGCCTTTTTCAAAATTTTGAAAAATGGCAGGGCGCGCTCAGCAGACCTAGAGATAAACCTGCTGAGAGCAGCCACGCAACCGGCGAGTCTTCGTACATCCTTGACGCGCTTTGGTGCTTCAATCTGCTCAATGGCCTTGATCTTGTCGGGATTGGCCTCAATTCCCCGTTGAGACACGAAGAACCCGAGAAGCTTGCCGGAGGGGACTCCAAACACGCACTTCTCGGGGTTAAGCTTGAGGTTGATCTTGCGCAGATTTGCAAAGGTTTCCACATTTCTGTGCTCTTGACCACTATGTCATCCATGTAGGCTTCCACATTTCTGTGCATTTGCGGCTCAAAAGCGTGATTGACTACCCTTGCAAATGTTGAACCAGCATTCTTTAAACTGAAAGGCATCCGTACGAAACATTATGTGCCACATGGGGTGATGAATGCGGTCTTCTCTTCATCCTCTTCTGCCATGAAGATCTGATGGTATCCTGAGTATGCCTCAAGAAATGAAAGGAAGTCACATCCGGCCGTGGAGTCAACAATCTGGTCGATGCGCGGCAAGGGAAATGGGTCTTTGGGACAAGCTTTATTGACATCGGTAAAGTCGATACAGAGCCTCCATTTCCCGTTCGCCTTGCGCACGACCACAGGGTTGGCCAACCACGTAGGATGGAGCACTCCTCTGACAAGGCCTGCTGCTTCCAATTTCTTGATTTCTTCTACGATGAATTCTTGGCGCTCCACTGCCTGCTTCCTAACTTTCTGCTTGACGGGCCGAGCATGAGGACAGACGGCAAGATGGTGCTTGATTACTTTCCTGGGAACATCGGGGATGTCAGACGGTTGCCACGCAAATACGTTGACGTTCGCCCGCAGGAAAGCAAGGAGCGCGCTTTCCTATTTAGGGTCGAGAGTGGCACTGATGGTTAAGGTACCACCAGTGCCATCCTCCTTGGCGGACACCTTCTTGGTCTCTGGCGGAGCTGCCATTGTCTTCTTACACTTGCCGGTGGAGCTCGATGGTGCGTCCTCGACGGTAGCGCAGCACTCCGAAGAGGTGCGCTTGCCGGAGTGGGCATCAGAACTCTTGCCGGACTTGGTCTTCTTCTTCGCCCCGGGAGCTTCAGCGGCAAGTGACTTGCGATCTGTTGCGGCTGCTACTTCCCGGTAGATCTTGTCGGCGCAGATAAGGGCATCCTTCTTGTTGCCAGGGACAGAGATGACACTTATCGGGCCTGGCATCTTCAGTATGTTGTATGCGTAGTGAGAGGCTGCCATGAATTTGGCGAGTGCTGGACGGCCGAGTATCCCATTGTAAGGCCATGGAAAGTCAGCAACGTGAAATGTGACCCTCTCAGTCCTGAAGTTCAACTCGCTGCCAAATTTCACCGGCAATGTGATCTTTCCCTTCGGCTTGCTCCTTCCCGGATTAATTCCTTGGAATGTGCCGGTCTCTTCGAGCTTGCCATCAGGGATCTGGAATTTCGGGAGTACCGCGGAGGAGATCAGGTTCAAGCCGGCCCCGCCGTCAACTAGCATCTTAGTGACCTTGAGGTTGCGGATAGTTGGTGAAACCAACATCGGCAAGCACCCGACCGCAGTTATGCGATCAGGGTGGTCCTCAATATCAAAGATGATAGGCGTGCTGGACCATTTCAGAGGCTTGCGTGACTCGACGGGTGGTTCTGCCGCATTGACTTCCCGCACCCACTGCTTGAGCTGGCGGTGTGAAGTATGCAGAGAAGCACCGCCGTCAACGCATAGGACCTCTGTGGCTTTCTGGAACTCCTGCTCATCGGTCTCGTCATCATCCATATCTTCATCGTCGTCGTCATCTTCATCCTTGTCGCGGCCGCGGGGAGGTCTATCTCCTTGCCGCTGCTTGGCCTTGCCGCGGCGTCCTCCTCGGCCGGGGCATTTCTTGCCAGCTCCTCCAGCACCTTCCTGGGCCTTCTCCTTGTCGCGTCGCTCGTATTCAGCCTTTTGCTGCTCGACAAGCTGCTCGACCTTCTTGTAGCTCTGGAGGTCATGGCCCTTGGTGCGGTGGATCTTGCAGTACTGCTTGTCGGTGTCGTCCTGCTTGTCGGCAACCGCCACAACCTGGTAGTTGGCGCCTGCGGCAATCTCCTTGCCGGAGCTACCAGCTTTGGCTTTCTTGGCGCCACCTCCGTTGCCGGACTGCTCAACGACTAGCACATCTTTGCCTTTCTTCTTCCTGTTGTTCCGCCGCCGGTTTTTCTTTGCCGGGGCAGCCTCCTCACTATCAGATCCTCCTGCTTCTGTATTCTCTCCGGGGAGTTTCCTCCCTTCCTCAGCACGCGCACACTTGTCGGCCAGGGCATATAGCTCACTGACGTCTCTGATCTTGCACATCGCCATCTCCTCCCGCATCCTGCGGTTTCGCACGTTCTGATGGAACGCGCTGATCACTGCGGTAGGGTGGACATCTGGGATGTTGTGTTGTACGCGGCTGAATCTCTAAATGTACTTGCGCAGGGGCTCTCCTTCCTTCTAGGTGAGCAGATGAAGGTCTCTCTCTTGGCCATGAGGCTTGTGGCCGCCTGTAAAGGCGCCGACAAACTAATGGCATAAGTCTTCCCAGGAGGATACGGAGTTGTTCGGCAAGTGCATGAGCCAGGATCTGACATTGGGCTTGAGTACCAGTGGGAAGTAGTTGGCCAGGATCTTGTCGTCCCGCCCCCCGGCAGCTTGCACCGTGATGGTGTATATGCTGAGGAACTCCGACGGATGCGACTTGCCGTCGTACTTCTCTGGTATGTCTGGCTTGAAATTCTTCGTGCTGGGCCATTGGACTTACCGCAGCTCACGAGTGAACGCAGGGCAACCTACCGCGTAAGGCAAGTCGCCTGGTTCCCCTGGCGCATGCATGTCGACAGAGGGCCCAGTGCGCTGGTCCGATTGACGCCGCGCTTCTCTTTGGCGCTTGATGCGAGTTCGAGCGTCTTCTTGCTGTCGTTCGTGAAGAACTTGGTGCTGATCGTGACGAGCTCGTGGATCTGATGATGCGGTGGAGTTGCTGTCGAGGTGGATCCGGCGAGTCGGCGATATTGGCCTTCGGGGTGGAGAGTGCATGGTGGTTGCACCCCCACCGGTTTCGTCGCCATCGGCTCGTGCCCGGCAGTCCTGCCGCGGCAGCGATGTACTCGGCTGCCGCAGAATGTCGCCGTTGGCGAAGCCGATGAGACTCTGAATGGTGGCCTTCCATTCGTCGATCTTGCCTGCCGTTGGAGGGTAATCCAGGAGCAATTGAGCTCGCGCCAAAGCTTCTATTGGAGTGGTGGGTGGCAGTGGCGAACGGTGCGAGGAGCGGGATATGCTCGGACTTCTAACTATGTTAGAAGGAGCAGTATACCGTCCAGGCGACCGTGCCTCGCTCGTGCCAGCATGTTGGCGTGCATGCTGGTCTTGAGCACCCCGAGATCCACCAGCTCGATCTTGGCCCAATGAACGTATGGCTCTACGAATGCCATGACGCTGTCGGTCCTGCGCCTCCTGAGATGGGCGCGGTGCATGTACGGACGCCGAGGTTTGCGCAACCTTGTCCTTGGACCTGGCAGCACCGTGAGCTCCCTCGTCGATGTCCGTTCTTCCGCCGGCGTCTACTCCACCACCCGTTTGCTCCAGTGGTGGTGGGATCGACGTGGACGGAACATCTGCCACCGAAGCCTTCTTCTTCGGTGGCATGTCGATGAAGAAGATGAAGATCTAGCTTGTGTGAACGCCGGATAAGGTTCACACAACCTCGACGCCCCCTACCTGGCGCGCCAAAGATGTCGGGGAGGCTGATCCACAAACACCTATGGGACGGCGGACCGGGCCCCTTTCAGTTCGGCGGGGGGCGGAGATCACACGAAGAGCGGATCGAGGCGAAGCACATGAGTGGTTTACCCAGCTTCAGAGCTCTCCGGAGAGATAACACTCCTACTGCTGCATGTCTGAGTTGTATTGAGTTCTTGCTCGGGAGCGCTGAGTGCTACAGTACACACTAGCTGCTAACGAGACCGAGCCTGAGTGTTTTTCTGCCTTCCTCCCCCCCCCTCTACGTTGCACATGGGCCTCCTTTTATGTGCTAAAGGGGTCACCGACAGGTGGCAACGTAGACAAGGGTAAAAATGGAAAAGGAATTGCGGTTGATACAACTACCTGTACAGTGTATCATACCTAACCCTGACGGCAAGGGACAAAGGCATTAAATGCCCGTCTACGTCGCCCAAATAGTGCAAAAAGGGACCGTCAGGGACGCCACCGCTCGCCACGATGGTAATCTTGTCAGCGCCGCTTGCCACCGCGCACCGCTGGCTGCACAGCCTCCTGCCACGCGCGCCTGGAAAGGCCCAAGGGCGACACGTTGGTGGATGTGCTGGAGCGCGGGTACAGGGCGGTAGCTTTGCCGCGGCAAGCGACTTGCCGCGGTCGTCGTCTTGTCGCGTCCGGAAGCTTTTCGCTCACCGGGCCTCGCCGGGACGCGTGGCGCGTCGCGGCAAGTTCCTTGAGATGCCTTGGTTGGCCTTCCCGGCAAGCTCCTCTTGCCGGTGCCTTGTCTCCTTGGCTTGAATACTTTGTTCTTGAATGGCTCCACAGGAACCACGGAGGACCTTGGCGGTCACCCGGCAAGCCTTGCCGCGGGGTGCTGTGACTGCCCGTGCACAAGTTCGGGATACTAGGGTACCCCTACTCTAGTACACCGACAGGCTGTTTCAAAAAAGAAAATTTATTGCTGTTGCAAAAATTCTATAGAAAAGTCAGAATGTGATAAAATGTTGAAATGTTTTGCGTAGTAAGCTATAATATATTTTCTACAGTCAGGTAATTTTTTAGAATTTTTGGAGTTAGGGAAGTATGATGAATATTGCACTCTTTACAGACTGTTCCTTTTAGACAGATTGTTGTTATGTTTGATTTGTTTGGATATGTTTGCTTGTTTAATGATTCTATTTGAGGATAGGAGTATTAAATATGTAGAGGAATTTAGTATGCAATGTTGAATAATAATTTTAGTGATGTGCTACAGTATAGAATGGTAAGGTTGTTGCATTGATTTATACTATTTATCTCACGAGTTCTTGTTGAGTTTTGTTTGGATGGAGTTTTTAAGATTTAGGGAGACCGTGATATAAAAGGAATTAATGAGAGACAAAAGCTCAAGCTTGGGGATGCCCAAGGCATCCTAAGATAATATTCCAAGAAGTCTCAAGCGTCTAAGCTTGGGGATGCCCCGGTAGGCATCCCACCTTTCTTCTTCAACAATTATCGGTTAGTATCGGTTGAGCCTAAGTTTTTGCTTCTTCACATGAGTTATGCTATTCTTGGAATGCCATTTTATTTTGTTTTGCTTGATGTTTTAATAAAATACTTAGATCTGATAGTTTCTAAATAAGAGAGAGTCCATAATCAGCTACCTATCTTATATTTACTAATTGGAGGCACCATACAAGGCTCCATGTTAATCCTTAAAAAACTATTTAGAAATAACCCTTAGATCTTAATTGAGCATCTAGGATTAAACAAAACATGGGAATAAGCGTAGGCTGTCTATACGCATCTGATCGGGGTAAAGAGTCCATGCATCCTAATCTATGAAGGAAACATGCGTGTGTTTTAAAAAGAGGAGTCCATGCATGCTACTCTAGCAAAGAGACATGCAATTGTTAAAAAGGAGAAGGAAACGTGCAAACCAAAATAACATAATAAACAATTGATTCTTTTTTCCAGGAATGAACCGGTAAAGTTACTCATGCATGTATCACAAAGCTTGCCTTATACATATCACAGATCAATGTTGCTCACTTATCTAAAAATATGCATACAATGTTTCATTATTTTTTTGATCGCGCTTCAATGTGGTGTACCTACATTTTTTTTCAAAGATGTCGTGCATACATCTTGGTACGTGAATACTTTTTAAAAATGGCGAGCTTCTAGAAATTTACATGCCAACCTAAAAATTATTCAAGAAAATCTCCAAAAGTTAGATTTTAAATTAAAAAAATAATGATTACTTCTAGAACGTTACCGTCCAAGTAATAAAAACTCGCTATATGAATACCATAAATATATATTGGGAATTATTGAAAAGACAAAAAAGGCTTCCATGAGTTTTAGAACAAACTTTAAGAAGCTCAATAATCCTCCAAAATTTAAATGTACACAGATAAGCTTTTAACTCGGCTTCCCTGCAAAAAAAACACTAACTGAGCTGCATCTCATAGTGAGGCGTGCGGCTCACCGGCATGTTGAACTAAAGCACACTTGACGGTTCGGGCATGTATGAGTGAGATAGAGAATGTGTGTGTCTGTGTGCGTGCGCGTATGCGTGCATGTGAAAAACAGGCTTGATAGACTAGAAAGATAAAGAGAGAGAGAGAGAGAACACCTATGGACATGGTTGAGAGTGGTTGGCCTGACACTCACTGATGCTCGAAGAATGGTTGTTCGCCACACATGTTTTTGGTGAAACATTTTAATCATGTGTATGCATGAGGAAGAATGAAGTAACCGTGGAAAATAGTAATAGGTAGAGAGCAAAAGCATAGATGACGTATGTATAATGGAAAATTTTGTGGCTAAATAAAAGACATCTTCATGTGTATTTAGTCATTGCTAAAGTTGGGAAATGTAATATTTTATTTTCTATGAAAATAGGTAGTAAAAGATATTTGGAAATATTTTGTAGGCCTAATTTCTATAAGATTTAAAGAAAATAATACTTATTAGAAACTTTCTATGTCGAGATATTATAAAGTTCCATTAAAATCTAGCCCCTGCAGAAGCACGGGTAGACGACTAGTTTACTTAACTACTCGCATGATCTTCACTTATATCTTTTTGGAGTAGCTTGGCATTTACTCTTGTGCTTCACTTATATCCTATCAGTAAATTGTTGAATGAATTGAATATCATGAAGTTAAAATTATATGTTCATATCATGTCTAGTAGTAGCTTCACATTGGGTTTAGAAAGTGAAATCTTTTGAAGCTTGACAATCACAGTATTGGTCATACAAGCAATTCATGAATGCTTAGTATAAGGAAGAGAACTTTCACATGCAAATATATTATCTTGGAAATCTTCTATGATTGTGAATACCCATTAATTATATTCAAACTTGAGAAAATTAGTTGAAGTTGGACAAGGAAGACAAAGTAATGAGTTATGGTTGTGTATATTTGCATAGAAGTTATATTGTCATAGATCCTCCAACATGTGGTGTTTGCCTAGGATCTTTTGCTAGCCAAAAATTCGTACTAAGTAGAGATAGTACGTGTGCATCCAAAAACCCTTAGACCCAATTTCTTGCCATGAGTGTCCACCATATCTACCTATGGATTGAATAAGATCGTTCAAGTAAGTTGTCATTGGTGCATAAGCAATAAAAATTGCTCCTAAATATGTTTGATCTTTTATTGCAAGGGAAAATTGAGAGCTGTATGAATTTGTGATGGAAAAGTAATAAAAGTGATGGAATGCATAATAAAGGTTGCTATCATAAGGGGCAATATAACATGACATTCCTTTGCATTAAGAGCTTGGCCATCCAAATAAAAAGCGCATGGCAACCTCTGCTTCCCTCTACAAATGGCCTATCTTGTACTTTTCAGTATTTACTTTTATGCAAAGAGTCAATAGTATACATAATCATTCAACCTCAATTATTCTCTAGTTGGCAAGCATCATGTGGTGGGGAAACATCTAGGCACATATGACCAGTCAAATATATTTGATCATGATTTATTATTGTTGACAATTATCTCTATGATAAATGAGTTGGGAGGCAAAATATTAAGCCCCTATCTTTATTTGTGTTCGATGGATGCCATTTGTTGTAAGAATATGCTTGGAGTAGTAGAAATCATGGAAGACTACATGATGATTGAGTATGTGGAGCTCTTACTTAGACTCAGTTGAATATGTTGAATTGTAATTGCATGGTGAGTAAGAATATAGGTTGTTGAGTTTCAAGAGAATTCATTGTTTGAACCTTTACATGTGGATTGGTTGCTACCTTAACTTGAGAGGTTTATAAGAAAGAATTGTAGTTATGATGCTAGGAAAAGTGATCGAAATTATCATTGATCAAACTTATGCACTTTGCTAGCATTAACACTTCATAAATTATTTCTTTTATCGTTTACCTACTCGAGAACGAGTAGGACTTAAGCTTGGGGATGCTGATACGTCTCCAACGTATCTACAATTTATAAAGTATTCATGCCATGTTTACACCAATTTTATATGGTTTTGGTACGATTTGCATGGAACTATCCCGGACTGACGTTGTTTTCAGCAGAACTCCCATGGTGTTGTTTTTTTGTGCAGAAATGAAAGTTCTCCAAATGAGCTGAAACTTTTTGACAATTTTTTTGGAACAAAAGAGAACCCCGAAGCTTCATGGAAGGACCAGAAGGTGAAGTAGTAGGCCACAAGACACCGGGGCGTGCCTGGGCCCTTGCCCATGCCTCAGTGGGTTGTGCTCACCTCGAGGCCCATCTTCGCGTGAAACCAACTCCAAAAAATCCTATAAATAGAGAAACCATCGGAAATAACCCTAGATCAGAAGTTCTGCTGCTGCAAGCCTCTATAGCCACCGAAAACCAATCGGGAGCCCATTCCGGCACCCTGCCGGAGGGGGAGATCATGAGCGGCGACCATCTTCATCATCCCGGTGGCCACCATGATGAGGAGGGAGTAGTCTACCCTCGGGGCTGAGGTTTCGTACCAGTAGCTATGTGTTCAATCTCTCTCTCTCGTGATCTTGAGATGTCACGATCTTGATATGTCATGGGCTTTGTTAACATAGATGGATCATACGATGTTTCTCCCCTCTCTACACTTGTTGTGATGAATTGAATCTTTACCCTTTGAAGTTTTATCTTGTCGGATTGAATGTTCAGATCTGAGAACACATGATGTATGTCTTGTAGTATGAATACTTGAGTTGATAATGGGGTATCATATTGATTCACTTGATGTATGTTATGGCACTCAACTTGTGGATTCCTGATGTGACATTGGGGTAATCTATGCATAGGGGTTGATGCATGCTTTTATTATCTTTTCTCCAATAGAAACTTTGGGGGTGTCCTTGTAGTTCTTTGTGTGGATTGAATATTACGATCATGAAGTTGTTTGATGCATATCATAGAATTAACTCATGGATACTTGTGGTGACATTGGAGTATCTAGGTGACATTAGAGTTGGTTGATGTGTATCATATATGATGTTATTTTAGTACGAACTCTTGGTTAGATTGATCAGAAAGACTAGCTTTTTGTTATTTTTGTACGAACTCTAGGATAGATTGACCGGAAAGAATAGCTTTGAGGTGGTTTCGTATCCTACAAACAATTTCTATCTTTTGTTCTCCGCTAATAGGAACTCGGGAGTGATTCTTTATTGCACTTTGAGGGATAATCATATGATCCAACTATGTTAGCATTGTTGAGAGATTGCACTAGTGAAAGTATGCACCCTAGGACTCATTTTCCATCATTGCAATACCATTTGTGCTCCATTTTACTATTTACCACCTTGCTGTTTTTTATTGTTTGCACTACAAAAACTCGTATCTAATATCCATACTACACTTTTATCACCATCTCTTCGCTGAACTAGTGCACCTATACAATTTGCCATTGTATTGGGTGTGTTGGGGACACAAAATATTTCTTGTATTTGATGACAAGGTTGCTTGAGAGAGACTATCTTCAAACTACACCTCCCACGGATTGATAAACCTTACACTACTAGGGAAAAGCCTATACACAAAATCTTACCAGCAGCGCTCCTCAAAATACCATGCTACTGCTATTTAGCAGCAGCGCGTGTTATCAAAACGCGTTGCTGACAGGAAAATAGCAGTAGTGCGTCCACCACAAACCGCGCTACTGCTATAATTGCCATGACCTCCCCCCCACCCCCGCGCTAATTATAGCAGTAGCGCACTATACTAAACAACGCTACTGCTATAGAAGTTAGCAGCAGCGCGCTTCTAGGAAAACCGCTACTGCTAAGATCAGCCCACAAGTTTAGTCCCACCTCGCTCCGTGAACAGGGTGTTTACCACCTTAAATATGTTATTTCTGAAACTACCACAACCAGTTGGTCTTCACTAAACTCTATGTGTAAAATTTGTGGCCGCAATATGAGTCCTCTCCGGTTCCTACCGGAGAGGACTAATATTGACAATTCAGATTGTACACAAAAAGATCATTGATGGCCAATGTATTTTTGCATTGACGTATTTTTTGTATAATTACACTTAGCAAG
Source organism: Triticum dicoccoides (assembly GCF_002162155.2). Classification (NCBI taxonomy): domain Eukaryota; kingdom Viridiplantae; phylum Streptophyta; class Magnoliopsida; order Poales; family Poaceae; genus Triticum; species Triticum dicoccoides. Next base: position 579,772,501 of record NC_041387.1, on the reverse strand, counting down.
AGCGGTTTATATGCAAAGCGCTACTGCTATTCAGATTAGCTGTATCGCGTTTTGGCAAACACGCTACAACTATCCCTACCTTATCCCCACGCGCACGACCGGCCCTCACTCACACTCTCACTCTCGCCCCCGTGCCGATAACCGTCGTCGTGCGTCGCCGCCTCCGCCGCCTTCGTCCGTTCGCCGCCCCTCCTTCCGTCCCTCCTCCCTCCTCCTCGCACATCCTCCCTCCGCCTGCGGCCACCCCTCCCTCCTCCACTGCCGCCCTCCTCCCTCCGCCTGCGGCCGCCCCTCCTCCCTCCTCCGCCGGCAGCCCTCCTCCCACTGCCCTCGACCTCGCCGCCCCTAGCTACCTCTCCGTCGCCCCCACCCCTTGCCACTAGTTAGTACTAGATTTAGTAGTTGTAGATGTTAATTTAGGGTTCATAGCTAGTACTAGATGTTGCTTAGTTAGTACTAGATTTTTAGTAGTAGTAGATGTAAATTACTAGTAGTGATGGTACTAGTAAACTAGGGCAGTATGATTAATAGTAGTTGTAGTTGAACTACTTTAGTTGTAGTTGAACTAGTTGAACTAGTTGAATTAATAGAACTAATGTATTTTTAGTAAGATAATTAATATAACTAGTTGAACTACTTTATATTTTAGAAAGAACTAGTTTTTTCTATTTATAGTAAGTTTATATTTAGTAAGAACTAGTTGAATTAATAAAACTAGTTGAACATGTCATATTTGTTGTTATTTTTTAGTTTAAGCAATTATTCGGGATGTATTAATGATAACTTATACGGTTTCAGGTGACCACCGTCGTCCCCGTCACCGACCCCCTCCGACATCCCCGCTGTCGTCCCAGTCACCGACCCCTATCGAGGTGAGACCAGCCAAATATCCTTGTATATCTTGTGTTGTTGCTCAAATAGGATATGTGGTTGCCCAAGTGGTCGTTCATGTTCAGTTTAGATCTCCGAGTGGCCTATGTTTTGCCGAAGTATTGATTAATTTCCGTTCCGGCAAATTTTAGGCGCTCGATATGTCCTTTTTTAGCAAAGGTCATGCCGGATTTTTTCGTGAATTCTGGCATGACTTGTGCTAGAATATGTACAAGTTTAATATTTGAATTATGAACATAGGAAATGTCGTACTCGGACGACGACAGTATCCCGGGGGAGTGTAGCCGGTGCCACGGCGATCGAGGTATGTGCGACAGGTTCGTTCAGCTGGACGAAGATCGGTGCTTCAGCATTAAGCTCGAGGAGACCTTCGATTGTGAAACGGTACGCAACAACGACAAGTGTTTTTTTCATAATTAAGCATGACTTCAACTATTTCAACGTCTAATTTTCATATTTTACAATTCTACTAGCTTATCCCATGCCGTGCAAGATGCTATGTCTTGGAGAGGATGGGTTTTGAAGACCATGAAAATTTTGAAACAAAGAAAATACACCTAAGGACCCATCATGATATGGATTTTGTAGTAAATCTGTGCAATGCTCAGAGCGTAACCCATTTTGGTTCCCAAAATTGGGAAGCACTTTGCAAAATGTATGGTTTTTATGAGGGTATGATTGTCACCATGGATCTTGGTGATCCTGACATCGAGCAAGACAATATGGACATTTGGGTCCTTATTGATACGCTTCCGATTGTACCGCTATGTCAGTTTCTCAAACATAGTTATTAACTAATTTATATTGTTTATTTCAAAATAGTTGATAGCTTATTTCCATTGACAACTTATTTTGATTCTTCAAAGACTGTGCGGAAGATGGTAGATAAAACCCACTACACTGATGGCTATGAATTAACGTATAAGGAGAAAAATCATCTGATCGCATTTTGTACTCTTCTTGAGAATTACAATAACTATTATCGAACTCCTCCAAATTATGGTGAATACGTGCCACTAGTGCATGTGTTGAACCACGTAACTTCTCTGGAGATACCCTGGTAAGATTTTTTACTATTACGACATCCGTGCATCTTTTGCATACTTCTAAAACTAGTACATCATTGCTAACTACGAAGTTATTATTATGGTTTTCAACAGAAACTCCCGATGGATTGTGTGCCTCATCTTATGTCTCTACATGGTCGCCTCTCAGTTCTGAACATACTGCCAGGTAAATCTACGGAGCTCACCTGTGCATATCGGATTTCTAAAACCCGTGAACACATGTGCATCAAAGAATGGAAGAAATGTATGGACATTCGCAAGGAGGTTCTTGGAAGTAACATTCAGCGAAAGGCAAGAATTGGAGATAGGCTAATCTCCATTCTCCATAATGGAGAGTCAGGGGCTATCTTGTTTTTTGCTATTTTACCTTAGAAAATGTAGTAGGTCTTAATCGAATGTAATAGGTCCTATGAGGTACAATATGTTTATTATCTGGTAATGTGTTAGAGTTGATAATGAGGAGTACTTGTGATTACGACTAGTAACCAATTTGCTATGTGATGTCATTGATGAAAACGATGATCTTGAGGAGGTGTTATATGACAATCATGTATTATGATGATAAGTTGTTAATGATATGATGATGATGATGATATTATTATATCATTGGGTGAAAGAACCGCGGATTAGTTTCAAGTGGATGGACATCCACTTGAAACTAGTCCACGGTTCTTTCACCCCGTGATGTAATAACTCATTATGATGTTAAAACAATCTCTAAATTCCTGTTGTATGAAAACTTGTGTAAAGGTGTATGAATACAACATGAAATAAAAAAGAAATAAAATACTAAATAATAGTAGGAGCACGGGAAAGGAGAAGCGCTACTACTAATTACCAGTAGCGCTGTTCTAAAGAAGCGCTACTACTAAGTCAATTTCGCAGTAGCATGGATCTAGGCGCGCTATTGCTAAGCATTAGCTGTAGCGCCTTATCAGTAGCGCTCCTGCCCGCGCTACTGATAGGCCTAAAACCCGCGCTGCTGCTAGGCTTTTCCCTAGTAGTGTTAGGTCATCCACTTGAGGGAAAATTGCTACTGTCCTACAAAACTCTGCGCCTGGAGGCCCAACACGAGTCTAAAAGAATAAAGTTGCGTAGTAGACTTCAGGATTGCCATGCAATGGATGCACTAGAGCTATAAGTGTATGAAATCTCAAAAGATAACAAAGTGGGTGTGCATCCAACCTGCTTGCTCATGAAGACCGCGGGCATTTGAGGAAGCCCATCGTTGGAATATACAAACCAAGTTCTATAATGAAAAATTCCCACTAGTAATATATGAAAGTGACAATACAGGAGACTCTCTACCATGAAGAACATGGTGCTACTTTGAAGCACAAGTGTGGAAAAGGATAGTAACATTGTCCCTTCTCTTTTTTTTGTTCTCTTATTTTTTTCATTTTGTTGGGCACTTTGGCCTCTTTTTTCTTGGTGAAAGTGCTAGTTATCGACTAGAGGGAGGGGGGTGAATAGGCGATTTTTATGAAAGACTTCAAAACATGGGAGTTTCAAAGACAAACAGGAGAAACAACACTATTCGTATGCAGCGGAAGGTTGACTACACTAGACAAACCATAGTCAAGTATTCAATGATGTGAAAGCATGAAGACTATTAGCAGCTAGGTAGTAAGGATCAGGGTGGAAGATAGTATGAAGCCAATGAGAACAAGTAGTCGCACAATGAAGTCAAACAGGCAGAGCAATCAGGCAATGACTTCACAGGGACAAACTGCAAGTAAGGAGAGTAAGAGATAGAACCAGTGTGTTGGGAAGACAAGGATTTGTTCGACCAGTTCCAGTTGCTGTGACAACTGTACGTCTGGTTAGGGAGGCTGAGATTGAACTCAGAAGACCGGGTCTTCACCTTATTCCCCTTGAGCTAAGGACACACAGTCCTCGCCCAATCACTCTGGTAAGTCTTCAAGGTAGACTTCCAAACCTTCACAGACTTCGTTCACCGGCAATCCACAATGACTCTTGGATGCTCAGAACGCGACGCCTAACCGGCTGGAGGATTCACAGTCCTCAAGTGTAACAAGTCTTCATATCACGCGGACAGAAAGACTTCAGTGATGCCAAACACTCTCTGGGCTCTGGGTGTTTTGGGCTTTGTCCTCGCAAGGATTCTCTCTCTCAAAGGCTTCGGAGGTGGGTTGCTCTCAAACGACAAAAGCCATATCTAACTCTGAGCAGCCTCCAATTTATGGTGTAGGGGTGGGCTATTTATAGCCACTAGGCAACCCGACCTGATTTGTCCGAAATGACCCTGGGTCACTAAGGAACTGACATGTGTCACAACGGTCAGATTGCAAACACACGCGACAGCTTGACTTGGGCTACAAGTAAAGCTGACTTATCCGTCTCTAGATAAGATTTGCTCTCATTGTCTTCGCTCGAAGACATAAGATTTGGTTGAGCATCACTTCAGTCACTCTGACTTTGTTCACTTGGACCCCACTTAACAGTACGGTGGTTCCTATGACTCAACAAAGAAGAAGAGAAACAACGAAACTACTAAGTCTTCGCACTCCATAGTCTTCACTCAATGTTTTCTTCTGTCATAGTCTTCATTGTGAATGTCTTCACGTACCACCATTATCTTCAATGTCTTCATACATTTTTAGGGGTCATCTCCGGTAGGTAAACCGAATCAAGGAGGGACTACTACCTGTGTTATCCTGCAATTCTCACAAACACATTAGTCCCTCAACCACGTTTGTCGTCAATACTCCAAAACCAAACTAGGGGTGGCACTAGATGCACTTACAATCTCCCCCTTTTTGGTGATTGATGACAAACAGATTGAAGTTTTCAACGGGGATATAAATATGTGAAATTGTAAAGGATGAGGTATTGTCTTCGTAAGTAGCAACAGGCTCCCCCTGAAGATGTGCATATAAATAATTTTCTTTTGGAATGCAAATGCACATGGCAGGTTCTACTTGTGGAGATCCTCTTCAACTTATGAAGACAAATCATCATGCAAGATTGGATGTAACGAAGATAATGACATGCATAATGAAAAATGGATGTCTTCAAAATGGTTTAAGTGCGAAGTTATCATCGCACATGCGGAATTTATCATCGCATCACAAAATAGAAAATAAGTAGCTGACGACCATCGAGTTTAAGTGTTACAACTCAGAGAACCAAATGTATCAGGAGCAAGAGTTGTAAACACTAGGAAAAATATAATGCAACCGCCCATATGAACCCGCTTGAAGACTACCAACTCATAGATTCTCCCCCTTTTGTCAGTAAGGACCAAAAAGGTTTGAAGATAGTGAGCCTCTACTCGTTCCCAGAAGGAGTAGGAGAAGATGCAGGGTTGGTGTCGAGGTTTGGCGGTGCAGACGAACTTGGAGCAGTGTCGATACGTGTTGGAGGTGGCGAAGTATCATCATCTTGATCATCGATCACACGAGCATTCACAGTTGCAGCAGAAGAGGAGTACTCTGAGTCTTCAAGCGATGGAGTGCGCCGCAGAAAAACATTTCTGGGCGGAGTGGAATCAAACTTGAATCGTTCTGAGAAGCCATCGTCCTGAAGGTCTTCCTCAGCACACATAAGCGTCAGCCCTTTCCATGTGCGTCGACAGGTTTCATGCGCGACAAAGGTATTCTTGGTTGCAAGGTTGCGAATGCGGTTGATGTCAGTCATGATGCTCTGCATCTGGCGCTTGAGCCAATCATGATGCCTATCCTACTTTTGATGCAGGCCAACGAGAAGCTCTCAGTCATTGAGAACGCGAGATCGCTTTCGAGGCTATTGAGCAATTGTGCTGTCAGTGGCTTTGGTTTGGGCACGGTGAGGCGCACGTGTAGTAGCAGCCAATGGATAGACTCGAGTGGCAGCCAGCACACCTTCAATGGGCTGAGTGAAGCTCTGACGATCAACGTTATGAAGATAAAGTGGCTCCTTGTCAGGCTCTAGATAGATGGCTTCAACAGACATATCGACATCTGGCAAGAAGACGGTGTGGTTGCGTGCAGATGGCTGATAGTTGAAAGCAGAGTGAAGCTTGATCAGACGCATGATCCATGGAGCATAGAACTTCAAGCCAAAAATGTCAGATCCTGATGCAACAAGATGATGAATGAAGAAATCTTGTGCATTGAAGCATTTTCCATGAAGAATATGGAAGACCAATGTATTCATTGCACCTTCTAGCTTAGCCTTTGGAGAATGTCCTTTGATGGGCCAGAGAGTTCGCCTTATGATGTGATAGATTGTGCGTGGCTGATACTCAAGGTCTTCAACAAAGAACTCCATAGGGTATTCTGCATCTGGAGGCAATGGCTTCATCATGCTGAGCATCTGGCTCATGTCGGGTTCTGGCTTGTGAAAGATGCTTTGCACAGCTGCAGTGTGAAGCTGACAACCAGGTTCATAGAGATCACCTGGAGTGGGCAGGCCAGTAAGCTCAATGACATCAAATGCTTTGGCTTCATGATGGACATTTCCTGTCATCCACTCAAGGACCCAAGTCTTAGGATCCCTGTTGTAACCTCTGATATGAAGAGTGGCGTAGAATTGAAGTAGCAACTCTTCATTCCAGTGCTCCTTATCAGTGAAGAAATGCAGTAAGCCAGCCTCTTTGAAGCAATCTAGAGCTTCTTCTAAGCAGGGTAGGCCAGCTATGGCTTCAGTATCAAGGAGCATATGCGGAAATATGCGGCCTTGGTTGTACAGAATGCATGAATAATAGTTGCGCTTCTGATAACTCCAGAACCGATCAGATGAAATCCTGGGCGTGGTGTAGGGGTTCTTATCGCTATCGAAGAAGGTGTTGTGTGTAATGAAGCCGTTGCCATGGAAAGATCCTGGTGAAGTGGCAGTACTTGGAAATCTGGGTAGTCTTGGCTTTAGCTTCTGAACCTGAGGCCTGTGCTCGACATGGTAATCAAATTGAGGACCAGCAGCAGGTGGAGGAATCAGAATAGGCCATCTGATGGTGACAAGTTGGCCATAGTTGTATGCTTGCTCGATGGTATGTGGCCTTGGAGGCGGAACAGGAGCAGTGGCATTGACTTCAGGCTGCGGATTTGTGTCAGGTGCGGCATTGACTTCAGCTGCTTCATGGGCTTCATTGGGCACGGGTGCATTGCCCACTGTAGGCTCCACATTGGCTTCGGCCATGACAACGTCATTGGCTTCAAGAATGTCAGTTGTGGCAGCCTCAGGATTCTCACCCTCCACTTGAATAGCTGGAGGTTCGGGCATAGACGGGTTCTCTTCATTGACTTCTTCTTGAGTTGCAGGGGGAGTAGCGACATGCTCTTCTTCTTGTGTTGCTCCGGCTGATGCAGCCGGAGGGTCTTCAGCAGCATTGGCTTTAGACATAGGGACCGTCACAGAAGGATTGTCTTCAAAGAACACTTGACGTGCCACTGAACTTGACAAGTTGGAGCCCTCTTCTGTGATTGTGATCATGGAGACAGATGGCCTCAGGCCTTTGCGAAGCCGTAGGAATACGGGCGATGCCTTTGGTGATGGTGATGTCTCCATGTAGTTGTCATCATTGGACATGGGGCTGATGACGGGCACAGATGACGGTTGGGGTGTACTTGGTGAGTCTTGATGTGGGGTAGCTAGCTGGGGGCGATCAGCCCATGATGCATCTTGTGAGATCGGCATCAAAGTACGAACAATACTGATAAGCTCACTATTCGTTTGAACAGGAGATGATACCGTTGGGCGCTCGATTTGAGGAAGAACTTCATCATCTTCTATATTGTCCTAGGGACCAATGTCTTCAGTCGCGATAGGATCAACAACTGGAACTTCTTGTTCTTCAGGAGCCTCTGTGGAAGCAGGCTCATGAACAATCATTCGACGCTCTTGGTTTGTAGACGGAGGGGGAACAAAGGCAAGGGGTTCAACAACAAGGGGCTCTCTAGGAGCAGCCCAATCTCTCTTCTTGGTCTTCCTCTTCTTAGGGGGTGGTGCTTTATCAGTGGTATGCTTGGTTTTCCTCTTCCTGGCTTCGGCTTCAGCTGCCTTGGTTTTCTTCTGTTCAGAAGCCACTGTGGGGACCTTAGGCTTCGAGCCTGTCATGCTAGCAGGGAAGACAATGCGATGTTCTTCCCACCTTGGAGCTTTAGTGGGGGCCATAGTAGACTTCTTCTTTTGCTTGGCAGCCATCTTGGGGTCAATACCAGGATGCCCAAGTGCCTTGCACTTTTTAGCTTCGTTGTAAGCTTGAACACACTTGGCGGCAAGATTTTTCATGCGCTCTCTTGAGCCTTTGGCTTCTTCACGCTTCTTGTGAAAGGCTTCTTTAAGGTCATTCAGCATCACCTTGAATTTTTGGACATCAGCCACACTCAGCTTGGCCACATGCTTCTTGAACTATTCCTTCTCGAAATCAATTTTGTGTTTCAGTTCAACAATTCGCTGGGCCAGAGCTAGCTCAGGGGCAATTGCGCCTTGGAAGGCGACGCTGATGCCAATGGGAAGTTGAAGATCATCAAAGCTGAGATCTTGATTGTCGAACCATTCATCAATGAAATTGTGCAAGATATTCACATCAAAGAGGGGCAGATCATTGAAGATCTCCGCCTCTTGCTTGCTCTTGATCAGCTGTTCCAGAGCATCCTCACCAAATTCTTCATCTGAAGACAAATCAATGGCTTCAGATTCGTTCCTCAGAACGACAGCTGGTGTCAGTGCTTGGCTGAGTCTCTGAACATGTTTCTTCTATGGCTTCTCACGCTTCTTGGAGACGCGAGAGAGATCTTCAGAGTTTTTGTTGGGAGCAGAAGGGGCAGTTGCCAATGGCTTCACTATCGAAGCCTTTGGAGCAGCAGATGGTTTTGAAGCTTTAGTCTTCTTTTTCTTCTGAGGCTTTGGAGCTGAAGCTGGAGCTTCTTCGGTGTCAGAATCATCATCAGAATGATCCACTTTGGCACCTTGAACAGTAATGTGAGTGATGAGGCCAGCAAGGTTGTAGAAGGGGCCAATACTATTTTCATTGGCTTCACGGGTGCCATTGTCCCGAGGTGAGGAGGGACCAGGGTTGAAGTCAAGCCGCAGAGCCTTCTTGTTCTTCGCAGCTGAGTCTTTGGCAAACTGGTAGTTGCGCTTGAACAGACTGTCTTGACGACAACAGAGTAGTGAAGATGTGTCAGCATTCTCAAGCTCTGGTCCGCGAACCATGCAAGGATAGAATTCCCGTTGGATGGCTTCGGAAAGAGACTGGGGTTGAAGATTTTTGTACACAATATCTCCCCAGGGTGCCTTGATGGCATTTTTCTCTGCATATTCTTCAGTGACGAAGCGGTATTTGAACCATTCTTCAGCCCAATATCTTTGAATCCATTGGATTTGATTCTTGCGTTCAGTATAGGTTTCTTCTAGATCAGTTTTGTACATCTCGTGCAAATCTGGAGGTAAATCCTTGGAGCTGTTACCACGATGCTGTCTGCCTCCCTTTCTTGTTGACTTTTCAATTGCCATGAAGTGTAAACTGAAAGGCTTCAGTACGTGCAATGGCTTCAAATGGCTGGACTGACAGCAACTCGCTTCAGGTGAGTTGATGTGACTCTGTAAGAATTCTGCAAACGAATGCAGACTATGAGAACCAAGGGATTCTCCCACGGACATGTACCTGTGACAGCATTAAAGGTGTGGGGGAAGGGGAAGAGGTCATATGCATTCTGAGAAGATTTTGAAGATAAATCAGTTTGAAGACATTGACCTCATATCGCGAAGACATTCACTTATATAATGAGGGTTGGTTCCAGAGTTGTACAAATCCAAGAATAAGTACAAGTGAGGAATCTAACTTATGAAAGCATAAGTGAATATACTAGGCAGAATACGAGATGTAGAAGGAGATAGATTCATGTTCGAAGATCTAGAAACCACTTTTGGTAGGAAGGGATGCATGTATCAGATAAAAAAGACGATAAAAAGTAAACTTTTATTACCACATGAAGAACTGCTAGACGGAGCAAAGATGGATGCCGAGCAGTTCGATCTCCCGTGCCCTAACTTGGCGACGAGAGACAGCTACGGCGGCGGCGGAGAAGATGAGGTCCGCGGCCGGCGTGAGGAAGGCGTCGGAGAAGTCGCGGCAGCTAAGCGCTTCGTCGCCGGCGTCGTCGAGTGCTAGCGGGGGCGCTAGAGTTTTTGAGAGGTGGCGAGGTGGAAGAAAGATTTTGACAGCGATGGGATGTGCATTTATAAGGAAAGGGACAACACAACATAATTACGCAGGTGCCCCTAGCGGTTCACATCTGATGAACACGTGGCAAGAATGCAACACCTTGGAAGTTGTTCCTTGTTCCCACGCACGCCTGGATTATCGGGGTGGTCGTTCCGAATTCTCCGGGTTTTAGGCAAAAAGGATATGGCATTAAAACAGACATAAATGTTTGTCAGATTGACTTCAGCTGACAAGGTTCAATGAAGACAATTGACCGTTTTCAATAGAATGCATATGATTTGGATAGATAGAGTTGAGGTAGAAGCATAGATAGGTTAGGGTCCGATCACATTCACTTAGATCAAAAGATTCAACAAGAAGTCATAGCTATAAGTGAATGTTGTTGAGGACAGAACACAAGTAGTATATAACTAGTTTAAGGACAAATCAACCAGATGAAGATAAACTTGAATACAAGTTAGGGATGAAGATAAATCAATTATGAAGACTTTGCAAACATAACACCAAGAGAAACACTTCAAACAAAAGTTTGGTGGTGGCGTTACCCACCGTATAGGAAGTATTGGACCCAAACACGGCGCACAATTATCGTGGCGCTCCGAAGTCAAATTCCGCATTAATGTATTCACACTTGGAATGTATGTCTTCATTGATTGAAGATATACGTTACTTCGTGTGTTGCACATCTAAGTCATCAAAATGCATACGTGTTAGGATGTGTGTCCAATTCACAGGACATTTGAGGATTCCAAGATATTTAGCTCACACTGCAACTTGCAAAACCTTTTCTCATCCAAGGGCTTTGTGAAGATATCAGCCAATTGCTCTGCAGTGTTGACGTGAATGATATCAATATCTTCCTTCGTAACATGATCTCTGAGAAAGTGATGACGAATCTCAATGTGCTTTGTCTTCGAGTGCTGAACTGGATTGTTGGCAATCTTGATGGCACTCTCATTGTCGTAGTAGAGAGGCACATTCTTCAGGTGTATACCATAGTCCTTGAGAGTTTGCTTCATCCAGAGAAGCTGAGCACAGCAAGATCCAACAGCAATGTATTCGGATTCAGCAGTGGAGAGAGATACACACTTCTGCTTCTTTGAAGACCAACAGACAAGTGATCGTCCAAGAAAGTGACATGTGCCTGATGTGGACTTGCGATCAACCTTGTCACCAGCATAATCAGCATCTGAGAATCCAACTAGATCAAACTCTGAGCCCTTTGGATACCATAATCCTAGTGTTGGTGTGTAAGCCAAATATCAAAGTATTCGCTTCACAGCTAAGTGATGCGATTCCTTTGGTGCCGCTTGGAATCGGGCACACATGCAAACACTAAGCATTATATCTGGCCTAGATGCACATAAATAAAGCAAAGAACCAATCATGGAGCGGTATACCTTTTGGTCGAATTCTTTAACATTTTTGTCGGGACCCAGATGACTTTTGCTTGGCATTGGCGTCATGTATCCTTTGCAGTCTTGCAGTCCAAACTTCTTCATGCAATCTTTGAGATGTTTTTCTTGAGAGATGAAGATGCCGTTGCGTTGCTGACGGATTTGGAGACCCAGAAAGAACTTCAGTTCACCCATCATGGATATTTGATATTGCTCTTGCATCATATGACCAAACTCATCACTGTATTTCTTGTTGGTGCAGCCGAAGATAATGTCATCCACATATATTTGGCACACAAACAGTTCACCGTCATAAGTCTTCGTGAAGAGAGTAGGGTCCAGTGAACCAGGTTTGAAACCTTTGCTCTTCAGGAAGTCCTTGAGCGTATCATACTAAGCGTGAGGGGCTTGTTTGAGGCCATACAGTACCTTGTTGAGCTTGTACACCATAGCAGGATGTTTTGGATCTTCAAAGCCAGGAGGTTGTGCAAAATATGCTTCTTCTTCTATCTTTCCATTGAGAAAAACACGCTTCACATCCATTTGATATAGGAGAATGTTGTGATGATTTGCATAGGAAAGTAGTATGTGAATAGCTTCAAGCCTTGCCACAGGAGCAAAAGTTTTATCAAAGTCAATCCCTTCCACTTGAGTGTAGCCTTGAGCAACTAGACGAGCTTTGTTTCTGACCACTTGACCATGTTCATCTTGCTTGTTGCGATATATCCATTTGGTGCCAATGATATTGTGCTTCCGAGGATCAGGTCGCTTGACCAGTTCCCACACATTGTTCAACTCAAACTATTGAAGCTCTTCTTGCATGGCTTGAATCCATTCAGGTTCCATGAAGGCTTCAGTCACTTTCATGGGTTCTGAGATTGAGACGAATGCAAAGTGTCCACAGAAATTGGTGAGTTGTGTTGCTCTTTGTGTGGCTCTTGAACAAGTGAGTGGACCAGGTGCATTGAGGCAATCAATCATCTTCTCAATATGTACTTCATTCGCAACACGAGGATGAGCAGGACGAAGATTTTGCTCTTGCTGATCATTTTCATTATTTGGGGAATTGTCTTCAGGCTGAGCGTTGTGTTCAGGTTGATCAGGTGCAGAAATGACAAGTTCCTCTTCAGACAAACTCCCAAAGGGTATGATTTCGCCAGTTCCCATTTGCTTGATTGACTCACTAGGGGATAACTCATCTAGCACATTTGGCAGATGCTCTCTTTGTGAGCCGTTAGTCTCATCGAACCGCACATACACAATTTCAACCACTTTATAGTGAAAGAGGTTGAAGACTCTGTAGGAGTGCGAATCCTTTCCGTAACCAAGCATAAAACCTTCATGTGCTTTCGGTGCAAATTTTGAAGTGTGATGAGGATCCTTGATCCAGCACCTAGCACCAAATACTCTGAGGTAACTTACGTTTGGCTTCTTACCAGTTAGGAGCTCGTAGGAAGTTTTCTTTAGAAGCTTGTGAAGATAAACACGGTTGATGATGTGGCATGCAGTGTCAATGCCTTCAGGCCAGAACTTTCATGGAGTCTTATACTCATCAAGCATCGTTCGAGCCATCTCAATAAGAGTTCTGTTCTTGCGCTCGGCGATGCCATTCTGCTGAGGCATGTAGGGAGCAGAGAACTCATGAGTGATACCCATGGTATCCAGGTAGAGGTCGAGGACGGTGTTCTTGAACTCAGTGCCGTTGTCGCTTCTGATGTGCTTGATCTTGACACCGTAGTTCGTCATGGCACGATTGGCAAAGCGTCTGAAGACATCCTGCACTTCAGTCTTGTAGAGGATTATATGCACCCAAGTGTATCGAGAGTAATCATCAACAATGATGAAGCCATAGAGGCAGGCAGTAGCATTGAGAGTGGAATAGTGAGTAGGTCCAAATAAGTCCATGTCCAGCAGCTCGAAGGGTTGAGATGTGGTCATGATAGTCTTCGAGGGATGCTTGGCTCTTGTCATCTTTCCAGCTTCGCATGCGCCACACAAATGACCCTTCTTGAACTTGACGCCTTCGATGCCCACAACATGCATCTTCTTCGCGAGAGTGTGCAAGTTCCTCATGCCAGCATGCCCTAGCCTTCGATTCCAAAGCCAGCATTCTGAAGCTTTTGCAAGAAGACATACGGCCATCTTTGGACCTGCTGAGAAATCTACCATATACAGATCATATTTCCCGTACCCTTCGAAGAATAGAGACTTGTTAGATTCCATTAGTACAAGGCAACGATATTTTCCAAATAGCACAATCATGTTTAAGTCACAAAGCATCGATACCGACATTAAGTTGAAACCAAGGGATTCAACAAGCATCACTTTGTCCATGTGTTGATCCCTTGAGATTGCAACTCTACCTAGGCCTAATACCTTGCTTTTACCAGTGTTAGCAAATGTGATGCGACTCTTGTCTGATGGACGCAGCGTTGAATCCATCAGAAGACTTCGATCGCCAGTCATGTGATTAGTGCATCCACTGTCCATAATCAATTCTGAAGCACGAGGTGCCGTGGCCTGCAGTGCTGTCGGGGAAACTGATCCACGAACACCTATGGGACCGGCGGACCGAGCCCCTTTCGGTTCGGCGGGGGGCGGAGATCGCACGAAGAGCAGATCGAGGTGAAGCACACGAGCGGTTTACCCAGCTTCGAAGCTCTCCGGGGAGATAATACTCCTACTGCTACTTGTCTGATTGTATTGAGTTCTTGCTCGAGAGCGCTGAGTGCTACAGTGCACTCTAGCTGCTAACGAGACCGAGCGTGAGTGTTTTCTGGCTTCGAACCTCCCGACCCCTCCCTCCGTTGCGCATGGGCCTCCTTTTATATGCTAAAGGGGTCACCGATAGGTGGCAACGTAGACAAGGGTAAAAATGGAAAAGGAGATTGTGGTTGGTACAGCTACCTATACAGTGTATCCTACCTAACCCTGACGGCAGGGGACAAAGGCATTAAATGCCCGTCTATGTCGCCCAAACAGTACAGACAGGGACCGTCAGGGGCGCCACCGCTCGCCACGATGGCAATCTTGTCAGCGCCGCTTGCCACCGCGTACCGCTGGCTGCACAGCCTCTCGCCACGCGCGCCTGGAAAGGCCCCAGGCCGACACGTTGGTAGATGCGCTGGAGCATAGGTACAGGGTGGTAGCGTGCCGCGGCAAGTACCTTGCCACGGTCGTTGTCTTGTCGCATCCGGAAGCTTGTCGCTCACCGGGCCTTGCCGGGACGCGTGGCGCGTCGCGGCAAGTTCCTTGAGATGCCTTGGTTTGCCTTCCCGGCAAGCTCCTCTTGTCGGGGCCTTGTCTCTTTGACGTGAGTACTTTGCTCTTATGCCTTGGTTGCCCTTCCCGGCAAGCTCCTCTTGACGGGGCCTTGTCTCCTTGGCGTGAATACTTTGTTCTTGAATGGCTCCACAGGAACCACGGAGGACCTTGGCGGTTGCCCGGCAAGCCTTGCCGCGGGGTGCTGCAACTGCCCGTGCACAAGTTCGGGATAGTAGGGTACCCCTACTCTAGTACACCGACAGGAGCCCCCGGGCCTGAGCCACACACGGTGCCGAGCGCTATTGGGCCAGGCCCAAAATAGGGCACGGGCATGCGCGGCCTGGGTTACGCCGTATCTTACTCCGTATCCACCGCGCCCTCCCCGAACGGCACGCGTTGAATGCGGCGACGTGGGAGAAATCGTGGGTGGTTTCTTTATTCGGAAAGACGGAACGCCCGCCCCCTCCCCCTTTATAAGCAGGGGAAACAGGGGCAGTTCGCCCATCTCGCCGGTTGCTGCTCCAATCTCAGAAATCTCCGCCGCTCCCTCCCTCTTCCCAAAGCTGAAAGAGAGCAGCGCTCCGCCCCCCATCGCCACCAGCATCACCAACGCCGTCGATCTCCCCCCCCCACCTCCGCCATGGCTCCGAAATCCGACAAGGGGAAGG
>NC_041387.1:579746552-579756916 GCF_002162155.2 Triticum dicoccoides | reverse complement strand
CCCCCCAGCTTGGCGCGAAGGAGCTGAGGGAGTACTACTACCTCTTCTGGTCGACGGAGACGCGAGCGCATCCGCGCACAAAGGTACTCCCCGCTGCCGCTTCGGAACTGGCTCCAAATGGGTACCCCTTCTTCGCGCTGTTCTTCTACTGTGGGCTCTGCCCACCTTTCTCTGCATTTTTCTGCGACATCATGAACACCTACGGGTTCCGCCTCCTTGACTTCACCCCCAGTGTTGTCCTGACCATGGCAGTTTTCGCACATCTCTGCAAAAACTTTGTCGGAGTCCATCCCAACGTAGCTCTTTTCCGCCATTTCTTCATGCCCCGAGTAGAGAGAGGAGAGCCCTTATCCGGCGGAATCGCCTGGATCTCGAGGACCGGCAAGAAGGAGGCCTATCTGGAGGGAGAGCTCCGCAGCAAGTGGCTGGAATGGAGGGCAGAATGGTGCTGGATCGTCGAGGAGAACCCGCAGCCCTTCACCGCCCAGCGCCAAGTCCCAATAGCACGCGGCAAGCGACACGCTCTACTGCGGCAAGCAGTGCTGCTGCGGGAGCGCCTCACGCCGCTGCGGCAACTGGAGCGGGGTCTTCCCGGTCCGCCGCCACTGCCCCTGCCAAGCGGGCAAGGGAACCCACTCCTCCGCCTCGTCGCACCGGAGGCGAGCCGGACTTCGATCGTTTCGCGCTCAGCTCCGACGAGGAAGAAGAAGAGTAAGACTCTTTACTATACTTGTAATTCTTCAATTTTTGTCGCTTTGTCTTGTATCTGACTTGCTTCACTCTGAACCCATTCCTTTTCAGGACGCTGGCCCAGAGAGCGGAGAAGAGAGCCAAGGCCCCGGTAATTGTCATCGAGGACGATCCCACTGTGACGGCAGGGGACATGTCCGAGACTACCTTGCCGGACCCGGCAACCCTTCCTCCAAGCAGCCCCCAGCGCAGCCCCCAGCGTAAGTATATGGTTTATTTCCTGCTGTTGGGCGCGCATGGGTGCTTTTTCTTTGCTGATATCTGACTTTGGCTTGTGTAGGAGCAGAGCAGCCTCACCAGGAGTGCTCGGAAGCTGCTCCCGAAGTGCCATCTGCTTCAACTACACTGCCAAGGGAGAATTCCACGGCATGGGAGCATTCTTCGGCAAGGGAGAATTCTCCGGCAAAGGACCGTGCTCCGGCAAGGGAGAATTCTCTGGCAAGGGGCAGTTCTCCGGCAAGGGACAGCACCAGCGGTTGAGACCACGACTGCAGGCCCTAGTACAGGTAATCCTCTTGCCTGAAAACTTCCCTTGGGTTCTTCTTCTTCTGGTTTTCTTTTTGGATGTTTTCTTGACTTCTCTCCCTCTTTCCGTTCGTCAGATCCATCTGCCACGGAGCCGATGGAAATCAAGGCCGCCGGCGAGGAGAATGCGTGCAGCAATGCCGACGACGCCGTTGCCAACGAAGGAGGAGCCGGCACTGATGATCCTGCCGGCGAAGAGGCTGCCAAGGCTGCCGCCGCAGAAGCCGGCGAGGGATCCGGCGATCGCACTGACGACCCCGAGGCCGCAGGAGCGCCAGGTGCTACGCCGACTGCCGATCCCTCCGCCGCTGCTGCAGCGCCAGGCTCCGAAGAGCCCCAGCCCGGCGCCTACTTGAAGGCCGGCGACGACATCTTCATCAGGCTCCCCTAGGCGTCAAGCTCCAGGGCACCGGTTGAAGGAGAGATGCTAGATGGAGAGGTGCTTGCCTCCGCTGGGCTGACGCTGGTCGACGCGCCAAGCAGCAGCAGCGACGAGCCTGAGGAGGCGCGGCTGCTGCGGAAGCTGCTGTTACTCTACCGCGCCTGACAAGCCAAGCTGGTGTCCCGAGAAGCACTTGTCGCGAAGGCGGGAGTGGACATCGAGAAGCGCGCGGGGGAGCTCCGGGTTTTCAGGCAGGAAGCTCTCCGGGCTCTGGCGGAGGAGCGGGAACAAGTTGACGAGGAGCGGAAGTCCTTCCTCCTCGAGAAGGCTGAAATTGAAGAGCGACAGCGACTCGTTGCCGAGAAGCTGTCTGCGCAAGAAGGCGAGTTCGCGCAGCGCAAGGTCAACCTTGACAGCCATGAGGAGGAGCTTGCCGCGCGCGAGCAAACACTCAGCGGGGCTCTCAAGGAGGCAAAGGATGCTGCCGCAGCCGCCGAGGCCGCCAAGAAGGAGCTGGAGACAAAGATGGCGCAGCTGGAAGCCGATCTCAAGGCGAGCGGCGAGGAGCTTGCTGCGCTCAAGCGCGAGCGCGAGAAGGACGCCGCTGCTCATGGCGAGTTGCAAGGTCGTCTCGCTGAGAGGAGCAAGGAACTCAGCGCTGCCAAGGACTCCAACGCAGATCTCGAGTTGAAGCTGGCCACTTTGACTCAGACGCTGGACGACGCCAGGGAGCGGGAAGCGGCCTTGTCGGAGAAGATCAAGGCTGACGAGGCGCTGCTGGCGAATGCTGCTGCCGCCCAGGACACTTTTAGGGTGACCATGGAGCATTGGACCGAGGGTCTTGTGGATGCTGCCGCGGCCATCGACAAGGAGCTGACGCAGCTGGGGATGGAGGATTTCGGGTACTCCTCCGATGAGCACCTCCAACCTAGCGCCAAGCTCAGCTTGTTCTTCGGAGGCGTGGCGACGGCCCTCCAGCGACTCCGGGAGAAGATCCCAAAGCAGCTGGCCGACGAGTCGCGCAAGATCTGCGCAGGGGCTCTCCAAAAGGTGCTGGTGAAGGTGGCCTTCCGCAACCCAGGCCTCAACCTCACCAACGTCCTCAGGTCCTTGCCGCCGGATGCTGACCTGGAAGCGCTCAAGGCCCTTGTCGCACCCATTGTGGACAAGGTGAGCGGGATCAAGAGGGTTGAGGGCGATCGCGTAGATTAGGCTGCCCATTTTCTCTTTTCCTTGTCGCTGCTGGTCATGTTACGAGACAAACTATTAGAGCTGCGACAAGCTATCTTGTAATACGACTCTATTTTGGATAGCAATTTTCTATGTTATCTCCTTTACTTGATTCCTTCCTTTGTATGTTTTTGCCCTATGCTTTTAGGGAACTTGTCGGCGCAGGCACCTTAGCCGCGAGCGCTGAGTGCGGAACATCAGTAGCCTACTGGCGGTGCTGCTGCCGACAAGAAACCTTGTCGCAACTAGTTGCAGCTCACTTAAGTTGTTGAGCGGACTCGAAACAAAGTAAGGGCGCAACTAGCTACGAGTTGGTTCCTCCGCGCACAGGTTTTCCATACAAAGCACGGTCGTTCGAGGAAGATAACTTAAAAATTAAAACTAATTGCTCAAACTTTGGCAACTTAGCTTTTCTGTCGTTCGCTTCCCGGTAAGGCGAAACTTCCTTGAACGACGCCTGGTCCACACCATTATCTTCTCCTCCCCCCCAACAAACTTGTGCACGAGGGAACTTCCTTCCTTTGAGAAAGAGAAAGCAGAGAAAATAATGATATGAAGCCTTACGGCTCGTTATTGCTTACCGGGGGTATGTGCTGCACAAAGTGTCAGATACATGCATGCAAAGAAATATAGAAAGCATGAAATTGACAAGATGTGCAGAGCATATGAGCTTTACTTATGCACGGGATCTGCGCCCGGCTTTGTACAAAGGATTACATGCAACATCGGCAAGACTTGTACAAAAGGTGGTTGCCGGAACAGGTTCCGGCAACCGCGCCTTATGGGTAAAACTTACGAAGATGCTCAATGTTCCAGGAGTTGCTCACCGGAATGCCATCTTCGGTCTCAAGGCGGACAGCGCCAGGCCTAGTGACTCGTTTCACCCGGTAAGGGCCTTCCCACTTTGGCGTCAACTTGTTGGAATCCTTGGCAGACTGAACGCGCCGAAGAAGAAGGTCGCCTTCCTCGAGACTTCTGGCATTAACTTTGCAGCTATGGTAGCGGCGCAAAGCTTGCTGGTATCGAGCAGCTCGTACAGCAGCCTGAAGACGGTCCTCCTCAAGGAGCAGCGCGTCGTCTTGTCGCAGCTGCTCTTGCTCAAGCTCATCATAAGCGAGCACTCGAGGTGACCCGTATACGAGTTCCGTGGGGAGAACTGCCTCTGCTCCATAGACTAGAGCAAAAGGCGTCTGGCCGGTGGCTCGATTTGGCGTCGTCCTGACCGACCAAAGAACCACCGGCAGCTCCTCAATCCAGTTCTTTCCGCACTTGCGTAGCCTGTCGAAAGTCCTGGTCTTGAGCCCGCGCAACACTTCAGCATTTGCCCTCTCCGCTTGACCGTTGCTTCTCGGATGAGCAACAGAAGCGAAGCAGACCTTGGCGCCAAGATCATGGACATACTGCATGAAGGTGCGACTCGTGAATTGTGTGCCGTTGTCGGTGATGATCCTGCTAGGGATCCCGAAACGGCAAACAATCAACCTAAATAACTTGACTGCTGACTGTGCTGTCACCTTCCTCACTGCTTCCACTTCCGGCCACTTTGTGAACTTGTCGGTTGCAACGTACAAGTACTCAAAGCCCCCGACAGCTCGGGGAAAGGGGCCGAGGATGTCGAGCCCCCAGACCGAAAATGGCCAGGATAAAGGGATCGTCTGGAGAGCTTGAGCTGACTGGTGTATCTGCTTAGAATGGAACTGGCACGCTTCACACTTGGTTACTTGTGCAGTTGCATCCTGGAGGGCTGTCGGCCAAAAGAAACCTTGCCGGAATGCTTTGCCGGCAAGTGCTCTTGTGCCAATGTGGTGACCACATATGCCTCCATGTATCTCTGCCAACAGCTTTTGTCCGTCTTCCCGGTGAATACACTTCAATTTCACACCGTTGAGTCTTCTTCTGTATAGTGTGTTGTCAACAAACTGGTACATACTTGACTGCCGGGCTACTCTTTCCGCTTCTTCCTGCTCTTCTGGAAGTTCTCCGGTCTGAAGGAAACGGACAATCTGCTGTGCCCATGCTGGAGCCTGCGGCTCGACAACAAGGACTAAAGGCATGTCTGCTGCTGCGGGAACATCCGCTTCTACGGAGAGAACCTGCGGCTCAGCCGGAGCTTGACGTTCCCCGGCAAGCTTGCCGGAGCAAAACCTGTCGGGAGCGTCTGCTTCAACGGAACAAGCCATAAGGCTTGCCGGAGCAGACTGCTCCTCAGCACCCTTGGTGTTGATCTTGGGGACCTTCTTGGCGGCAGCTTCGGGGAGCTCGGCCGGAAAATAGTCACCAGAAATAAACTTCCTCTTCTTGCTCTGTCCAGTTGATGGCGTTACAGTTGGTTGAGTCAGTCTAAGCACAAAGATCCCTGGTTCCACAGGTAACTTAAGTGCGGCGCACTTTGACAGGCCATCGGCAATGTCGTTCTGAGCTCTTGGGACATGTTCCATTTGTAGGCCATCAAAGTGCTCTTCTAGCTTTCTCACTTCATTGACGTAAGCTTCCATCAACGGACTCTGATAATTCTTGTTCACTTGGTGGACGACAAGCTGTGAGTCACCCCTGACAATGAGCTTCTTGATCCCAAGGTCTGCTGCGATCCTGAGACCGGCAAGCAAACCTTCATACTCTGCAGTATTGTTCGTTGCTTGCTGCTTGGGAAAGTGCATCTGGACTATGTACTTGAGGTGCTCTCCGGTGGGTGCGACAAGTAGCACGCCCGCACCGGCGCCTTGCAGCGAGAAGGCACCGTCGAAGTACATCAGCCACTCTTTGCTTGCTTCCTTGACGGGGATGCTTGTCTCCGGAATTTGTTCATCTTGTGTTGGCGTCCATTCTGCTATGAACTCTGCCAACGCTCTGCTTTGGATAGTTGAAGTGCTCTCAAACTTGAGGCCAAAGCTTGACAGTTCCAGTGCCCACTCGACAATCCTGCCTGTCGCTTCTGGATTTTGGAGTATCCTCTTCAGCGGAAAACGAGTGACGACTGTGATCTCATGTGCTTGAAAGTAATGGCGCAGCTTTCTCGAGGCCATGAGAAGGCCGAAAAGCAATTTCTGCACACCAGAGTACCTTGACCTAGCCCCCTGCAGAAGAGAACTGACAAAGTAAACTGGGAGATGCACCATTCTTTTCTGCATCTTCTCATGTGACTGCGCAGATCCATCTTTGTCGGGACCAGAGCTTGCCAGTGAAGTCCTCTGCTTGTCGCTGGATGCATCTGCCGTGGTTGCTGGATCATCATCTGCCTCCCTCTCCGCTACTAACGCAGCACTAACCACTTGATTGGTTGCCGCTATATATAGCAGCAACTTCTCTTGTGGCTTAGGTGCGACAAGTATTGGAGTGGAGGACAGGTATCTCTTTAAGTCTTGCAGCGCTGCCTCCGCTTCCGGAGTCCATTTCATTGGACCTGCCTTTTTCAATATTTTGAAAAATGGCAGGGCATGCTTAGCAGACCTAGAGATAAACCTGGCAGGGCACGCTCAGCAGACCTAGAGATAAACCTGCTGAGAGAAGCTACGCAGCCGGCAAGTCTTCGTACATCCTTGACGCGCTTTGGTGCTTCTATCTGCTCAATGGCCTTGATCTTGTCGGGATTGGCTTCAATTCCCCGCTGAGATACGAAGAACCCGAGATGCTTGCCGGAGGGGACTCCAAACACACACTTCTCGGGGTTAAGCTTGAGGTTGATCTTGCGCAGATTTGCAAAGGTTTTGTCTAAATCTTGAATCAGAGTCGCCTTGTCCTTGCTCTTAACCACTATATCATCCATGTAGGCTTCCACATTTCTGTGCATTTCCGGCTCAAAAGCATGATGGACTACCCTTGCAAATGTTGAACCAGCATTCTTTAAACCGAAAGGCATCCGTACGAAACAGTATGTGCCACATGGGGTGATGAATGCGGTTTTCTCCTCATCCTCTTCTGCCATGAAGATCTGATGGTATCCTGAGTATGCATCAAGAAATGAAAGCAAGTCACATCCGGCCGTGGAGTCAACAATCTGGTCGATGCGCGGCAAGGGAAGGGGGTCTTTGGGACAAGCTTTATTGACATCGGTAAAGTTGATACAAAGCCTCCATTTCCCGTTTGCCTTGCGCATGACTACAGGGTTGGCCAACCACGTAGGATGGAGCACTCCTCTAACAAGGCCTGCTGCTTCCAATTTCTTGATTTCTTCTGCGATGAATTCGTGGCGCTCCACTGCTTGCTTCCTAACTTTCTGCTTGACGGGCCGCGCATGAGGACAGACGGCAAGATGGTGCTGGATTACTTTCCTGGGAACACCGGGGATGTCAGATGGTTGCCACGCAAATACGTCGACGTTCGCCCGCTGGAAAGCAACGAGCGCGCTTTCCTATTTAGGGTCGAGAGTGGCACTGATGGTGAAGGTACCACCAGTACCATCCTCCTTGGCGGACACCTTCTTGGTCTCTGGTGGAGCTGCCATTGTCCTCTTACATTTGTCGGTGGAGCTCGATGGTGCGTCCTCGACGGTAGCGCAGCACTCCGAAGAGGTGCGCTTGCCGGAGTGGGCATCAGAACTCTTGTCGGACTTGGTCTTCTTCTTCGCCCCGGGAGCTTCAGCGGCAAGTGACTTGCGATCCATTGCGGCTGCTGCTTCCCGGTAGATCTTGTCGGCGCAGATAAGGGCATCCTTCTTGTCGCCAGGGACAGAGATGACACTTATCGGGCCTGGCATCTTCAGCATGTTATATGCATAGTGAGAGGCTGCCATGAATTTGGCGAGTGCTGGACGGCCGAGTATCCCATTGTAAGGCAATGGAAAGTCAGCAACGTCAAAAGTGACCCTCTCAGTCCTGAAGTTCAACTCGCTGCCAAATGTCATCGGCAACGTAATCTTTCCCTTCGGCTGGCTCCTTCCCGGATTGATTCCTTGGAATGTGCCGGTCTCTTCAAGCTCGCCATCAGGGATCTGGAGTTTCTGGAGCACCGTGGAGGAGATCAGGTTCAAGCCGGCTCCGCCGTCAACTAGCATCTTAGTGACCTTGAGGTTGCAGATAGTTGGTGAAACCAACATCGGCAAATGCCCGACCGCAGTTATGCGATCAGGGTGGTCCTCAATGTCAAAGATGATAGGCGTGCTGGACCATTTCAGAGGATTGCGTGACTCGATGGGTGGTTCCGCCGCATTGACTTCCTGCACCCACTACTTGAGCTGGCGGTGTGAAGTATGCAGAGAAGCACCGCCGTCAACGCACAAGACCTCTGTGGCTTTCTGGAACTCCTGCTCATCGGTCTTGTCATCGTCCATATCTTCATCCTCGTCGTCATCTTCATCCTTGTCGCGGCCGCGGGGAGGTCTGTCTCCTTGCCGCTGCTTGGCCTTACCGCGGCGTCCTCCTCGGCCGGGGCGTTTCTTGCCGTCTCCTCCTTGTCGCGTCGCTCATATTCAGCCTTTTGCTGCTCAACAAGCTGCTCGGCCTTTTTGCAGCTCTAGAGGTCATGGCCCTTGGTGCGGTGGATCTTGCAGTACTGCTTGTTGGTGCCGTACTGCTTGTCGGCGACCGCTACAGTCTGGTGGTTAGTGCCGCCGGAGCTACCAGCTTTGACTTTCTTGGTGCCACCTTCGTTGCCGGACTGCTCAACGACTAGCACATCTTTGCCTTTTTTCTTCCTGTTGTTCCGCCGCCGGTTTTTCTTTGGCGGGGCGGACTCTTTGCTGTCAGGCCCTCCTCCTTCTGTACTCTCTCCGAGGAGTTTCCTCCCCTCCTCAGCACGTGTGCACTTGTCGGCCAGGGCATATAGCTCACCGACGTCTCTGATCTTGCACATCACCATCTCCTCCCGCATCCTGCGGTTTCGCACGTTCTGATGGAATGCGCTGATTACCGCGGCAGGGTGGACATCTGGGATGTTGTGCTGTACGCGGCTGAATCTCTGAATGTACTTGCGTAGGGACTCTCCTTCCTTCTGGGCGAGTAGATGAAGGTCGCTCTCCTGGCCAGGAGGCTTGTGGCCGCCTGTAAAGGCGCCGAAAAATTGATGGCATAGGTCTGCCCAGGAGGATATGGAGTTGTTCGGCAAGTGCATGAGCCAGGATCTGACATTGGGCTTGAGCACCAGCGGGAAGTAGTTGGCAAGGATCTTGTCGTCCCGCCCCCCAGCAGCTTGCACCGCGATGGTGTAGATGCTGAGGAACTCCGACGGATGCGACTTGCCGTCGTACTTCTCTGGCACATCTGGCTTGAAATTCTTTGTGCTGGGCCACTGGACTTGCCGCAACTCACGAGTGAACGCAGGGCAACCTACCGCGTACGACAAGTCGCCTGGTTCCCCTGGTGCATGCATGTCGACAGAGGGCCCAGCGCGCTGGTCCTATTGACGCCGCGCTTCTCTTCGGCGCTTGATGCGGGTTCGAGCGTCTTCTTGCTGTCATTAGTGAAGAACTTGGCGCTGATCATGATGAGCTCGTGGATCTGACGATGCGGTGGAGTCGCTGTCGAGGTGGATCCGGCGAGTCAGCGATCTTGGCCTTCGGGGTGGAGAGTGCACGGTGGTCACACCCCCACCGGTTTCGTTGCCACCGGCTCGTGCCTGACGGTACTGTCGCGGCAGCGATGTACTCGACTGCCGTGGAGTATCGCCGTTGGCGAAGCCGATGAGACTCTGAATGGTGGCCCTCCATTCATCGATCTTGTCTGACGTTGGAGGGTAATCCAGGAGCAATTGAGCTCGCGCCAAAGCTTCTGCCAGAGTGGTGGGCGGCAGTGGCGAACGGTGCGAGGAGCGGGATATGCTCGGACTTCTAACTACGTTAGAAGGAGCAGTATCACGTCTAGGCGACCGTGCCTCGCTCGTGCCAGCATGTTGGCGTGCATGCTGGTCTTGAGCACCCCGAGATCCACCAGCTCGATCTTGGCCCGACGTACGTATGGCTCTGCAAACACCATGACGCGGTTGGTCCTGCGCCTCCTGAGATGGGTGTGGTGCATGTACGGACGCCGAGGTCTGCGCAGCCTTCTCCTTGGACCTGGCAGCACCGTGAGCTCCCTCGTCGATGTCCGTTCTTCCGCCGGCGTCTACCCCACCACCTGTGTGCTCCGGTGGTGGTGGGATCGACGTGGACGGAACATCTGCCGCCGAAGCCTTCTTCTTAGGTGGCATGTCGATGAAGAAGATGAAGATCTAGCTCGTGCAAACACCGGATCAGGTTCACACGACCTCGACGCCCCCTACCTGGCGCGCCAAAGATGTCGGGGAAACTGATCCCCGAACACCTATGGGACCGGCGGACCGAGCTCCTTTCGGTTCGGCGGGGGGCGGAGATCGCACGAAGAGCAGATCGAGGCGAAGCACACGAGAGGTTTACCCAGCTTCGGAGCTCTCCGGAGAGATAATACTCCTACTGCTGCTTGTCTGATTGTATTGAGTTCTTGCTCGAGAGCGCTGAGTGCTATAGTGCACTCTAGCTGCTAACGAGACCGAGCGTGAGTGTTTTCTGGCTTCGAACCTCCCCCGCCCC
>NC_041387.1:579730521-579746001 GCF_002162155.2 Triticum dicoccoides | reverse complement strand
TACCTGGCGCGCCAAAGATGTCGGGGAAACTGATCCACGAACACCTATGGGACCGGCGGACCGAGCCCCTTTCGGTTCGGCGGGGGGCGGAGATCGCACGAAGAGAAGATCGAGGCGAAGTTCACGAGCGGTTTACCCAGCTTCGGAGCTCTCCGGAGAGATAATACTCCTACTGCTGCTTGTCTGATTGTATTGAGTTCTTGCTCGAGAGCGCTGAGTGCTACAGTGCACTCTAGCTGCTAACGAGACCGAGCGTGAGTGTTTTCTGGCTTCGAACCTCCCGAACCCCTCCCTCCGTTGCGCATGGGCCTCCTTTTATATGCTAAAGGGGTCACCGACAGGTGGCAACGTAGACAAGGGTAAAAATGGAAAAGGAGATTGTGGTTGGTACAACTACCTATACAGTGTATCCAACCTAACCCTGACGGCAGGGGACAAAGGCATTAAATGCCCGTCTATGTCGCCCAAACAGTACAGAAAGGGACCGTCAGGGGCGCCACCGCTCGCCACGATGGCAATCTTGTCAGCGCCGCTTGCCACCGCGTACCGCTGGCTGCACAGCCTCTCGCCACGCGCGCCTGGAAAGGCCCCAGGGCGACACGTTGGTAGATGCGCTGGAGCGTAGGTACAGGGTGGTAGCATGCCGCGGCAAGTGCCTTGCCGCGGTCGTTGTCTTGTCGCATCCGGAACCTTGTCGCTCACCGGGCCTTGCCGGGACGCGTGGCGCGTCGCGGCAAGTTCCTTGAGATGCCTTGGTTTGCCTTCCCGGCAAGCTCCTCTTGCCGGGGCCTTGTCTCTTTGACGTGAGTAGTTTGCTCTTATGCCTTAGTTGGCCTTCTAGGCAAGCTCCTCTTGCCGGGGCCTTGTCTCCTTGGCGTGAATACTTTGTTCTTGAATGGCTCCACAGGAACCACGGAGGACCTTGGCGGTTGCCCGGCAAGCCTTGCCGCGGGGTGCTGCAACTGCCCGTGCACAAGTTCGGGATACTAGGGTACCCCTACTCTAGTACACCGACAAGTGCAGTTTGGGGGATAGGCTTCACCAAGAGTGTCGTGAAGCATAAATATTTGACGCACAAGAGGATTATCAAAGCTTAGGTCAATGTTAGGATTGATACTATGACTGGCAAGCGATTCAGATATGTAATACATAGTAAGATCATTTTGGGCATTTTATCTTGCATCCCATAATGTGTTTTAGGTCTCCAGCAATAGCATCAGGCGCCTTTGATTTCCGGCTGGAGACCTTTCTCTGCAAAAGAAAGTTAATTCTTCTTAACCACCCACATCTTCAGGGGTGGCTTAGAAGCAATGAGTCTAAGTGCAGCATCTGAGAATTTTGGCTTTGGAGCCCTAGCAAATAGCCTTGCAGGAGAAGAACAATACTCATATGAATAAGAAGAAATGTTCTTAGCTCTATGAACATAGCGGTTTGAAGACACACGCTCATATTCATAAATCTGAGTATGGTTTCCCTGCAAAACATTGGCGTTAGGGTGACTCAGGTGAGTCCTGTATCTGTATGAAGCCTTTGGGTCATATGAAGCCATAGTTCTGGGGTTTGTCTTCTTCCTTGGTGGTGTCAGAATGACATTCACAGGAAGATTCTCAATACAATGTTTAGGTACCCAGATCTTCTTCATAGGTGGTCCATTCCTGCAGTTAGTACCAATATACCTGGCAAATACTTCACCATTCTGATCCTTAAACAGTTTATAGTTTGCATCGAAGGATTCATCAATGATAATAGGGTTAGCGCAAGTGAAACTAGATAAAGTGGATGGATCTACTGAAGGTTCCTTTGCAACAACCCATGTGGTTTTGGTGTACTGCTCAGGCTTCCAGTATGACCCATCAACATTCATTTTCCTCTCGAACCCAATACTCTCTTTTCTAGGGTTTCGGTTCAGAATCTGCTTTTTGAGGACATCACATAATGTCTGATGCCCTTTGAGGCTTTTGTACATCCCTGTCTCAATCAGTGTCTTCGACCTAGCATTCTCATCAGCAATAGTAGTGGTATCCTCAATGGAGGGGTTAGTTACCACACCAGCAGTTGAAGATATTGCAACAGGAGCAGTAGAACATCCAGCAACAGAAACAGCGTTATCACGCTCAATGCATTTTAAACATGGTGGTTCAAATCCTTCCTGAGCGGGACTGATCTGTTGAGCGCGAAGTGACTCGTTCTCCTTTTGAAGATCTTCATGATCCCATCTCAATTTCTCAAGTTCCTGCTTCCTTTGAAGATAATCATAGGAAAGCTTTTCATGAGATGTTGAGAGGGTTTCATGACGACCTCCAAGTTCCTGGTACTTAACATGAAGAGAGATTTTTTATGTCTTCAATTAAGCACTGAGTCTTAGTCATTTCCGCGTCCAATAGGTCATCGCTTTTGTCTAATATCTTTTGAATATGTTCCATAGCTTTCTGTTGTTCAATTGCAATTTTAGCAAGTTTTTTGTAGCTGGGTTTGGATTCACCATCAGAGTCATCTTCACTTGATTTTTGAAAGTAAGCATCGCGAGAGTTTACCTTGGCACCACGTGCCATGAAGCAGTAGGTGGGAGCCAAGTCGTTCTCGTCATTAGTGTTGGTGACGGAGTCATTGTGTTCAGTGTTAAAGATGGACTTGGCGACATAGGTTGTAGCTAGAGCCAGACTTGCAATACTAGAGTCAGGCTCCACCACTTCCTCCTCAGAAGCAGACTCCTCCTCTGAATCCATTTCCTTGCCAACAAAAGCACGTGCCTTGACTGATGAGCTCTTCTTGTGTGATGAAGACTTAGAGAAGGATTTGGAAGAAGACTTTGAGGATTCCTTCTTCTTCTTCTTGTCATCAGAATCATATTCTTTGTTCTTCTTTTTCTTCTTCTCATTGTCCCACTGTGGACATTCAGAGATGTAGTGGCCAGGTTTCTTGCACTTGTGACAGGTTCTTTTCTTGTTGTCATGGGTGGAAGCTTCATTGTCCCTAGAGCTGGATCGTGAAGACTTTCTGAAGTTTTTCTTCCTGGTGAATCTCTGGAACTTCTACACCAGCATAGCAAGCTCCTTTCCAATGTCTTCAGGATCATCAGAATTGCAGTCAGATTCTTCTCCAGATGAGGAAACCGCAGCCTTTGCCTTCAAGGCACGAGTTCGGCCGTAGTTGGGGCCATAGATATCTCGTTTCTCAGATAGCTGGTACTCATGAGTGTTGAGCCTCTCGAGTATGTTAGACGGATCGAGTGTCTTGAAATCAGGGCGTTCTTGTATCATCAGGGCTAAGGTGTCAAATGAGCTGTCGAGAGATCTTAGCAGTGTCTTCACAATTTCATGCTTCATAATATCAGTTGCACTGAGTGCACTGAGCTCATTGGTGATATCAGTGAGGCAATCAAACGTGAGCTGGACGTTCTCGTTGTCGTGCCTTTTGAAACAGTTGAAGAGGTTGCGAAGAGTACTAATTCGTTGATCACGCTGTGTTGAGATGCCTTCATTGACCTTGGAGAGCCAGTCGCAGACGAGCTTCGATGTTTCCAGAGAGCTCACGCAGCCACACTGCCCTTTGGTCAGATGACCACAGATGATGTTCTTGGCAGTAGAGTACAGTTGAATGAACTTCTTCACATCAGTGGGGGTGACACCTTTACCAGTCTTGGGAACGCCATTCTTGACGACATACCACAGATCGACATCAATGGCTTCAAGATGCATGCGCATCCTATTCTTCCAGTAGCGATATTCAGTGCCATCAAAGATGGGACACGCAGCGGAGACCTTGATTATCCCTGCAGTCGACATAGCTAAAACTCCAGGTGGTTAAACCGAATCACACAAAACAAGGGAGTACCTTGCTCTGATACCAATTGAAAGTGCTAGTTATCGACTAGAGGGGGGGTGAATAGGCGACTTTTATGAAAGACTTCAAAACATGGGAGTTTAGAAGACAAATAGGAGAAACAACACTATTCATATGCAGCGGAAGGTTGACTACACTAGACAAACCATAGTCAAGTATTCAATGATGTGAAAGCATGAAGACTATTAGCAGCTAGGAAGTGAGGATCAGGGTGGAAGATAGTATGAAGCTAATCAGAACAAGTAGTCACACAGTGAAGTTAAACAGGCAGAGTAATCAGGCAATGACTTCACAGAGACAAATTGTAAGTAATGAGAGTAAGAGATAGAACCAGTGTGTTGGGAAGACAAGGATTTGTTCGACCAGTTCCAGTTGCTGTGACAATTGTACGTCTGGTTTGGGAGGCTGAGATTGAACTCAGAAGACCAGGTCTTCACCTTATTCCCCTTGAGCTAAGGACACACAGTCCTCGCCTAATCACTCTGGTAAGTCTTCAAGGTAGACTTCCAAACCTTCACAGACTTCGTTCACCGGCAATCCACAATGACTCTTGGATGCTCAGAACGCGAGGCCTAACCGGCTGGAGGATTCACAGTCCTCAAGTGTAACAAGTCTTCAGATCACGCGGACAGAAAGACTTCAGTGATGCCAAACACTCTCTGGGCTCTGGGTGTTTTGGGCTTTGTCCTTGCAAGGATTCTCTCTCTCAAAGGCTTCGGAGGTGGGTTGCTCTCAAATGACAAAAGCCGTATCTAACTCTAAGCAGCCACCAATTTATGGTGTAGGGGGTGGACTATTTATAGCCACTGGGCAACCCGACCTGATTTGTCCGAAATGACCCTGGGTCAGTAAGTAAGTGACACATGTCACAACCGTCAGATTTCAAACACACGCGACAGCTTGACTTGGGCTACAAGTAAAGCTGACTTATCCGACTCTGGATAAGATTTGCTCTCATTGTCTTCGCTCGAAGACATAAGATTTGGTTGAGCATCACTTCAGTCACTCTGACTTTGTTCACTTGGACCCCACTTAACAGTACGGTGGTTCCTATGACTCAACAAAGAAGAAGAGAAACAACGAAACTACCAAGTCTTCGCGCTCCATAGTCTTCACTCTATGTTTTCTTCTGTCATAGTCTTCAGTGTGAATGTCTTCACGTACCACCATTATCTTCAATGCCTTCATACATTTTTAGGGGTCATCTCCGGTAGGTAAACCGAATCAAGAAGGGACTACTACCTGTGTTATCCTGCAATTCTCACAAACACATTAGTCCCTCAACCACATTTGTCGTCAATACTCCAAAACCAAACTTGGGGTGGCACTAGATGCACTTACACTTGGGCTCATTTGGCCTCTTTTTTTTACTCTTCACATGGGACAATGCTCTAATATGGATGATCATCACACTTTTATTTACTTACAACTCAAGAATTACAACTCAATGTGACAACTCAAAATAAATGGCTATGGAAATGCCATAATAGGTAGGTATGGTGGCTATTTTGTGGAAAGGTATAAGGAGGGTTTAATGCACCAGCGAAAGTTGCAAGGTACTAGAGTGGCTAGCAAAAGTGGAAGGGTGAGAGTGTGTATAATCCATGAACTCAACATTAGTCATAAAAAACTCACATACATATTGCAAAAGTTTATTAGCACTCGAAGCAAAGTACTACTACGCATACCCCTAGGGGATAGACTGGTAGGAAAAGACCATCGCTCGTCCCTGACCGCCACTCATAAGGAAGACATTCAATAATAAATCATGCTCCAATTTCATATCATAACGAGAGACCATACGAGCATGCTTCAGGAATCACAAACCTCAACACCAATATTCTTAATATTCCACAATTTACTACTAGAATGATACTAATATCACCATCTTTATATCTCAAAACAAATGCAAGGAATCAACCTTCTCATATATTCAATGATCTTCATAAAGTTTTTATTATATCCCTCTTGAATACCCATCATACTAGGACAAAATTCATAACCCAAGCAAATTGCCATACTATTTATAAGACTCAAAATAATATAAGTGAAGCATGAGAGTTCATCAATTTCTTTAGAATATAACCACAACTGTGCTCTAAAAGATATAAGTGAAGCACTAGAGCAACTGCCTAGCTCAAAAAATATAAGTGAAGCTCAAAGAGCATTCTAATAAATTCACGGCTAATGTGTGCCCCTCTCAAAAAGGTGTGTCCAGCAAGGATGATTCTGGCAAACTAAAAAGAAAATAAAGCAAAGACTCATATAATACACGACACTCCAATAAAAACACATATCATGTAGTGAATAAAAATATAGCCTCAAGTAATTTACCGATGAATTGTAGACAAAAGAGGGGATGCCATCCGGGGTATCCCTAAGCTTAGACGCTTGGTTGTCTTTGAATATTACCTTGGGGTGCCTTGGGCATCCCCAAGGTTAGGCTCTTGCCACTCCTTATTCCTTATCCCATCGAAACTTCACTCAAAATATGAAAACTTTACAACACAAAAATCAACAGAAAACTCATGAGATCCATTAGTATAATAAAGCAAATCACCACTTTACGTATTGTTGTTAACTCATTCCAATTTTATATTTGCATTATCTATACTATATTCTAATTTTCTGGGCGGCCTAGGCATGTCTAGTGGGTTGGGCACTCCCCAGTTAGGTGCTAGGAAGAAAATCACAACATAAGATTCTGACAAGGAGACCGATCGATGCTCAAACATGAATAAGCAACCAAGTGTTTGATTTGCGGTACGGGAAATGCACATGGCTAATGGGCGTGAGTTTTGGCTGAGGATGATCAGTTACTAAGAAGACCGTCTTCACAAATTTTCACCTCAAAAGGAGGAGCCTAGGTGGTACTTGCTTTACAAAGTACCACACTGGACATAAATACAAATGTTGAAGCTGGGCTCAAAATAATGAATGGATTGAGCTAGCATTTGGTGGAAGATGGTTATTTGAGCATAGGAAAGCACTATAGAAAATGGATACCATTTGGACATGCCAAAGTGGTACTTCCTTCACAAAGTGCTGCTCTGAACAGAATAGGAAAATGAATATTCTCAAATTATTTTTGAACTAGGCAAGGAATGTTTTTGACACATTTGATGAAGATATGATCCAAAAGATTTATGAGAATTTTTTGGGAATTTTTGGAATAACAGAAATATAGGTTGCTTCACAACCTAGGGCAAAAACTGCCACATGGACATGACACATAGGCAAAACTGATGAGATGGCGCCGAGTCATCACAACCCACCACAATCTACAAGGCTATGACCATCTATATTGGTCATTAACAACTAGAAATAAGGCAGCGGACTAGCACTGTTTGCTTTGTGACCATTTCGTGTAAGGAAATTACGACCTTTCTGACCAAAATGGTCGCAATGGTTTAGGGTTTGGAGCCCCCCTGAACAGCTTTTGACCAATTGGTCTGAAACGGTCATAGATCTACGACCAATTCTTCCAGGGTCACTGACAGAAGGTCACTAGTTGACATATTTCTTGTAGTGATGTCTTATCGTGCCCCTGACCCGTCCGAGGAGAAACCTCAAACCAAAGCAGGGGAGGTGATAGTTCTTACGGATCATATGAGCCGGGGATTTGCTCCACCCGGTTCAAAATTCTTCAGGGATGTTTTGAATTTCCTCGACCTCAGACCTCAAGACATTTGGCCCAATTCCGTGTCAAACATTTGTAACTTCCAAGTCTTCTACGAGGTGTATCTGGGGGAAGAGCCCAATCTGCTTTTGTTCAGAGAGCTATTCTACTTAAACCAACAGAATGAACGTGCCAACGGGCCCAGCCTAGAACTTGGTGGCATCTCGATTCAGCGGCGGAGAGACTGCCTTTTTCCTTATACTTAACTGCCGAGTCATCCAAAAGATTGGAATCAGATGTGGTTCTATTGCCAGGACACTTCTCCGGCTAACGAGAACCCTCTGCCCGGCTTCCGCACTCTGCGCCTTGAATCCAATCACCCACTGGCGGATAAACTTTCTGTTGTTGAACGGCTGCCACTCGCTCCCGCCATTAGAAAAATCAAAGCTGTTTTGGGAAACGGCTTAGACGACATCGACCTGGTCGAGTCTGGGTCACTTGGCGAGTGCTTCCGTTAAGCCGCCGCCCCGGCTTAATGTGCACTTACTCAGGCGAGAAGGATGACCCACTAAGTCACAGTCCCGATGACTTACCAGATGATGTGGTGGAGGCCACGATCCAAACATTGTTGAAAGAAGGCACGGTGACTAGTAATGCCTTTGGCTTACTTCCCTTCTGCAAGAAGAACCCAGCTCCCGCAGTGAGTTATCAACCTCAATGAATTTTCTTTAATGTAATATACCTTGCTTTATTTCATAACCCCTTATCATTTTTCACAGGCCGATGACAACTTCTGGAAGGTCAAGTATAACCATGAAGCGGCCAAACAAGCCAGGGCGGCAAAAAGAGCCGAAAGGAAAACCGCCAAGACTGGAACTTCAAAGAAGAGGAAGCCAAGCGCTTCAGATATGTTTAAGCTCGATGACACTGATGTTGATGAAGAAGAGGCAGCTTTTAACTCCCATGACTCATTTGTCATTATTTTACTGACATTTTATCCTTTCAGGAGGATACGGGGAACAGCCAAGTGGTTGATGAAGAGGTAACTATAATCTCCTCCGACTCAGAGCCTTTGCCAAAGCAAAAAATCCGAAGGGTGACCCGGAAAGTAGGATTTTCACATTCTCTAGCTTATCAAGATCCTGAATTTCTTTTGAAGCAACAACAGCTTGAAAGCCAGAGGCAGACCCGGACCAGCAAGTATGTAGAGCTCTCCTCCGGCTTACCTAACGTAACCAGGAAGTGTCGGACTGAGGTTATCTCCGATTTACGTTTTGTTTTACCTTTGGCGGGTTTAATTCGCCAACCTCTCAATTCACCTGACTCCAATTATCAGGAAACCTCTCCTTCCACCGGCGAGTCTATGCAATCTAACATGCCGGCTTTCAAAACTGCCCCCGGGTAATGTAATTTTGTTTACCTTATGCTTTACCTTAGCCATGCTTTGTATTCATCCTTCTGCCTTTGTCCACAGCGTGCAAGTGAAGCCTAGTAAGAGGGCAATAAAGAGTAAGCCATCCCAAAACCCGGTCGTGACTGAACCGGAGCTTGGTACGGCTGCTCCTGACAGTTCTACCCATCAGCCGCCGCCTGAACTAGCCTATGACATTCCAGCAGCAACCTCAGATCCACCCGCCGAAGATACTCTCAACAGCTCTGATAACCCGGAAGCTCCTAGCCCGGCCAAGAAAATTGATCCGGAAGTTGAAATTCTGAAGACTCAGTTTGTTGAGGCAGGGCGGCCCACTGTCCTTGCCAAGTGCTCTGCTAAGGAGGAAGTTCTGGAACACCGAAAGGCCAAGCTAGACATTGTTGACTATACTCATTGAAGTATTGGAGATATAGTCTATGGCTATCTCAGTCAAGTACATAGCAATCGTGACCTGGAAATTGACATGGTGAAACAAATACAACACAAATCTGAGGTATAACTTATGCTACTTTCCTGAATCTTACTTACTGTATCAGCCCCCAAGTCTATTGCTTATGAATAAATATGTTGTAGACTTAGAAAACTGCTTAGCCCTGCTCTGTCCGGTTCAGAAAGAAGATATTTAATCCGGTTGTAACATGATACCTTGAACTTGCGATATACATTAGCCCCCAAGTGTCAAGTATCTTTGCTTGCAAAGTGCTTGGTACTTAATGTCATCTTACCATATGTCAAAACATGAACCAGAATTGTTAGTTTAAAATTCTTCAGCATACATTAGCCCCCAAGTGTCAAGTATCTTCGCTTGCAAAGTGCTTGGGACTTAATGTTATCTTACCATGATTCTGACGATAACCCGACATCAATGCAGGCCACCATAAGTAAATTTGAGTCGGAGATTGCTGATCTGAAGAGCCGTCTAACAGCTCAAGAACTTGAAATTCAAAAGGCCAACTCCACATTTGAATTCAGCGTCTCTGACCAAGAGAAGTAGAAGACGAATTTTGAGGCGGATAAGAAAAACTTGACTAATGAAAAGGCTTCACTGGTGACCCGGGCCGAGACAGCAGAGGCATTGCATGCAGAAGCAACAGCAGAGCTATCCGGCTTAAAGCACCAGATATCTCAAATGATCTCAGCAATCTTTGGTAAGTTACTCATGTAAACTTTAAACTTTGCAAATCTTCTTTCAATGATTATTTCAACTATCACCTCCTGCTCACCTTATGTTTAATAATGCAGGCCCTAGGAGCACAAACCTTAAGCAGAACATGGTGATCACGCTGAAGGCGGTTTATACTCTTGTAGAACAGCTCTACACCGTGTCACAACGTGCTTTGGCCGTTGTGGCTTTATCAAATGATGTTCCCCATCTTCTGCAAGATGTGCTAAAGCAGCTTGCTGTGCTACCTCAGCGAGTTCAAGATCTAAGGTGGGCGTCCGCAAGAGCCGGGTGTCGTGGTTCTAAGTCTGACAGTAGTGTAGGGGGGTACTAAAGGAGAGGCAAGATCCTAGCTATGGAGTAGTTGTACACGCAAGGGTTTTACGAGTTCAGGCCCTTCTCGGAGGAACTAACAGCCCTACGTCTTGGTGCCCGGAGGCGGTCGACTGGATTATATGCGTGTGAGTTACAGGGGTGCGAACCCTTCTGCTTGTGGAGGGGGGTGGCTTATATAGAGTGCGCCAGGACCCCAGCCAGCCCACGTAGCGTAGGGTTCAATGTACATAAAGGCCTGGCGTTACTGGTAATGTCTTACATAAAGTGATATCATGGCCATAAAGACTACTTAATAACAGACCGTTTGGATGCAGAGTGACCCAGGATCTCCTGGTGGTCGAGTAAGTCTTCATGGTCGAGTGTCTTCGAGTCCGTCGAGTGGAATCCTTCTAGGTTGACTGAAAGACAGTTTCTTCTAGAGGTGTCCTTGGGGAGGGTACCTTGGACAGGTTCATGACCCTACCCTAGGTACATGGCTTCATCATTAGCCCCCGAATGGATCGAGGTTTGAGTGAGGAAGGGGTGGAGAATTCTTCCGACCTGCTTTTCATGCTGCGAGAGTGTCTTACTCTGGACCAATGACTTTTTAGTGATGGCGTCAACTTCTCTTTCAGTCGCCTTGATCCATTCTTTGCATCTGCCGAGTGAACTTTTACGAACTTGGAGATTTTCGGGCGACGGATCGGAGGAAATCTGTTGTCTAACAAGTTGCTTTGCTATTCGCGGATTTGACGGGATCCGAATTTCGGGAAGCGCGCGAAGCGGAGGAGGTCGCGGCACTCGGATGGGATAAGGCAAAGACGCCTCGATCTCCGGGCCATATTTTTGCCACGTATCGCGCGCGCGCCTATTGCGGGATTTGATAGGATCTTCCGGGCCTACCAGTCAGCCACTCGGAAGAGACTTCATATAAGGCGCCGGACGGGTTTTTTTCGAACAATGCGCCCTCATTCCCCTCTCCCTCTTCCTCGAACTCGCCCGCTGCGCTAGCTTCCACCTCCTCCCTACTGCTCCTTGCGCGCCTCGCCGGTGATGATGGTGAAGGAAAATACGACGGCATTGGAGCGGGCGAAGAAGGCGACGGCGAAGGCGAAGGGGAGAGCGACTAGTCGGGGCGGATCCTCGTCGCGGTCCGGCCTGCCGCAAGGCTAGATCCAGGGAGACTGGATCCGCTCGACCATCACCCAGAAGGACCTCGACGACCTGGCCAACGAAGGACTGATCCCCCATGGGTCAGCAAGGCTTCCGGGGAAGGAGTGGCAGCCGCAGCCTCAGGAGGGTGAGTGTGTCCTCTTAGCCACCCATGTAGATTGCGGTTTTTCTCTGCCGCCGAATCTTTTCTTTCGGGGGTTTCTGAACTTTTTTGGGGCACAACTCCATCACTTCACACCCAACTCCATTGCCTATCTCGCTGCTTTCGTGTCTTTGTGCGAAAACTTCTTGTGTTGTCGGCCGCATTGGGGCCTTTTCAAACACATTTTCACCTGTCGCTCTCAGACGGTGAAAAAGGCTAGCCCGAATAACGAGAAAACCCAAGTAATCCAGATGTGTGGGGGTCTTGGGGTTCAGATGAGGAGTAAGAGTGCCTTTCCAGCCATGACCCTTCCCGAGTCAGTTCGAGGGTGGCAGTCGACCAGGTTCTACTGCCAAGACCAGTCGACGCCAGGGCAGTCGACTGGTCTCCCCCCGGTCTCCATGGACCGAGTGAACAAGCCATCTTCTCTGAAGGTGCTTCTGGAGGAGAAGGCTCAGGTTAGGATGTTGGTGGAGCGCGTAGTCCAGCTCATTCGCGACAGAGTGATGGGCATGGATCTTCTAGAGGTTTTCCTTCGGCGGCGTATTCAGCCACTTCAATATCGGGGCGATCCGATGTGGTTGTACTCTGGTACTAAAGACACCACTCGGGTCCACCCGGAGGAGGTCGACGATGCCACTCTGGAGAGGTGGATGACTGCCATCACAGGGAACAAAGATAATCCTCATGGAGCCAGGAGGATCCTGCCACTCGACCAGTCATACGAACCAGACAAGGTCTGACCACATTTCTCTGACTATGACTCCGTATTCTTCATTCCACTTTGCTGCAATTCGGTCGACTGACTTTTGTCTTGTTTGTTGTATTCCAGATCACTACCGAGATGTACTCGATGCCCAACGGGGCGCAAGAACAGACCGAAGAAGAAGAAGGAAGTGGAGGTGAAAGCCAGGAGGAGTGGGAGTCGGATGGCGATGAGGGTGAAGAAGATGCTGGCTCTGATGAGGAAGAGGAGGAGGTAGTCGAGCCTCCTCGTACTGAAAGGCGGTCCAAGCTCGCCCATGATCCTGCGGTCGAGTGTGGCAAGGGAGCCGTGCCTGCTGGGTAGTCGGCCAAACACCCTCGGACGACTTCTCTGGCGCCGACTGAGAAAGCGTCGAAGCAACCCCGAGCGGCACCGTCAAAACCGGCGAAGGCCCTACCAAAGATGAGGATGGAGATTCTGACTGTTTCTGGGTAATGGCATAACTCATGTTTTCTCTTTTAACATGGATATATTCTTGGTCGACCCGATCACTGACTGACTGATTTCTGAAATCGCAGTGCTGCCACTTCTGAGATCTCAGCCAGGCATGAAGATCAAGAAATGGAGGATGCTGCTACTTCCAATCCTGGTAAGATCTGTGCAGTTTCGCTTTCGGTCGATCGGATCTTCATTTTTAACTTTGAACCTTTTCTGTAGCTCCACCTAGCATTATCATCGATCTCCCTGAGGATGACGATGAGGAGCCACTAAGGCAAAGGAGGAACAGGAAAGCGTCTTCTGGCAAGACTGCTCAGGTTGTGTCAGCACCTGAGACATTGGTTCCGGAGGGAGGCAACGTTGCTCGGGCTACCGTGTATTTGCAGTGCCATTGATGAGTGCCCGCCCTCCGTCGTCGAGTGTTGATCCACCTTCCCTCTTCTCCACACACCATGTCCCAGAGGACCAAGCAGGTGCTGCCAAGGAAGCCATACGTCAGGCGGGGGTCATGATGGAGCAGGTGAAGGCGATCCGAGACGCCAGCCAAGCAGCTTATGATGCAAGTTCAGCTCTTCAGAGCAATGTCCAGGTTAGTTGACCACTGCCTGTTCTGTTAGGATATGATACCTGACAATTTTTCTTTCTGAAATCTTAGTATTTGTCATACACCCACTGGGTGTGTCGATTGAAATGTCTGGATTAGTGGGGGCACGCTGAGTACTTCGCTCTTTTTTTGAAACTGCGTCTAACTGTTGGCAGTTAGCTATGATTTATTATCATAACTTTTTTGTCTCTTTCGGTCGACTGATCCATCCGAGCCGGTAGAACCAGTGCGGGCACGCTGAGTGCACCCATTGGGTGCAGTCCCCGAGACTACGGTTGAATATTTTGATTCGGCTGTAGTCTTAGAAATGCTACGATTTTTCTCTTAGTCACTCGGAAGTGACCTATCTTTGATGTCTGTCGACTGATCTTTCGCAGAAATCTTGCGAGCTTGTGGCTCGTTATACTGAGTTGGAGAACAAGCATATCCAGCTCGAACTTGATCTGAAGCTTGTCCAGGAGAACTTCACGAAGGCGAAGGAGGAGGCAAAAGGTATGTTTGGTGAGAACCTTGACGACTGCCCTTATTTTTTGTCCATTCCCGAGTCTGATCTCACTATCATTTTGCAGATAAACTGAAGGATGTTCTAAAGAAGAAGAACCTTGACCTCGCCGAGGCGCAAAAAGCAGCTTCGGACAAGAAAAAACTCATAGAAGAAAAGCTGGCTTCAATCAGCAAACTTGAAGAGGAGAATACCAATCTGAAAGCAGCTCTTGACGCGGCCAACAAGGAGGTCAGCCGACTGAAGAATGACAAGATAGCCCTGAGTGACAAGGCTAGCGAACTGGTGGGAAAGAAGAACGACTTAGAGGCTTATCTGGGAGGGCTCGCCAAGAAGTTATTCCTCATGCTCGAAGGTAACCCCTTATATCCGACTGAATTGCAATCATTGACTTATTGTAGGACTGTTAGCTCATCTTTGGATCGTATCCACATAATTCTGCCAAAACTTTGAAGAGGAGACTAGTCGAGTGGAGACTGGCTTGGATCCCATCAACTCTCCTGTGAAGGATGAAGCTGGCATGAACGTGCTCCGTCTCAAGTCTCGCGTTGCTGTTGTGGTCGAATATCTT
Organism: Triticum dicoccoides; assembly: GCF_002162155.2. Classification (NCBI taxonomy): domain Eukaryota; kingdom Viridiplantae; phylum Streptophyta; class Magnoliopsida; order Poales; family Poaceae; genus Triticum; species Triticum dicoccoides. The sequence continues at coordinate 579,731,434 of NC_041387.1, read as the reverse complement.
GCGAGACTGAAGGTTGCAACATCGCGCATCGACACAGCACTCTGGCCAGGAGAAACACTTCAGAACGACCTCGAGTCTCTGATGACTCAACTGAACGAAGTTCCAAGTCGAGTGCAAGAATGGAAGAAGTCTTCTGCCAGGTGTGGTGCCGACGTTGCTCTGTCTCTGGTCCGTGTTCACTTCAAGGACGCGCGAGGGGACAAGCTGGCGTCTCTCAAGGTGGCCAATACTAGGAAGCATGACTTCCGATCTTTCATGGAGACCTTCATTACTGCTTCAACTCGGACCGCAGATGGAATCGACCTGGACTTTATCTAAACTTGCCTCAGAATGCCTTAAATTTGCGCCTTCCAGTCCTCCGCAGGAGGAGTAAAAAACTTCTATGCTTGATGCCTTAAATTTGCCTCAGAATGCCGAGTGGTTTTTGTAACCGATAAACTTTAACAGGCTTGGTGCCTGAGCACTTTTAGATCCATAGGACTTTATCTAAACTTGCGTTTGCCATTGAATATGTTTGCATTCGCCTTTGAACGATCATTGTCCTTCGCTCGGAATATATACTAGTGTTTGTGATGCACTTTTGCAGGTAGGGATGAAGCACAAATTGCAATCGACTTGTACCTCGTCATGCTTAGGCAAGCACTGGGCTGCAGCTAAGCCACCGAGTGGGAGGTTTGCTCTCCACTCAGTAGGATTTTCAAAAACTTAGGCGAGCGCTGGGCTGCAGCTAAGCCCCCGAGTGGGAGGTTTGCTCTCCACTCGATAGGATTTTCAAAAACTTGGGAGAGCACTGGGCTGCAGCTAAGCCCCCGAGTGGAAGGTTTGCTCTCCACTCGGTAGGATTTTCAAAAACTTAGGCGAGCACTGGGCTGCAGCTAAGCCCCCAAGTGGAAGGTTTGCTCTCCACTCGGTA
>NC_041387.1:579667904-579730059 GCF_002162155.2 Triticum dicoccoides | reverse complement strand
TTTTCAAAAACTTAGGCGAGCACTGGGCTGCAGCTAAGCCCCCGAGTGGGAGGTTTGCTCTCCACTCGGTAGGATTTTCAAAAACTTAGGCGAGAACTGGGCTGCAGCTAAGCCCCCGAGTGGGAGGTTTGCTCTCCACTCGGTAGGATTCTCAAAAACTTAGGCGAGCACTTTGATGCAGCTAAGCCCCCGAGTGGGAGATTTGCTCTCCACTCGGTGTGATTTTCAAAAACTTAGGCGAGCACTGGGCTGCAACTAAGCCTCCGAGTGGGAGATTTGCTCTCCACTCGGTAGGATTTTCAAAAACTTAGGCGAGCACTGGGCTGCAGCTAAGCCTCCGAGTGGGAGGTTTGCTCTCCACTCGGTAGGATTTTTCTGGTGTACCTCTAAAGGAGAAGGTAGCAGTCGACCTGCGCTTCGTCCTCCTTGCGGGCGGCACGTTGTATTTGTGGCGTAGCTCGGAAGGAGAAGGTAGCAGTCGACCTGCGCTTCGTCCTCCTTGTGGGTCGCACGTTGTATTTGTGGCGTAGGTCGGAAGGAGAAGGTAGCAGTCGACCTGCGCTTCGTCCTCCTTGCGGAGTGCATGTTGTATTTGTACTTAGGCGAACACTAGGCTGCAGCTAAGCCCCCGAGTGGAAGGCTGGCTCACCACTCGGCAGGATTTTGTTTAAACTTAGGCGAGTACTTGGACTGCAGCTGTAACATCCCAAATTTTCAATTTGGAATGTTATACATTAGATCATCCAGCATATCATATTTTCTTGCATTTTGTTGATCCTAGAAATTTCACGCAACACAAGGACCCTCGGAGAGAGTTGGAGATTTCAAAATTTTCGTATTTGAGTTATCTCAAAACTATGAAAACAGGATCATTGGATTTATTTATTTTATCTTCAAATATTTTTCCAATATGAAAAATAAGAGAGGGAATAATATGACTTTCCCAAAATTTAGGAAAAATGAAGATTTAATAAATAAATCAAGTTTTGGATTTTTCTCGGAGTTTATTGCCTTAGGGAAAAATGCGTGTTTTCAAAAATTGCATTTTAGGTCCCGAGTAAAAGTTCATTTTGTTCGACTCATTTTAAGGAGTTGGGGAAAATTTACTTTATTAATTTTGGAGTTTGTTTAGATTTTTTTTCTGTATTTTTTTTTCTGCGTGCGAAACCGATTTAAAAAAAAGGAGAGCCGCAGCGCCTTGGGCCAAAGGCCCAAGCCGCCAAGCCAGCCGGCCGGCCAGGAGGCCAAGGCCATCGCTAGCATGCGCCGCGCCAGGCGCCAGGGAGCCGCCGCCGCTTCCTTTTGGAAATCCTAGTAGGACTTTTGTCCTACTTCCGTTTATTCCGTTTTGTTTCTAGATCTTTTCCCTCTTTGTTTCCTAATCCTAGAATAATTCTTGTCCCCTACTCCAAGCAAAACCCTCCCCTCCCCAATATAAATACCCAAGCACCCCCCCTCCAACACATCAAACCAACACCTCTCCTCTCCTCTCCTCCGCAGTAGCAGCAGCGCAGCACCACCACCGCGCCGCCGCCCCTCACCACCTACACTGCCGCCGCCCTACACCGCCGCCGCCCTACGCCGCCGCCGCCCTACACCGCCGCCGCCAAGTGCCGCCGCCGCCTCCCAACGCCGCCGCCGCCGGAGCCCCTCGCCTCTTCGAGGTACTAGCCCCGCGCCACGTCACATTTTATTTTCCTCGGTTCGGTTTTCCGTAAATCGTTCCGGTTTCCGTTCCAATTTTCTAGATCGGTTTTTCATTTCGGTTTTCTTTCCGAAACCCTAGATCGGTTTTTCTCGCCGGTTTTTCTTTCTGGTTTTGTTTAGCGAGCGTTCGCCGGACCGTTCGTCCTAATGAACGTGATCACCGGTTTGCCCCGGTTAATGAACATCCGTTCGTTCAACCGTTCGTCGTTTTCTTTCTCATCGGATTTATTCCGCTATTTTTTCCGATAGCGATTTCAGATCTGATTTTCTTTCTAGTTTATCTTCTCGCTCGTTTATCGGAATCAGGTGATTCAAGCACATGGAGTTTCATCTCGAAACTGCCGTTCCGACTAATCAACTTAAACAAAGTTTTGCTACTGTAAAATTTGACTTAGTTTCAACTTGCTAGAACCGAGTTGTTTTCTTTCATCGTTTGACTTTCGTTGCTTTATTTTGATTCGATTCTTTTTGCAACCAGGGTTCTTAAGTTGAACTTTCTGGTTTGATCTTTTATTCGCGGTTTACCTGTGCATTAGATGAGTGCATATTGTATGCTTGTTGTTTGTCTGCGATAGATCACCCGGAGTGCGCCGCTTGTTACTTCGAGTCTCTAGGTTTCGCGGATCGTCAGCAAGGCAAGTAACACTTGATCATACCTTTTTTCTACTACCCAGTTTTTGTGCATTAGATCAATCCTCAAACATTGCATGATTAGGATGTAATTAAATTGTGGGATGGGAAGTAGATGAGGTAGTACCTATTATCTGTATTACTTATGAAACCTTTGGGAGTTACTTCTACATTTGCTTATTATGCCATGCTATGCTAGTAGACGTGGATTGGGTGAGTGAATATCCATGACAGATGTGAGATTGTTATTAATGGTTTATATAAGGTGGCAACTTAAATACACATCTGGGTGGATTGAGGCACCTGGAGTTACCAGGACTTGCCTGTTTTTTTTGGAAATCCCGGGGGTACCGTGTGATTTTCCTATGGACCGCCACCCAGGCTCAAAGGGATCATAAGATAATTCATACTAGTAACTTACGTGTGCAGCCACAAGCCATTATGGGCTCTGGCATAGTTGACTAAGTCGTGCGAACTCTTATAGTGGTGGACTAGAAGATGTAGGGGATATAGGTGTACCGGTCCACCCATCGTAAGTTGCTAGCGCTTCTGAAAGACTATGTCTCGGTCATCCATTTCTCAAACACCCTGTAGTGCGAGAAACCAAACGAAGGCGATCGAGTCTTGTGGGAAAAAGTGCGCAAACCTCTGCAGAGTCTACAAACTAATCATGATTAGCCGTGTCCCCGGTTATGGACGTCTTGAGTATCTAGTACTTGGATTATCCTGTTGAATCTCAACATGTTACTTCTAATTAATATTGCTGGGTTTTTAATGAGTACTTTTAATTGGGATTGAGAATGCTGTCAACCATTCTCAATGTTTAACAACCACCATGATAGTTAAATAAATTTATTCCTTTGCAGTAGGGAAAAACTAGCTTTATGAAAAACTGTAACCATAGAGCTTTTCCACCAGCCATATATGCATGTAGTATAGCCAATACTCATTACCTCTCTCTATGTGCTACATTGCCAGCATATTCCATGTGCTGACCCGTTTTCGGGCTGCAACTTTTCATGTTGCAGACTTTTCAGACGACGAATAAGGTGCTTTTAGGTCATGGTTCTATACTCAGTGATGCCGTTGGAGTTGATGGACTCACTTATCTTCCAAGTCTTCCGCTGTTATCGTTATTACATGGCCTTAAGCCATGATTATTGTAATAAGTCCTCTTCTGGACAAACGATGTAATAAGTGTGTGATTGCTACTCTGCTATAAATCCTTCGAAGTACTGTGTGGTGTCAGCATTACTGATCCAGGGATGACATCGGAGCACAGAGACTTGATCCATTCGGGTCGGGTCGCTACAACAGCTAAGCCTCCGAGTGGAAGGCTGGCTTACCACTCGGTAGGATTTTGTTTAAACTTAGGCGAAACGGATTCGCAGCTAAGCCTCCAAGTGGAAGGTTGGCTTACCACTCGGTAGGATTTTGTTTAAACGCGAAACAGATTCGCAGCTAAGCCTCTGAGTGGGAGGCTGGGTCACCACTCGGTAAGGATATTTTTTACAAACTTAGGCGAAACGGATTCGCAGCTAAGCCACCCACTGGGGGACTGCCTTATGTGGACAAAAGTAACAACAATCACTGGGAAAATTATAAAACGCTTGTCTTTGATAAATAAACTACAGAAGTTCTTTTATTACAACTCATCAGAGTGAATACTTAGGTATACAAGGGGCGGAGCAGATCCGCATTCCAAGCTCGTGGCTCGTCAATCTTGCGATCAATGTTGTAAAGACGGTATGCTCTGTTGTGGAGAACTTTGGTAACAATGAAAGGGCCTTCCCAAGTAGGGGCGAGTTTGTGTGGCTTCTGTTGGTCCACTCGGAGGACCAAGTCTCCTTCTTGGAAGGCTCGGCTCTTCACATTTCTGGCGTAGAATCGGTGCAAGTCTTGCTGATAGATGGTCAATTGGATCATGGCCATCTCTCTTTCTTCTTCCAGAAGGTCCACTGCGTCCTGTCGGGCTTGTTCTACTTCGACTTCAGAGTAGACCTCGGCTCACGGTGCATTGTGAAGCAGGTCACTTGGCAGAACCGCTTCAGCTCCGTAGACCAGAAAGAACAGAGTTCTCCCAGTCGACCGATTTGGAGTAGTCCTCAGTCCTCAAAGAGCTGATGGAAGTTCGTCGACCCATGCGCCTGCTGCGTGCTTGAGGTCACGCATCAACCGGGGTTTCAGTCCTTTGAGAATTAGGCCGTTTGCTCTTTCTGCTTGTCCATTCGACTGGGGGTGGGCGACTGAAGCGTAGTCGACTTGTGTGCCTTGAGAAGCGCAAAAGGCTTTGAATTGATCAAAATCGAAGTTTGACCCATTATCAGTGATGATGCTATGCGGAACTCCATATCTGAATATCAATTCTCTAATGAAGCTGATGGCAGTGCCAGCATCAAGATTTTTAATGGGCTTGGCTTCGATCCACTTGGTGAACTTATCGACTGCCACCAGTACATGGGTGAACCCCTCCTGCCAGTTCTCAGTGGTCCAACCATATCTAACCCCCAAACAGCGAAAGGCCAGACGATTGGAATGGTCTTCAAGGCTGAGGCGGGCTTGTGTGACATATTGGAGTAGAACTGACATCCTTCACACTTGTTGACTATCTCTTTCGCCATTTCATTTGCTCTGGGCCAGTAAAAACCCGCTCGGTATGCTTTAGGCACGATGGGTCCGAGAGGACGCATGATGGCCACAGGTCCCCGAGTGGATGTCGTAGAGAATCATTCGACCCTCTTCCGGCGCTATGCATTTCTGGCTGACTCCAGTCGCTCTTTCTCTGTACAACTGTCCCTTCATGACAGTAAAGGCCTTGGATCAACGGACGATCTGCCGAGCCTCTTCTTCATTCTCTGGGAGCTCTTTCCTTAGAATATACGCGATGTAAGGCACTGTCCAGTCGGGAGTGATAACCAGAACTTCCATGATTAAGTCGACCACAGCTGGGACCTCAACTTCAGTCGGATCCGTGGCACTTTTTGGCTGCGGGGCTTCTTCGTTGAAAGGATCCTCTTGAACCGACGACACGTGGACATGTACCAAAAACATGCCACTAGGAATTGCTTATCTTTTGGAACCTATCTTCACCAACTCATCAGCTGCTTGATTTTTCAGTCGGGGTACATGATGAACCTCTAACCCCTCGAAATTCTTCTCCAGCTTTCTTACTGCGTTGCAGTAACCAGTCATAGCTGGGCTTCTGACGTCCCACTCCTTCATCACTTGGTTAACCACCAAATTCGAGTCACCGTAGACCATGAGGCGACGGACGCCGAGTGAAATGGCCATATGCAACCCATACAAAAGTGCTTCGTATTCTGCTTCGTTGTTGGATGAGTCAAAGTGAATCTAGAGTACATATCTGAGCTTATCTCCTCGGGGGGAAACCAACACTACCCAAGCACCGGAACCATTTAGCATTTTGGAGCCATCGAAGAACATGGTCCAGTGCTCCGAGTGAACTTGAGTCGGCAATTGCTGTTCAGTCCACTCGGCGAGGAAATCTGCTATTGCTTGGGACTTGATAGCTTTCTTTGCCTCAAATCTAATATCCAAGGGAAGGAGTTCAATCGCCCATTTTGCCACTCAACCAGTTGCATCTCTGTTGTGCAGAATCTCTAATAATGGGGCATCACTGATGACTGTGATGGTATGGTCAGAGAAATAGTGAGCAACTTTCTTCGTGGTCATATAAATCCCATATACAAGCTTCTGATAATGAGGGTATCTTTGCTTTGATGGGGTCAGGACTTCAGAAATATAACATACTGGGCGCTGAACTTTGAAGGTTTTCCCTTCTTCTTCCTGCTCAACCATAAGTACTGTATTGACAACTTGTCCTGTGGCTGCAATGTAAAGTAGCAAAGGCTCTTTGCTGATCGGGGCAGCAAGCACCGGCTGGGTGGAAAGCAGGGTTTTTAACTCTGCAAATGCTGCATCAGCTTCAGGAGTCCACTCGAACTTGTCTGACTTCTTCATCAGTTGGTAAAGAGGTAATGCCTTCTCACCGAGACGAGAGATGAAGCGACTTAAAGCGGCCAAGCAACCAGTAAGCTTCTGAACATCGTGCACACGCACATGTCGTTTCATTCGGAGTATAGTGCCCACTTTCTCTGGGTTTGCGTTGATTCCTCGTTCGGAAATGAGAAACCGAGTAACTTTCTGCCAAGAACTCCAAATGTGCACTTGGATGGATTAAGCTTGATATCATACCTCCTGAGGTTGGCAAATGTTTCAGCGAGGTCAGTCAGCAGGTCGGAACCTTTCCGTTACTTGACCACAATGTCATCCATGTATGCTTCCACATTCCGACTGATTTGAGTGAGCAAACACTTCTGAATCATCCTCATGAACGTGGCTCCGGCATTCTTGAGGCCGAATGGCATGGTGACATAACAGAAGCACCCGAACGGGGTGATGAAAGTTGTTTTGATCTCATCGGGTCCATACAGACGGATCTGATGGTACCCGGAATAGGCGTCTAAGAAAGACAGTCGCTCACATCCCGCAGTCGAGTCGACTATTTGGTCGATGCGGGGAAGAGGAGAATGATCTTTCGGGCAGGCCCGATTGATATGTTTAAAGTCAATGCACATGCGAAGTGACTTGTCTTCTTGGGGACCATGACAACATTGGAGAGCCACTCGGAGTGGTAAATCTCTCGGATAAACTCTGCTGCTAAGAGCCGAGCCACCTCTTCACCAATAGCCTTCCTTTTCTGGACGGCGGACCGTCGCAGATGTTCCTTGACAGGTTTTGCCTTTGAATCGACTCGTAGACGATGCTCAGCCAGCCCCCTGGGTACACCTGGCATGTCAGAAGGTTTCCATGCAACAATGTCCCAGTTCTCACGGAGGAACTGGATGAGAGCTTCTTCCTATTTAGGGTCGAGTGTCATGGAGATATTATTCGGAGCAGCGTTAGGGTCGGTCGGGTGGATGTGAACTGGTTTTGTCTCACCGGAGACTGAAACGTTGAATCCGTAGCGGGCTTCTTGGCTCGCAACAAATCACTCAGGTCTGCATTTCTCTGGTGTTCCTGCCACTCTTGTGCCACCATTTGAGCATCGGCGATCTTTGAGCCTTTCTGGAAACACTCTTCCGCCTTCTTGCGATTACCAGTAACAGTGATCACGCCTTTAGGGCCAGGCATCTTAAATTTGAGGTACACGTAACATGGTCGAGCCATAAAACATGCATAAGCTGGCCTGCCCAAAATAGCGTGGTAGGCACTCGGGAAATCTACAACCTCAAATGTCACCTTTTCTTTGCAAAAGTTCTTGGAATCACCAAAAACCACATCGAGAGCAATCTGGCCGAGTGATGTGGCCTTCTTGCCAGGAATGACTCCATAGAAACTCATGTTGCTTGTGCTGAGTCTAGACATTGGAATTCCTATCCCTTTCAGTGTCTCAGCGTACAGTATATTCAAACTACTACCGCCATCCATCAACACTTTAGTCAGTCGAGTGCCCTCGACGACTGGGTCGACCACCAGAGCTTGCCTCCCAGGGGTGGCTATGTGCGTCGGGTGATCAGACTGGTCGAATGTGATGGCCGCCTGAGACCACTTCAGATAATTGGGTGTCACCGGAGAAACCATATTCACCTCTCGGTTTATAACTTTCAGTCGACTTTTGCTCTCAATGTCAGCAAAAATCACCAGAGTGGAATTGACCTGAGGGTATTCCTCGTCACTATCCCCCTTGTCCTCTACTTTGTCTGACTCCTTTTCCTTATCCTTGGACTGTTTCCCCTGGAACTGCTGTATCAGAAGTCGACACTGTCGAGTGGTATGCTTCGGGTAAATGAAATTACCCTCTTCATCTTTCTTCGTGTGTATGTGACACGGCAAATCCATCACGTCATTTCCTTCTTTATCCTTCACTTTCTTGGGGTTACAAGGCCCTTTGGGCTTTCCTTTGAACTTTCCTTGAGTCATAGCCAAGGTTTCTCCAGGAGCAGTTGGCTCAGATTTCCGCTTTTGCTTCCGACTGGAGTTCCCTCCTCCGGTTTCCTGGGCGACTGACTTGTGCTTGCCGCTTCGGAGCCGATCCTCTTCCTCACCATTGGCATATTTGGTGGCTATATCCATCATTCGACTCAGAGACATGTCTCCGGTTCGACCGAATTTCAGGCTTAGCTCTCTGTACTTAACGCCTTCCTTGAAGGCTTAGACTGCCTGGTGATCAGATACATTCTCTACTGTGTGATGCAATGTGATCCATCTCTGGATGTAATCTCTCAAAGTCTCATTCGACTTCTGCACACAAGATTGCAGCTCTGTCAGTCCTGCTGGTCGCTTGCATGTTCCTTCGAACGTTCTGACAAACACTCGGGAGAGGTCTTCCCACATGTAAATGCTGCTGGGTGTCAACTGATTCAGCCATGCCCTGGCTGATCCCTCCAAAATAAGAGGCAGATGTTTCATGGACACCTCGTCATTTCCGCCGCCGATATGGACAGCCACTCGGTAGTCCTCAAGCCAAGTATCAGGCTTAGACTCACCGTTGAACTTACTGACTCCAGTCACCAACCTGAAGTTGGGAGGAATCACTGCGGCTCTGATGGCTCTGCTGAAACACTCTGGTTCGGAGACATGCACTCGGCTGCTAGTGGGTACATCTCTGTTCCGGTCGAGCAGACCCTGAACGATGATGGATCTCGCATCAAAGCCTGGTTCCCTGGGGTCGACAGGAATTCTTCGCCCGCCACTGTGCTGGCGTCTATCATCCTGCTGTCGAGGTACGTAGGTTCCACCCCTAGGGGGACGGGTGGGCACTCGACGTCGATCATCACGATCGAATCGGTGATCATACTCCTCACGGTTCCTGTACTGATCGTGCTGGTCTCCACGCCCTTCACGCCTCGGGGGCGATCTGGGGCTATGAGCTGACTGGAACGTATTCGCAGCCACAGATTTGCTGTGAATCCTGTTCCGCGATTGTGATACAGCTGAATTTTGATCTCCTGCTGCCCAGAGAAAATCTCTGATCTGCATCAAGCCTCTGCCAGCGTTTGACTGGGAAGGCTGAATTGATTCTGCTATACGGGCTGCAGCTGCTAAATTCTGAATCGGAGTTTGATATATCTGAGTCGGAGGTGGAAAGAGCTGACGTCAACTCGAGTCCGGGACCAGTTGCCGCGTACGCTCATCGAGTGCTCGCTGAAGGTTCTCCAGTCAAGTGCGCTCAGCCAGGTTGGCCAAGCGCGCGTCCTCTAAGGCGCGAGCCTCAGGGGTTTCTCCAACGATAGGAGTGTGAAGTGCATCCATGTTCCGGTGGCAAAGTTCTTCCCTTTGCAGCGAATTGAGGGGCTCGGGGAGGTATTCCTCATGGGCGTGCGACGCATCGCCTCCACCGTCGCCTCCCTCGGCACCGGGAAAGCCGGGGGGACTGTATGGTCCATTGACCATCAGGACCTCCGCCGCTGGATCACTGCTGTCACACTCGGATGTAGTCTCTGCGGGGCCAATCGATAGGTCGAACAGGCCGTAGAGAGATTCGTCGGGCTCGATTGCCACGACTTGGGCGGTGGTCGACTGGCGAGCCACCGCATGCCTCACCACCGCTGAAGCCTCGACTGACCGAAGCGCTTGCGCCGGCAGGAAGCTGGGAGGGAGGATGACACAAAAACCGGTCGATACTGGGTCAACGGTTGTCGCAGTAGGACGCTGCGGACGCACATGCGAAAGTGCGTCGCTCCGCGGACTGGGAGCGCGTAGACGTCGAGCGGAGCCTTTTGAAGCCAGGCAGAGTCGTCGGCGACGAACGTGAGCGCGCCGAGACGGATCTCACGGCCCTCAACCAAAACTCCGCCTGAAACCATGATGAAGGATATCGGAAAAAATTGCAACTTCTCCAATAAGTCGCTAAGACACCTGCCCCATGGTGGGCACCAGCTGTCGTGGTTCTAAGTCTGACAGTAGTGTAGGGGGGTACTAAAGGAGAGGCAAGATCCTAGCTTTGGAGTAGTTGTACACGCAAGGGTTTTACGAGTTCAGGCCCTTCTCGGAGGAAGTAACATCCCTACGTCTCGGTGCCCAGAGGCGGTCAACTGGATTATGTGAGTGTGAGTTACAGGGGTGCAAACCCTTCTGCCTATGGAGGGGGGTGGCTTATATAGAGTGCGCGAGGATCCCAGCCAGCCCATGTAGCGGAGGGTTCAATGTACATAAAGGCCTGGTGTTACTGGTAATGTCTTACATAAAGTGATATCATGGCCATAAAGACTACTTAATAACAAACCGTTTGGATGCAGAGTGACCCTGGATCTCCTGGTGGTCGAGTGAGTCTTCATGGTCGAGTGTCTTCGAGTCCGTCGAGAGGAATCCTTCCAGGTCGACTGAAAGACAGTTTCTTCTAGAGGTGTCCTTGGGGAGGGTACCTTGGACAGGTTCATGACCCTACCTTAGTTACATGGCTTCATCACCGGGGCCATAGCTGCGTTGAGCCGGGCGAAAGCATGGATTCCGGAACTAGACCCGGCCGACCTCGCTCTTGGATACCCCAGTCTGAAAGAAGATGGGACCATATTTGATGAACATGACTTCACCGCCTGTGTCAAAGATATACGCCACGTGGCTACTCTGATCGGGAACGATACTGATCTTACCAAGTATCAGCCGGGCTATGATAGTGATAACCGAAGAATCCCAACACCTCCTTATGATCAAGTCAGCCTGATCCCTCCAACTCATAAGCATACCTTTGCCCCTGAAGTGGACCCAGCCGGTTTAATAGATGATGAAGCTGAGTTTGAAGCATTGAGTGGCCTTGACTGGGCCTCGTCAACCTTCCAGGACAGGGCCACCGACAGAGAGGCGGAGAAGGATAACCCGGAATCTTCAAGCCCACCGAAGGAGTGAGCCGCCAGGCATTTATGACTTTGCAAAACAATGCTTCATTATTCAGACCCGGGGAGTCTTGTAATAGGGTAGAAAAAACCTCTTAATTTTGTCATGCCTTCGCGCAAGTTTATGGCGCTTAATACTTTCGTAAGGCACCATCAGTATATATTTCCAGCTTATGTTGATCTTGGATTTCCTTGATGTTACATTTGCTTGCCTTATCTTGCATATAAAACAAGAAAAATTCCCTTGGCGGTTTATCGCATCAGGGGTCACATAAGGTATTGATAACCCAGAGCGCGAACCAAAACATCATATAAAGGTCAGGTTATGATTATGTTTGTTTAAACATAATCACAATAGCATACCTGCGAACCCTTTGGTAATCTCGCCTGCTTATATGACCTACACCATGCGGGTAAATTCAACTCCTGAAAGTTGGAACATATAATATTCACCTGGCACTTATCAACCTGGGGTGATCAATATTAAGCCGGAAGAACAAAAACCATCTCACAGTGCTTTCAAGAAGGCCTCAAGAGAGCCAAATAATTATGCTTATAATGGATAATAAATAAAGGCTTCTGATTTGAATATGATCAGTAAACCGTTCCAAAGGGGTTAAGCTAAGATTCGGATACGATCATATAGCCCCCAGTGGCTGTGGCGATGCCGATCAAGTGGGTATCGACAGCTATGTTCTCTTTGGTTCGAATACGACCTATGTTTGAACAAGAAGCCCCCAGGTGACCATAAGAGTTTTTTAATGACGCTGATTCAAATACGATCCACGTTAGACCCAAAGGGGTTAAGCTATGATTCAAATATGATCAAGAAGCCCCCAACTGGGTTTGGAAGTATGCCGATCAAGTGAGTATCGACAGCTATGTTCTCTTTGGTTCGAATACGACCTATGTTTGAACAGGAAGCCCCCAAGTGATCATGGCTAGATTCTGATATGATCATAAGCCGGACCAAAGGAAAAGCGGGATTCAGATATGATCCGCTCCCTGTTGGTAGTTTCCACCACCTGATAAAGACGACATATAGACTTTTGAGGGTAAAAAGTACAGAGGTCCTGCTTTATTGCTTTATATAATATATACATCATCAAAATATATACATCTTGAGAGCCGGTGGCTCAAGTATAGTAAGGCCGAAGATGGGCGATATTCCACGGCCGGCGGGTCTCCTCCTCCGACTTACGTGAGTCTTTGTGCTCTCGAACATCGATGAGGAAGTATGACCCATTTTTCAGATTCTTGCTGACCACAAAGGGTCCTTCCCAAGGTGGGGTCAGCTTGTGCATATCAGACTGATCATGTACGAGCCGGAGCACTAAGTCGCCTTCCTGAAAGGTTCTGCTCCTAACCCGATGGCTGTGATAGCGGCACAGGTCTTGCTGGTAAATCGCCAAGCGGGCTATTGCCAAGTCTCGCTCCTCATCCAACAAGTCAAGTGCATCCTGACGAGCTTTTTCGTTATCAACCTCAACGTAAGCCACCACGCGGGGTGAATCGTGCCGGATGTCACTTGGCAAGACTGCCTCTGCACCATACACCATGAAGAAAGGTGTGTAACTTGTAGATCTGTTAGGCGTAGTGTTGATGCTCCATAGTACAGAGGGTAACTCCTCCACCCAACAACCCGGAGTACACTGTAAGGGGACCAAGAGCCGTGGTTTGATACCCTTCAGGATCTCCTGATTAGCTCTTTCTGCTTGCCCATTGGATTGAGGATGAGCAACAGCCGAAACATCAAGCCGGATATGTTCTCGTTGTCAGAACTCTTCCACGACACCCTTGGAGATATTAGTGCCATTATCAGTTATGATGCTGTGTGGAAAACCAAAACGAAAGATCACCTTTTTGATGAACTGAACCGTCGTGGCTGCATCACACTTACTAACCGGCTCTGCCTCAACCCATTTTGTAAACTTATCCACTACCACTAGGAGGTGTGTCGTTTTATCCTTAGACCTCTTAAAAGGTCCAACCATGTCAAGCCCCTAGACTGCAAACGGCCAAGTAATTGGAATCATCCTTAACTCTTGAGCCGGCACATGAGCTCGTCGTGAGAATTTTTGACATCCGTCATTTCCTGACTAGATCCTCTGCATCAGCATGAGCCTTCAGCCAATAGAAACCATGGCGGAAAGCCTTGGCCACAAGAGATTTTGAGCCGGCATGATGACCACAATCTCCTTCATGGATCTCACGAAGTATCTGTTGACCCTTCGTAGGCGACACACAACGTTGAAACGCCCTAGTGACACTGCAGTGATGTAACTCGCCATGAACAATCGTCATGGATTTGGACCGCCTGACGATTTGTCGCGCCAAGGTCTCATCCTCAGGCAACTCTCCCCGGGTCATATAGGCCAAATATGGCACTGTCCAATCCGGGATAACATGTAGGGCTGCCACTAGTTGTGCCTCCGGGTCTGGCACTGCTAGTTCTTCCTCTGTGGGTACCTTGACAGAAGGATTATGCAATACGTCGAGAAAGGTGTTAGGCGGCACCGGCTTATGCTGAGATCCCAACCGGCTTAAAGCATCATCTGCCTCATTCTTCCTTCGATCAATGTGCTCCACTTGATAACCTCTGAAGTACCCAGCCATAGCATCTACTTCCCGACGGTAAGCCGCCATAAGGGGATCCTTGGAGTCCCACGTGCCTGACACCTGTTGAGCCACAAGATCTGAGTCGCCCAAGCACCTCACCCGGCCCAAATTCATCTCTTTGGCCATCCGGAGACCATGGAGTAAGGCCTCGTACTCAGCTCCATTGTTAGTGCAGGGAAACATAAGCCGGAGCACATAACAAAATTTGTCACCTCGAGGGGAAGTTAAGACAACCCCAGCCCCCGAGCCTTCTAACTGCCTGGACCCATCAAAATGAATAGTCCAATATGTGTTATATGGCTTCTCCTCAGGCGCCTGCAACTCTGTCCAGTCATTGATAAAATCCACCAAAGCTTGAGACTTGATAGAAGTCCGACGCATGTATTTCAAACCATGAGGCCCAAGCTCAATGGCCCACTTGGCGACTCGTCCTATGGCCTTCCTATTCTGTATGATGTCTCCTAGGGGGGTAGAGCTTACCACAGTGATAGGATGACCTTGGAAATACTGCTTCAGCTTCCGTCTTGCCATGAACACTCCGTAAAGAAGTTTCTGCCAATGTGGATACCTTTTCCTAGACTCAATGAGCACCTCACTGATGTAGTAAACCGGCCGTTGAACCGGATGCTCCTTGCCAGCCTCTTTGCGCTCCACCACAATGGCAACACTGACGGCTCATGCGTTAGCAGCCACATATAACAGTAATGGCTCCCTATCAATGGGAGCCGCAAGGACTGGCGGCTCAGACAACTATCTCTTTAAATCTTCAAAGGTCGTATTGGCAGCATCACTCCAGACAAAAGTGTCTGTTTTCTTCATCATCTGATACAATGGTAGGGCCTTCTCACCTAACCGGCTTATGAATCGGCTCAGAGCAGCAACACGACCCGCCAGTCGCTGAACATCATTGATGCACGTCGGTTTAGCCAGAGAGGTAATTGCCTTGATCTTCTCTGGATTAGCTTCAATGCCTCTGTTTGAAACCAGAAAGCCCAAAAGCTTGCCTGCGGGTACACCAAACACACACTTGGCCGGGTTAAGCATCATCTTATAAACCCGGAGATTATCAAAGGTCTCTTTTAAGTCAGATATCAAGGTTTCCTTCTCTCTGGACTTCACCATGATGTCATCCACATAAGCATGAACATTGCGCCCAATCTGATCGTGGAGACAGTTATGTACACATCGCTGATAAGTTGCTTGAGCACTCTTGAGCCCAAATGGCATAGATACATAACAGAAGGCTCCAAACGGAGTGATGAAAGCCGTCTTCTCCTGGTCCTTAACTGCCATTTTGATCTGATGATAACCAGAGTAAGCATCCAAAAAGATCAAACGCTCGCAACCCGCCGTAGCATCAATGATTTGATCAATACGGGGGAGAGCAAAGGGATCAGCCGGACAAGCCTTATTTAAATCCGTGTAATCCACACACATCCGCCAGGTGCCGTTCTTCTTGAGCACGAGCACCGGGTTAGCTAACCACTCCGGGTGAAAAACTTCAACAATGAACCCAGCCGCTAAGAGCCGGGCAACCTCTTCTCCAATAGCTTTTCGTCTTTCCTCATTAAACCGCCGAAGAAATTGCCTGACCATCTTATAATTCGGATCAATATTAACGGTGTGCTCAGCGAGTTCTCTTGGGACACCCGGCATGTCAGAAGGTTTCCATGCAAAGATGTCCTGGTTCTCATGGATGGACTCTATGAGCGCGCTTTCCTATTTAGGATCCAAGTTGGCACTGATACTGAACTGCTTAGAAGCGTCACCTGGAGTAAATTCAACAAGCTTCATTTCAGCAGCCGATTTAAACTTCAACGTCGGGTCATGCTCTGTAGTTGGCTTCTTCAGAGGGGTCATATCTGCCGGGTCAACATTATCTTGATAAAACTTTAGCTCTTCTGCTGCACACACAAACTGAGCATAAGCCGCGTCACCTTCTTCACACTCCAAGGCTACCTTCCGACTCCCATGCACGGTGATGGTGCCCTTGTGACTGGCATCTTGAGCTGCAGATAAACATAACACGGCCGCGCCATGAACTTGGCATAAGCCGGCCGCCCAAATAGAGCATGATACGGACTCCTGATTTTGACCACCTCAAACGTCAATTTCTCGGCCCTGGAGTCATATTCATCTCCAAAGGCCACTTCCAATTCAATCTTACCAACCGGGTATGCTGACTTACCAGGCACCACGCCATGGAAAACAGTGTTGGATGTCCTTAAATTTTTGTCAGTTAAGCCCATGCGTCGAAAGGTCTCGTAATAGAGGATGTTGATACTGCTACCTCCGTCCATGAGTACCTTGGTAAATTTATATCCACCGACCTGAGGTGCCACCACCAAGGCTAATTGACCCGGATTATCAACCCAGGGCGGGTGATCTTCCCTGCTCCATACTATCGGCTGCTCTGACCATCTCAAGAAACGGGGAACCGCCGGCTCAATAGAGTTCACGGCCCTCTTATGGACCTTCTGGTCACGTTTGCACAAGCTAGTGGTGAACACATGATACTTCCCACTATTCAGCTGCTTTAGATGGGTTTGGTAACCCGACTGCTGTTGCTGCTGTCCCCCCTGACCAGGCTGTTGTTGATTAGAGCCACTTTTATTTCCCTGAAAGTTGGAACTTGAACCGCCACCTAGGCCATGGAAACCGCCAGCTCCTGAGCCGCCGCCCGGCCCATGATTGCCATCAAACATGTTGGAATTCTTAAAAGCCTTCATGATCGCGCAATCTTTCCATAAGTGGGTGGTGGGTTGTTCCCGGGTGTCGTGTCTCAGGCACGGCTCATTGAGTAGCTGCTCAAGAGATGGGCCTGACCCGCCCTTACGTCTCTGATTGTTAACCTGTGCATTGGCATTGGCCACAAACTCTAGGTTACCCTCCGCCTTACGCCTATTGCCCCCTTGATTCATCGGGTTATGCTGCTGACCCTTTCCATTGTCGTTCTTCTTTCCCTTCCCAGTCTATTCCTCATCAGACGCGGGATCCTTGGTACTATCCGAGTCGACGTATTTGACTAAATCTGCCATTAGCGTACCCATGTCGTTGCAATCACGCTTAAGGCACCCCAGTTTCTGTCTCAGCGACTCAAAGCGACAATTCTTCTCCAACATGAGGACTGCAGAGCCGGCATCCATCTTGTCAGACGACTGTATTATCTCCTTGACCCGGCGTACCCAATGAGTCATGCATTCACCCTCCTCCTGCTTACAATTTGTCAAGTCCACAATCGACATACATTGCTTGCAGGTGTCCTTGAAGTTCTGGATGAAACGGGCCTTTAGCTCTGCCCACAAACCAATGGAATTGGGTGGCTAACCCTTTAACCAAGACCGGGCCGTTCCATCTAACATCATGGTGAAGTACTTAGCCATTGTGGCATCGCTGACCACCAACAGCTCCATGGCCATCTCATAACTCTCGATCCACGCTCCGGGCTGTAAGTCGGTCATGTAATTCGGCACCTTTCGAGGTCCTTTAAAGTCCTTGGGTAGGCGTACATCACGCAGAGCCGACACCAAACAAGGAACACCGCCAGTTCTAGTAGCCACTCCCGTCTCAACGGAAGTCATCGGATACTCTCGGAAATCTTGATGAGCCATCTGTTGAGCCGCTAGCTGAGCCACCCGCTCGTTCTCCTGACATATCCGATATTGTACCGGGTTATAGCCACCGGGCTGGTTCCAGCGCTAGGCGTTGCTTGACAAAGTTTCTGACTCCATGTGCCTGCTGTAACTTGGACTCCGGTTTTGACGAGGCGGTGCTAACCAAGGCGGAGGAGTTGAATGAATCATGTCCCGGCTATAAGAATAAGTCTCTTGCTGAGCCAGGGCCGTCTGAACAAGTTCCCTGATCCTCCGAGTCTCCACCACTGTCGGATCATCACCATCCACTGGGAGAGCCGCCAAATGCGCCGAAGCTGCGATTAATTCTCCATGGGGTTGGAAAAGTGACCCAGCGGTACCGGCACATAACGGGGCGGTGCCATGTTCCCATGAAGAGGTGCCATCTCCCGAGGCTGAGCCGGTCCTCCTGTTCCGGCTGTCATAAACTAATTTGCATCTGGCGGTTTGCTTGGGCCGGCTCCGGGGGTAGCGAAAAGATTCCGAGGGTCATAAATCGGAGGCAAACGGGATTGAGTTTTCTGGTGCCTCCTTCTCATCACCTCATTAGACGCATTCAGGCTCATCGTAAGCTGGAAAGCCTCTGACTGGAGCTGCTGCGCCCGTGCATCCAAAGCCCCCCGTTCTGTGGCTAACCTGGTGTCCTCAGCTGCTAAGGCCTCCTTGGCCCGAGGTATTTCCTCGCGCACCCGTGCCACCTCCGCATCATGCTCATCTTTATTTGTCGGAATAACCATGGCGGTTAACAGGGCCGTAAGCTTATCCATGAGATCTATCAGCACCTGAGCCGGTGGGCGCACAGGGCCTCCTGCCCCGGCTGCTCCTGACCCGGACGTTATCGCAGCAGCGGCTATAGAATTTTGGCCGGGTTGAGTTCCAGCCATGAAGACTCCCGCCCAGCTTGGCGGCTCATAGGGGTCCTGAATACTAGAGCCATCGGAACAGCCCCCAAGCACGCCATCTTGCACTTGATACAGCGAATCTATTGAACCGGTGGATGAATCACCATAGGGGAGGACGGCCGTCTCACCACGATCTTCAGATCCTTCAGAAAGTTCTTCTCCGTGGACGCAGCCCACGAAGACACGCTTCATGCGGGGTTGAACTCGGGCGGGTCTCGCACGCTAAGCCGTCTTGAGGTCGGTGTAGTTGTCCGGCTCAGGGCCCGGCTCACCAATCCGGCCGATGAAGACGTGGATTCCTCCGAAGGGGACCCGGTACCCGTACTCAATTGTGCCGGCGTTGGGGCCCTAGCCTTCATCGTCGATGTACATCTTGCCGCGACGACTCTTGGTCATCCGGCCCACTACGTATCCCTTGAGCCCTTCGAAATTGCCCTTCAAGAACTCAAATCCACCGTGCGCTAGCCCTACAGTGGGCGCCAACTATCGAGGAATTGTCACGGCAGATGTCCTCTTGCAAGGACTTAGTCATAGGGCCATCGCAACTAGGAAGCTTGAAGGGGTTAATTGGGACAAAGGACATGAGAGAGTTATACTAGTTCGGCCCCTTACGGTGAAGGAATGCCTACGTCTAGTTGGGTTGGTATTGCTTGATGTTTCGATGACCAGGGAGCAAGATATGCTATGCCCGGTTCTCGATGAGTTGTTTCTTACCCTGAGCCGTCAGCGGGTCGTACCCTTATATACACGGGTGGACGCCCTGCGGCCTATAGAGTCCCAGCCGGCTCATAGACAGTGTCTAGCTCGGTGACTGGTTAAATCTACCTTATGTTACAAGTCATATCATCATGGCGGTTCATCACTATGGGCCTTAAGCCGTCTGTGGGCCTTTAGACCCTTTATTGAACCGCCATCTTCATGCTTGGTCTTGGGCTTCTTCCCGCTGAGTCTTCTTTGCCTAACCCGGCCCCTCTTGGGCAGCTTACACAAATAGTTATATCCCCAACAGAGTGGAAAGAGCCTAAGATTGGGGATGACCAAGGCACCCCAAGGTAATATCCAAGGACAACCAAGAGCCTAAGCTTGGGGATGCCCCGGAAGGCATCCCCTCTTTCGTCTTCGTTCATCTGTAACTTTATTTGGAGCTATATTTTAATTCACCACATTATATGTGTTTTGCTTGGAGGGTCATTTTTTTTGTCTTGATTGCTGTTTGAATAAAATACCAAGATCTGAAATTCTTAAATGTTAGAGAGTCTTCACATAGTTGCACAATTATTCGACTACTCATTGATCTTCACTTATATCTTTCGGAGTAGTTTGTCATTTGCTCTAGTGCTTCACTTATATCTTTTAGAGCACGGCGGTGGTTATATTTTGTAGAAATTGTAGATCTCTCATGTTTCACCTATATTATTTTGAGAGTCTCTTAGAACAGCATGGTATTTTCTATGGTTATAAAATTGGTCCTAGAATGGTAGGCATCCAAGTTGGGTATAATAAAAACTATCATAGGAAGTGAATTGGATGCTATGATGATTTTGATACTTGATAATTGTTTTGAGATATGGAGGTAGTGATACTAAAGTCATGCTAGTTGGGTGATTATGAATTTAAAGAATGCTTGTGTTAAAGTTACCAAGTCCCGTAGCATGCACATAAGGTTAAAGTTGTGTAACAAATTTGAAACATGAAGTGTCCTTGGATTGTGCATCCTTATGAGTGGCGGTCGGGGACGAGCGATGGTCTTTTCCTACCAATCTATCCCCCTTGGAGCATGCGCGTAGTGCTTGGTTTTTGATGACTTCTAAATTTTTTCAATAAGTATAAGAGTTCTTTTGACTAATGTTGAGTCCATGGATTATACGCACTTTTACCTTTCCATCATTGCTAGCCTCTTCAGTACCGTGCATTGCCCTTTCTCACCTTGAGAGTTGGTGCAAACTTCGCTGGTGCATCCAAACCCCGTGATATGATACACTCTATCACACATAAACCTCCTTATATCTTCCTCAAAACAGCCACCATACCTACCTATTATGGCATTTCCATAGTCGTTCCGAGATATATTGCCATGCAACTTTCCACCGTTCCATTTATCATGACACACATTACTATTGTCATATTGCCATTGCATGATCATGTAGTTGACATCGTATTTGTGGCAAAGCCACCATACATAAATTTTCATACATGTCACTCTTGATTCATTACACCATCCCGGTACACCGCCGGAGGCATTCATATAGAGTCATATCTTGTTCTAGTTTCGAGTTGTAATTCATGTGTTGTAATCAACAAAAGTGTGATGATCATCATTATTAGAGCATTGTCCCCAAAAAGAAAAAAAAAGAAAAAAAGGCCAAAAAAAGGCCCAAAAAAAGGAAAAGAAAAAAAGGAAAAGAAAAAAATGAAAAAAGAAAAAAATGAAAAAAAATGAAAAAAAGTAGCACCATGTCATTCATATAGCAAGTCTCATATGTTGTCACTTTCATATACTAGTGGGGATTTTTCATTATAGAACTTGGCTTGTATATTCCTACGATGGGCTTCCTCAAATGCCCTAGGTCTTCGTGAGCAAGCAAGTTGGATGCACACTGAAGGTGCAACTATCCCTAGGTGTTTTTTGTAATTCCTAACAACATATAGTTCATTGAGCTAATACTATTCAAGGACATATTTCAGGAAAGCTCAATGAATGGCATGGCATGGATGAGAAAAGTGGATCCCTCAAAATGCTAAGGATAAAAGCATTGGCTCAAGCTTCAAGCTCAAGCCTCTACATTTTATATTTTAGTGATCCAAGATCACATTGAGTCTATAGGAAAGGCCAATACTATCAAGGAGGGATGAGGTGTTTCTTAATGAGTTTCTTGCTTCATAGTGCTTAGTGATTTGTTCCAAAGCCCTCAACTACTTTTCCACATACACATATGACCTAAATCTAAAGTCCAACTCGGCCACACCGATTCTTTCTATCCGGCGCCACCAAGTTCAGATGTCATAGCCACTGCCACAAACCCTAGGTAAATCGGTCTCACCGATAGGGATCTCGGTCTCACCGAGATGGGATTGTAATCTCTCTGTGTATGTCCATTATTTAAAAATCGGTCTTACCGAGTTTGAGTAATCGGTCCTACCGAGATTACAATGCAAACTCTCTGTTTCCTTTTTGTAACATTTCGGTCCCACCAAGATGAGCGAATCGGTCACACCGAGTTTGCCTGACCAACTCTCTGGTTAGCTTATTCCCAAAATCGGTCTCACCGAGTTTGTGTAATCGTTCTCACTGAGATTAGTTATGCCCTAACCCTAACCATATCGGTCCTACCGAGTTGCATGTCGGTCCCACCAAAAATCCTAACGGTCACTAGGTTTACTAAATCGGTCCGACCGAGTTTGTTGATTCGGTACCACCGAGATTGGTAAATTGTGTGTAATGGTTAGATTTTGTGTGGAGGCTATATATACCCCTCTACCTCCTCTTCATTCGTGGAGAGAGCCATCAGAAAAAACCTACACTTCCAACTTACCATTTCTGAGAGAGAACCACCTACTCATGTGTTGATACCAAAATATTCCATTCCTACCATATGAATCTTGATCTCTAGCCTTCCCCAAGTTTCTTTGCACTCAAATCTTCTTTCCACCAAATCCAAATCCTGTGAGAGAGAGTTGAGTGTTGGGGAGACTATCATTTGAAGCACAAGAGCAAGGAGTTCATCATCAACACACCATTTGTTACTTCTTGGAGAGTGGTGTCTCCTAGATTGGCTAGGTGTCACTTGGGAGCCTCCGACAAGATTGTGGAGTTGAACCAAGGAGTTTGTAAGGGCAAGGAGATCGCCTACTTCGTGAAGATCTACCGCTAGTGAGGCAAGTCCTTCGTGGGCGATGGCCATGGTGGGATAGACAAGGTTGCTTCTTCATGGACCCTTCTTGGGTGGAGCCCTCCGTGGACTCGTGCAGACATTACCCTTAGTGGGTTGTAGTCTCCATCAACATGGATGTACGATAGCACCACCTGTCGGAACCATGGCTCAAAAATCACCGTGTCTCCAAATTGCATTTGAAATCTCCAAACCCTTCCCTTTACATTCTTGCAAGTTGCACGCTTTATTTTCTGCTCCTCATATACTCTTTGCATGCTTGCTTGAATTGTGTTAAGATTGCTTGACTTGTGCTAAGTTAGCTAAAATCTGCCAAAGACTAAAATTGGGAAAAGGATAAGTTTTTATTTGGTAAAGTAGTCTAATCACCCCCCCCCCCCTCTAGACATACTTAAAGATCCTACAAGTGGTATCAGAGCTTTGGTCTCCATTTGCTTTGATTTCCATAGGTTTTGGTGGTCATAGCCTTAGTTTCACAACCTAGGAGAGTATGGTGTCTAGCGAGGGAAACTACCACCATATAGGTCCTTACTTTGATGGTACTAATTTTGCTAGTTGGAAGCATAAGATGAAAATGCATATTCTCGGACATAACCCCGCCGTTTGGGCTATTGTGTGTATTGGCTTGCAAGGTGAATTCTTTGATGGGAGAGAACCAAACCGTGAAGCTAGCGCGGAAGAGTTGAAGATGCTGTAATACAACGCTCAAGCTTGTGATATCCTCTTCAACGGATTGTGCCCCGAAGAATTCAACAAAATCAGCCGCCTGGAGAATGCAAAGGAAATTTGGGACACTTTGATTGATATGCACGAAGGTACCGACTCCGTCAAGGAATCCAAATTGGATGTGCTTCAAAGTCAATTTGACAAGTTCAAGATGAAGATGGTGAAGGCATCGCTGAAATGTACTCTAGGCTTGCTCTCATCACAAATGAGATTGTTGGCTTAGTAAGTGAAGAGATGACCGACAAATTCATCATCAAGAAGATCCTAAGAGCCTTGGATGGAAAATATGATACTGTGTGCACATTGATCCAAATGATGCCCAACTACAAGAATCTCAAGCCAACGAAGGTCATCTTAAGAATTGTTGCTCATGAGATGTCACTCAAGGATAAGGAGGAGCTGCACAACAAGTCAAGTGGTGCTTACAAAGCCTCATGTGAAGCTCCCACATCATCAAGTGAGAAACAAACCTTCAATGAAGAATTGAGCCTAATGGTGAAGAACTTCAACAAATTCTACAAGAGTAGAAGCAAGGAAAGAAGTTCCAAGTCAAGGTCCTACAATGACAAAAGATCTTCTAGCCGAGAGCGAAATTGCTACAACTGTGGAAGACCCGGACACTATTCCAATGAGTGTACGGCTCCCTACAAAAGAAGAGAAGATTCACCTAAGAGGAGAAGTAGAAGAGAAGAGTCACCGCCAAGAGAGAGAAGGAGTAGAGATGATCGTTATGAACGAAGAACATTCCGGAGAAGCAAGGATTCGGACAGGAAGGACAATTCATCAAGGAGCTACACAAAACGAAGACATCAAGCTCATGTTGGTGAATGGGTATCCGGTTCCGACTCTGAACATCACTCCGAGAGAAACTATCACTCCGACTCCGAACATACTCAAGATGAAGGTGTTGCCGATCTAGCACTTGTGTCAGCCAACTCCCACGACATATTTTATTCACCAAATGGAGGACTTGGAAGATGCTTCATGGCTAAAGGCCCAAAGGTAACACACCCCGAGTATGTTGATTTCAATACTGATGAAGATGACTTGCTAGGTGATGATGATTCACTTATTGACAACTCTAGTGATGAATACTATGATGAAACGTCAAATAATCATGCTAATCAAGATAAAACGACTGACGATGATAAGGAGAAGATTGAGCTCCTAACTAAAGAACTAAACACTCTTAAGTTAGCTGATGAAACTATCTTAGGGGATCATCGAGAACTTTTAAGGACTCATGAGAAGTTACGCTTTGAAAAGCTCAACCTTGAGCAAGAGCATGAGTTCTTAAAGGCAATCAATGATGATCTTTGCAAGAAAAGTTCTTCTTACATTGCCAAGCGTTTACTCTTATCTACTTACATGCCTCAAGTCAAGTCTAGTAACAAAAAAAAGAAAGATTCTTCCTCTAGTAGTAACAATCATCATGCTAAATCCAATATTGTTGCTTCTAGTAGTTCTCTTGATTCCACTAATGATTCTCTTAGCCAAGTTACACTTGAGCAAGAAAATAGTTTATTGAAGGGAATCATAGAGAAAGGTGTTTACAAGAGCCTTGCCGGGAGTAAGCAATTCGAGGAAATTGTACGCAAGCAAGGAAGGCACCGGAAGAACCAAGGTGTTGGTTTTGAACGAAAGTTCAATGCCAATGGAGTTGAGTGGGAAGAAGATCAATACCCCTAGACGAAGTTTGTTCCTCAACAAGAGAAGTATGATCCTACTTCATTCAAAGGGACACAAGCTCAAGATGATCTTCCACCACAAGAACACAAGAAAAAAATGCAAGGGTAAGCTTCAAGAGGAGATTGATGCATTTGAAGAAGCTCCCAAGGCCTTGGTCAAGTGGATTCCCAAGACTACGTCAAGCTCTACTTCATCAAGTATGACTACAACTCCAAGGATTCCCATCAACATGGTGTGGATCCCGAAGAAGAAGAAATAGAGAGTTCTTGAGGGTGACTCCTCCAACATTCTTCACTCATATCATTTCGGCAAGGACAAGTGCAATCAACTTTCACATCTTGCACTAGTTCAAGGAGTCACAAACCCTCTTGTTGGTAAGACAAGGGACAAGGTAACCTAATGCTTCATAGACATCATTTTGTGTGTGTGCATCAGTCTATGTCTATGGATATCCTTGTTTGTTCCTTGTGGGACTAACCCATGTAGGTATTGAAAGTGCAACTCACTCCAAAGGATTGTTCCAAATGATGTACATCAACTTTGAGCATCCACATCTTCAACACCTACATGAAGTCATCATCGACATAACCCAAGGTTAGTTCATCCCTCTAAGGGGGGATCTCACATCTAGGGGGAGCTTTACTCTAAGAATTGAGTTAAAGCAACTCTAATGGTGTGAACACATCAATGCATTATGTAAAAGTGGTAACCCCACTTGAGCTTAAACGATGAGTATGACCTATGATCAGATGTTCTCATTTGACTCCTAAGTCAATATACTCATATATAGATGACCTAGTCATCGCTAATTGCTTGATAGATGCTAGAATTGGTTGTGCATTCTTTGCCACATATTTCATTTGTCATTTTATTGTGTGAGCATGTTGGTTGCATATTTTACTCATTCGAGGACATCCACTTGTAGTTTTGCTTGTTTGGCTTCTTTTTCTTTTGGCCAAGTGGATGGACAAGAATGCCTAAGAAACTTCTCTAGCTATCTATGTTTTTCTTGTCTCAAACTCTATTCATGCTACATCACAAAATTTGATCAAGTCAAATTTGAACCACTCTGTGTGAGGAGCACTTGGAGTCCCCGATTCGTCATAGACTTAAACTTCCAAAACTTCTTTGTGCGTTTCGGTCTGACCGATTCTTCCATTTCGGTCATACCGAGATCACTAAGTCGATCTAGGTTTTCAATCTTGGTGAAACCGATTTGAACATTTTGGTCTCACCGAGTTGCAGTAACCGCTTGCAGTAATGCATCTCGGTGCCACCGAGTTGTTCCACTCGGTGACACCGACAGGGTCGGGCTATATATACCCAAGGGCAAAAAATTTGGAAATTTCTCTGAACAGTTTCACCCGCGCTCAGCCCACTCTGCCTCCAGGGTCTTCGGATCGTTCTCCTCATCGCCAGCCGCCTCCCGCCGCTGGTCTCCACTGCTGTCAACGGGAATCTCCACCACCGTTGCCACCGTAGAGAGTCCATCCCCGAGCTAGGGTATGGACTTGATCACTATGCTATCCCTATCTGATTCCTAGCACATTGTGTTTGTCATGAATCTTGCCACGATTGAAACTATCTCATCTAGTCAAAACTATCCGTAGATTAGGTTTGGATTGAAAATTTAGGGTTAGGTTTCCGCCGAAATCATCTGGGACCCACCGAGTTGTAGAAATCGGTTCCACCGATTTGCCTAAGGCCAGTGTGCACTTGTGATTCTCGGTCTGACCGAGAATTACAAATCGGTGTGACCGAGTTCAGAACTTTGTGAAACCCTAGCAGTCTTGGTACCACCAAACTGTGACTCGATCTGACCGAGTTCACTAGTTTAGGTTCCTAAAGCTGCTTCGGTATCACCGGGTTCACAAATCGGTTGATCCGAAATGCTTTCTGTGGAAAACTGAAACTAAGTTTTTGACTCAATCTTTTGCAAAAACCTCTGTATTTTGTGATGCTTATCCTCTCTATCTCATCTACATATATTCACAGGGTCAGCAGTCAGTGTTTGCAACATGTCTGATCAAAGTGATAGCCAGAACAGGGAAGAGGAGCAGATTCCTATGAGTGAGGGCACTAGTCCCTCCAGTTCCTCAGATGATGGCAGCAGGAGCACCCCAAGCAACTTACCCAAAGCTGCCACCAGGAACAGGAAGAAGAAAACCTCAGAGTCTGAGGATGAACACTATGTGGCAGAAGAGGATGAAGCCACCTCCGAGAAAGTGCTCAAGAAGGAGTATGGCACTGCTGCAGCCACCAAGCCAGGTTTGAATAGGAAAGTCCCTGCCAAGAGGACTCCTATGCTGAAAGTCAGAGCATCAACTCAGGAAGCTGAGAGATCAGCACCCAAGGAGCCAGAAGTGGCTGACAAGAAGAGGAAGGAAAGGGTCAAGAAGACCATGGCCAGGGTTGTTGGGAAGCCTTCCATGATGGAGGAGGCAGAAGAAGAGGGTGCTTCTCCAGCTCCGAAAGCTCAGAAGCTCATGGGTGATGCCATAAGGTCAGGGGCTGCTTCATCAAAGCCCAAAGAAGCACCTAAGGCTGCTTCCAAGCCCAAGACTGCACCAAATAGGAATACCAGGAGCATTCCAGCTGCTGAAAAGAACAAGGCCCCAGTGCCTAAAGTTGTTGCAGAAGAAGAAGAAGATGAAGAGCATGTTCTGAGAAAGTTGAAGCCTAAAATTCCAGATCATAACGATGCTCATCCTGTTGCTGAGAACATGAAGCTGAGAAAGGATGCAGGACTCAGACAGTGGAGGTTGACTGATCCTTATGCATTCAGGAGGAGAACTATTGTGGACTACAGGTTCCATACAAAGGAATAGCAGGACTTCTATGAGACTGTGTTAGTGGACAAGAAACCAATAGGATGTGATATGAGATGGGTAGATTGGAAATACATCAACGAGAATGAGGAACACTACCCAGGAGTGTTTGACAATTTCAAGGGTTGTGGAGTGGATAACTTTGTTGGGCAGAAGCTCACAAAGTGGAACGATGATCTCATAATGCAATTCTACTCCACAACACACTTCTATCCAGATGGCAGAATAGTTTGGCTGTTTGAAGGTACAAGGTACCAGTCTACAATTGAAGAATGGGCAAATCTGATCAATGCACCAAAGAAGAAAGAGGATGACTTGGACGTCTATGCCAAGAAGAAGATGGATCACAACACTATGGCACACATGTACAAGGAGATCCCATATGATGTAGTTGAAACTCACAAGTTTGGATCTGTACATTTCCTTCTGTCAGGACTGCCAACCATCAACTGGATCCTCAGGCCACCCTCTTGCCCAAGTCAGGTGATCATAACATGATCAGAGGCCATGTTATCAATCTGCTACACTTATTTGATGTGCCTCAAAAGTTCAAGGTCATGAGTCTCATTATTGAAACAATCAAGAGGACAACTACAGACCAAAAGAGAAGTTGTGGGTATGACTCACAGATCCAGGAGCTGATTAACTCCAAGATGGGCACTGGCACTTACTTGTTGGACAAGGAACACATGCCTATCTATCCAGACTTTGAGGACAACCGAGTGGTTATGGATGAAAATGAACCTTATTCAGTTCAAGCACAAGCAAAGAAGGAGAAGGCAAGGACTGAGAAGGCTGCAAAGATGCCAACAATTGATGAGGCATCTAAGTACTTCCTGAAGAGCAAACAAGACCAGCTTGGTTACTTGATAGCATCCGCTCTAAGGATTGAGAAAGGGTTGGCCACCCTGACTCAAAACCAGGAGAGCCTGGAGAGGATCATGGAGCAGAAGTTCTATGACTTAGATGTGAAAGTAACTGAGATCCAGTCTGCTGTTGAGAAACTCCAAGATGACATGTAGGAGAGGAAGGGCAAGACAACCACTCAGGCATTTGCTAGAGTGCCTAGAGCTCAGAGATCAGCTGTTGTGCCTGTGACAGACACAAGAGCAACATCATCTGCACCTGCTACAGCTTCAGTGCCACCAGCTCCAGCATCTACTCCACCAGCTCCAACTTCATCAACTGATGCCTTCATCCTTGGAGTCATATCTACACCACCACATCAAGACCAAGCCTGAGAGACGACATAGTACTATGCATTTTCTAGGAACTTTTTGGTAACTTGTTGCCAAAGGGGGAGAAAAATGTATAGATCATAGGCTTCAAGAGTGAGAGTTTGATTTTGTTCTCTCTTGTCTTTGTGGTTGAACTTTATTTGCTTTCGCTTGCTTGAGATACCTTATTGCCTGTGTGATACAATGATGATCATGTGTTTGATCATATGCTACATTAATGCTTGTTGGATGACATTATCCTTTTTATCTCTATATGATCATTCACTTTGCTTCGTGATGAGTGCATGTATTTTGAATATTATCATTTTTAGCGCTCCACCAAGATGTATGTGACATGGGAGAGTAACTCATTAACCTAACTCAATGTGCATTTGCAGTCCAAAGAAAATCTTAAACTATGCACAAATTTAGCGGGAGCTCTCACATTTCACATACTTCTCAAAGCGACGATGTTTTTCAATCTTATTATCTTTTGTCGAAGCTTTGATCCATATGTTGTCATCAATTACCAGAAAGGGGAGATTGAAAGTGCAACTATCCCTAGGTTGATTTGGTAATTCCTAACAACATATAGTTCATTGAGCTAATACTATTCCAAGACAAATATTTCAGGAAAGCTCAATGAATGGCTTGGCATGGATGGGAAAAGTGGATCCCTCAAAATGCTAAGGATAAAAGCATTGGCTCAAGCTTCAAGCTCAAGACTCCACATTTTATATTTTAGTGATCCAAGATCACAATGAGTCTATAGGAAAAGCTAATACTATCAAGGAGGGATGAGGTATTGCTTAATGAGTTTCTTGCTTCATAGTGCTTAGTGATTTGTTCCAAAGCCCTCAACTACTTTTCCACATCCACATATGACCTAAATCTAAAGTCCAACTCGGCCCCACCGATTCTTTCTATCCGGCGCCACCAAGTTCAGATGTCATAGCCACTGCCACAAACCCTAGGCAAATCGGTCTCACCGATAGGGATCTTGGTCTCACCGAGATGGGATTGTAATCTCTCTGTGTATGTCCATTATCGAAATCGGTCTTACCGAGTTTGAGTAATCGGTCCTACCGAGATTAAAATGCAAACTCTCTGTTTCCTTTTTGTAACATTTTGGTCCCACCGAGATGAGCGAGTCGGTCACACCGAGTTTGCCTGACCAACTCTATGGTTAGCTTATTACCAAAATCGGTCTCACCGAGTTTGTGTAATCGGTCTCACCGAGATTACATTATGCCCTAACCCTAACCATATCGGTCCTACGGAGTTGCATGTCGGTCCCACCAAAAATCCTAATGGTCACTAGGTTTACTAAATCAGTCTAACCGAGTTTGTTGATTCGGTCCCATCGAGATTGGTAAAGTGTGTGTAACGGTTAGATTTTGTGTGGAGGCTATATATACCCCTCCACCTCCTCTTCATTCGTGGAGAGAGCCATCATAACAAACCTATACTTCCAACTTACCATTTCTGAGATAGAACAACCTACTCATGTGTTGAGACCAAAATATTCCATTCCTACCATATGAATCTTGATCTCTAGCCTTCCCCAAGTTGCTTTCCACTCAAATCTTCTTTCCACCAAATCCAAATCCTGTGAGAGAGAGTTGAGTGTTGGGGAGACTATCATTTGAAGCACAAGAGCAATGAGTTCATCATCAACACACCATTTGTTACTTCTTTTAGAGTGGTGCCTCCTAGATTGGCTAGGTGTCACTTGGGATCCTTCGAAAAGATTGTGGAGTTGAACCAAGGAGTTTGTAAGGGCAAGGAGATCGCCTACTTAGTGAAGATCTACCGCTAGTGAGGCAAGTCCTTCATGGGCGACGGCCATGGTGGGATAGACAAGGTTGCTTCTTCGTGGACCCTTCTTGGGTGGAGCCCTTCGTGGACTCGCGTAGCCGTTACCCTTCGTGGGTTGAAGTCTCCATCAACGTGGATGTACGATAGCACCACCTACCGGAGCCACGACTCAAAAATCATCGTGTCTCCAAATTACATTTGAAATCTCCAAACCCTTCCCTTTACATTGCTGCAAGTTGCATGCTTTATTTTCCGCTGCTCATATACTCTTTGCATGCTTGCTTGAATTGTGTTAAGATTGCTTGACTTCTGCTAAGTTAGCTAAAATCTGCCAAAGACTAAAATTGGGAAAAGGATACGTTTTTATTTGGTCAAGTAGTCTAATCACCCCCCCCCCTCTAGACATACTTCAAGATCCTACACACACCCACTAGTTTTCTTTTGTTGAGCTTTCATACATTTATAGCTCTAGTGCATCCGTTGCATGGAAATCCCTACTCCTCATGTTGGCATCAATTGATGGGCATCTCCATAGCCCATTGATTATCCTCGTTAATATGAGACTTTCTCCTTTTTTGTCTTCTCCACACAATCCCCATCATCATATTCTATTCCACCCATAATGCTATATCCATGGCTCACGTTCATGTATTGTGTGAAGGTTGAAAAAGTTTGAGATTATTTAAGTACGAAACAATTGCTTGGCTTGTCATTGGGTGTGTAGAATTTGGGAACATTTTTGTGTGACGAAAATGAAACATAGCCTAACTATATGATTTTGTAGGGATGAACTTTCTTTAGCCATGTTATTTTGAGAAGACATGATTGCTTTTATTAGTATGCTTGATGTGTTACTATTTCTTATGTCAATATGAACTTTTATTTTTAATCATTTGGATCTGAACATTCATGCCACAATAAAGAAAATTACATTGAGAATTATGCTTGGTAGCATTCCACATAAAAAATTCTGTTTTTATCATTTACCTACTCGAGGATGAGAAGGAATTAAGCTTGGGGATGCTTGATACGTGTCCAACGTATCTACAATTTTTGATTGTTCCATGCTATTATATTATCCGTTTTGGATGTTTATGGGCTTTACTTTACAAATTTATATCATTTTTGGGACTAACCTACTAACCAGAGGCCCAGCCCATATTGCTGTTTTCTTGCCTATTTCAGTGTTTCGAAGAAAAGGAATATCAAACGGGGTCCAAACGGAATGAAACCTTCGGGAGCGTAATTTTTTGAACGAACATGATCCGGGAGACTTGGAGTACAAGCCAGGGAAGCTTCGAGGAGGCCAGGAGATAGGAGGGTGTGCCCCCTGTCTCGTGGGCCCCTCATGGATCCCCCGACCGACTTCTTTTGCCTATATATTCCCATATACCCTAGAACCATTGAATACGAAGATAGATCGAGAGTTTCGCCGCTGCAAGCCTCTATAGCCACCAAAAACCTCTCGGGAGCCCGTTCCGGCACCCTGCCGGAGGGGGGATCCCTCACCGGTGGCCATCTTCATCATCCCTACACTCTCCATGACGAGGAGAGAGTAGTTCACCCTCGGGGCTGAGGGTATGTACCATTAGCTATGTGTTTGATCTCTCTCTCTCTCTCTTGTGTTCTCTCTATGGCATGATCTTGATGTATTGCGAGCTTTGCTATTATAGTTGGATCTTATGATGTTTCTCCCCCCTCTACTCTCTTGTGATGAATTGAGTTTTCCCTTTGAAGTTATCTTGTCGGATTGAGTCTTTAAGGATTTGAGAACACTTGATGTCTGTCTTGCCGTGCTTATCTGTGGTGACAATGGGATATTCACGTGATCCACTTGATGTATGTTTTGGTGATCAACTTGCGGGTTCCACCCATGAACCTATGCATAGGGGTTGACACACGTTTTCGTCTTGACTCTCCGGTAGAAACTTCGGGGCACTCTTTGAAGTACTTTGTGTTGGTTGAATAGATGAATCTGAGATTGTGTGGTGCATACCGTATAATCATGCCCACGGATACTTGAGGTGACAATGGAGTATCTAGGTGACATTAGGGTTTTGGTTGATTTGTGTCTTAAGGTGTTATTCTAGTATGAACTCTATGATAGATCGAACGGAAAGAATAGCTTCATGTTATTTTACTACGGACACTTGAATAGATAGAACAAAAAGGATAACTTTGAGGTGGTTTCATACCCTACCATAATCTCTTGGTTTGTTCTCCGCTATTAGTGACTTTGGAGTGACTCTTTGTTGCATGTTGAGGGATATTTATATGATCCAATTATGTTATTATTGCTGAGAGAACTTGCACTAGTGAAAGTATGAACCTTAGGCCTTGTTTCCTAGCATTGAAATACCATTTACGCTCACTTTTACCACTTGTTACCTTGCTGTTTTTATAATTTCAGATTACAAATACCTTTATCTACCATCCATATTGTACTTGTATCACCATCTCTTCGCCGAACTAGTGCACCTATATAATTTACCATTGTATTGGTGTGTTGGGGACACAAGAGACTCTTTGTTATTTGGTTGCAGGGTTGTTTGAGAGAGACCATCTTCATCCTATGCCTCCCACGGATTGATAAACCTTAGGTCATCCACTTGAGGGAAATTTGCTACTGTCATACAAACCTCTGCACTTGGAGGCCCAACAATGTCTACAAGAAGAAGGTTGTGTAGTAGACATCAAATAACATCAACAATATGTTTAGTAAAAGCCTTATTTTGATCATAAGCATGATGTGAATTAAGCATGGATCGCAACAAGGAAATACACTCAATCAAAGAACAATTATCATAATTGAACTCCTTGTAATCCAAAAGAGTGGGCACATCACTAGTTAAAGTTTTGACCTCGCCAAACCCACTTTTATCAATTTTTCATTAAGATCATCACCCTCCAAATTATTGGGACAACTTATAGCTAAAGTTGATTCTTCTCTAGTCCCTTCTTTATCAAGTTATGTATTAGCAAATAAAGATTCAATAGGAGTCACACAATCACTTTAAGATCTTCATCATGATTCAAAGATTCAGGTTTAGCAGCCATCTTATTCACTAATGTAGTTTGATTATTGGAAATTTGGCCTACTAAACTTCCAATATGAACGAGTTGAGATTGAGGACCAATAACTTCTTTATTAACATCATCAAGATGTTTATTGATATATTCGATCATAGTAGATTGTTATTTAAGTTTGTTCCTAAAGAAACTATTATGCTCAAATTGCAAAGACATGTGTCGGTGTACTAGAGTAGGGGTACCCTAGTATCCCGAACTTGTGCACGGGCAGTGGCAGCACCCCGCGGCAAGGCTTGCCGGGTGACCGCCAAGGTCCTCCGTGGTTCCTGTGGAGCCATTCAAGAACAAAGTATTCAAGACAAGGAGACAAGGCCCCGGCAAGAGGAGCTTGCCGGGAAGGCCAACCAAGGCATCTCAAGGAACTTGCCGTGACGCGCCACGCGTCCCGGTGAGGCCCGGTGAGTGACAAGCTTCCGGACGCGACAAGACAACGACCGCGGCAAGCTACCACTCTGTACCCGCGCTCCAGCACATCCACCAACGTGTCGCCCTGGGGCCTTTCCAGGCGCGCGTGGCAAGAGGCTGTGCAGCCAACAGTGCGCGGTGGCAAGCGGCACTGACAAGATTGCCATCGTGGCGAGCGGTGGCGTCCCTGACGGTCCCTTTTTGCACTATTTGGGCGACGTAGACGGGCATTTAATGCCTTTGTCCCCTGCCGTTAGGGTTAGGTATGATACACTGTACAGGTAGTTGTACCAACCGCAATTCCTTTTCCATTTTTACCCTTGTCTACGTTGCCACCTGTCGGAGACCCCTTTAGCATATAAAAGGAGGCCCATGCGCAACGTAGAGGAGGGTTCGAAGGCAGAAAAACACTCACGCTCGGTCTCGTTAGCAGCTAGTTTGTATTGTAGCACTCAGCGCTCTCGAGCAAGAACTCAATACACTCAGACATGCAGCAGTAGGAGTATTATCTCTCCGGAGAGCTCCGAAGCTGGGTAAACTGCTCGTGTGCATCGCCTCGATCCGCTCTTCGTGCGATCTCCGCCCCCCACCGAACCGAAAGGGGCTCGGTCCGCCGGTCCCATAGGTGTTCGTGGATCAGCCTCCCCGACATCTTTGGCGCGCCAGGTAGGGGGCGTTGAGGTTGTGTGAACCTGATCCGGCGTTCACACGAGCTAGATCTTCATCTTCTTCATCGACATGCCACCCAAGAAGAACGCTTCGGCGGCAGCTGTTCCGTCCACGTCGATCCCACCACCACCGGAGCAAACAGGTGGTGGGGTAGACGCCGGCGGAAGAACGGGCAACGACGAGGGAGCTCACGGTGCTGCCAGGTCCAAGGACAAGGCTGCGCAGACCTCGGCGTCCGTACATGCACCGCACCCATCTCAGGAGGCGCAGGACCGACAGCGTCATGGTATTCGCAGGGCCATACGTTCGTTGGATCAAGATCGAGCTGGTGGATCTCGGGGTGCTCAAGACCAGCATACACGCCAACATGCTGGCACGAGCGAGACACGGTCGCCTGGATGGGATACTGCTCCTTCTAACATAGTTAGAAGTCCGAGCATATCCCGCTCCTCGCACCGTTCGCCACTGCTGCCCACCACTCCAACAGAAGCTTTGGCGCGAGCTCAACTGCTCCTGGATTACCCTCCAACGGCAGACAAGATCGATGAATGGAGGGCCACCATTCAGAGTCTCATCGGCTTCGCCAATGGCGACACTCCACGGCAGCCGAGTACATCGCTGCCGTGGCAGGACTGCCGGGCACGAGCCGATGGCGACGAAACCGGTGGGGGTGCAACCACCATGCACTCTCCACCCCAAAGGCCAAGATCGCCGACTCGCCGGATCCACCTCGACAATG
Organism: Triticum dicoccoides; assembly: GCF_002162155.2. Lineage (NCBI taxonomy): Eukaryota > Viridiplantae > Streptophyta > Magnoliopsida > Poales > Poaceae > Triticum > Triticum dicoccoides. The sequence continues at coordinate 579,694,643 of NC_041387.1, read as the reverse complement.
ACTCCACCGCATCTTCAGATCCACGAGCTCGTCGCGATCAGCGCCAAGTTCTTCACGAACGACAGAAAGAAGACGCTCGAACTCGCATCGAGCGCCGAAGAGAAGTGCGGCGTCAATCAAACCAGCGTGCTGGGCCCTCTATTGACATGCATGCACCAGGGGAACCAGGCGACTTGCCGTAAGCGGTAGGTTGCCCTGCATTCACTCGTGAGCTGCGGCAAGTCCAGTGGCCCAGCATGAAGAATTTCAAGCCAGACATACCAGAGAAGTACGATGGCAAGTCGCATCCGTCGGAGTTCCTCAGCATCTACACCATCGCGGTGCAAGCTGCCGGGGGGCGGGACGACAAGATCCTGGCCAACTACTTCCCGCTGGTGCTCAAGCCCAATGTCAGATCCTGGCTCATGCACTTGCCGAACAACTCCATATCCTCCTGGGCAGACCTATGCCATCAGTTTGTCGGCGCCTTTACAGGCGGCCACAAGCCTCATGGTCAAGAGAGCGACCTTCATCTGCTCGCCCAAAAGGAAGGAGAGCCCATGCACAAGTACATCCAGAGATTCAGCCGCGTACAGCACAACATCCCAGATGTCCACCCTGCCGCGGTAATCAGCGCGTTCCATCAGAACGTGCGAAACCGCAGGATGCGGGAGGAGATGGCGATGTGCAAGATCAGAGACGTCAGTGAGCTATATGCCCTGGCCGACAAGTGTGCGCGTGCTGAGGAAGGGAGGAAACTCCCCGGAGAGAATACGGAAGCAGGAGGATCTGATAGTGAGGAGGCTGCCCCGGCAAAGAAAAACTGGCGGCAGAACAACAGGAAGAAGAAAGGCAAAGATATGCTAGTCGTTGAGCAGTCCGGCAACGGAGGTGGCGCCAAGAAAGCCAAAGCTGGTAGCTCCGGCGAGGAGATTGCCGCAGGCACCAACTACCAGGTTGTGGCGGTCGCTGACAAGCAGGACGGCACCAACAAGCAGTACTGCAAGATCCACCGCACCAAAGGCCATGACCTCCAGAGCTGCAAGAAGGTCGAGCAGCTTGTCGAGCAGCAAAAGGCTGAATACGAGCGACGCGACAAGGAGAAGGCCCAGGAAGGTGCTGGAGGAGCCGGCAAGAAACGCCCCGGCCGAGGAGGACGCCGCGGCAAGGCCAAGCAGCGGCAAGGAGATAGACCTCCCCGCGGCCGCGACAAGGATGAAGATGACGACGACGATGAAGATATGGATGATGACGAGACCGATGAGCAGGAGTTCTAGAAAGCCACAGAGGTCCTGTGCGTTGACGGCGGTGCTTCTCTGCATACTTCACACCGCCAGCTCAAGCGGTGGGTGCGGGAAGTCTATGCGGCAGAACCACTCGTCGAGTCACGCAAGCCTCTGAAATGGTCCAGCACGCCTATCATCTTTTATATTGAGGACCACCCTGATCGCATAACTGCGGTCGGATGCTTGCCAATGTTGGTTTCACCAACTATCCGCAACCTCAAGGTCACTAAGATGCTAGTTGACGGCGGGGCCGGCTTGAACCTGATCTCCTCCGCGGTACTCCAGAAACTCCAGATCCCTGATGGCGAGCTTGAAGAGACCGGCACATTCCAAGGAATCAATCCGGGAAGGAGCAAGCCGAAGGGAAAGATAACGTTGCCGGTGACATTTGGCAGCGAGTTGAACTTCAGGACTGAGAGGGTCACTTTTGACATTGCTAACTTTCCATTGCCTTACAATATACTCGGCCGTCCAGCACTCGCCAAATTCATGGCAGCCTCTCACTATGCATATAACATGCTGAAGATGCCAGGCCCGATAAGTGTCATCTCTGTCCCTGGCGACAAGAAGGATGCTCTTATCTGCGCCGACAAGATCTACCGGGAGGCAACAGCCGCAACAGATCGCAAGTCACTTGCCGTTGAAGCTCCTGGGGCGAAGAAGAAGACCAAGTCCGGCAAGAGTTCTGATGCCCACTCCGGCAAGCGCACCTCTTCGGAGTGCTGCGCTACCGTCGAGGACGCACCATCGAGCTCCACCGGCAAGTGTAAGAAGACAATGGCAGCTCCACCAGAGACCAAGAAGGTGTCAACCAAGGAGGATGGCACTGGTGGTACCTTCACCATCAGTGCCACTCTCAACCCTAAATAGGACAGAGCGCTCGTTGCTTTCCTGCGGGCGAACGTCGACGTATTTGCGTGACAACCGTCTGACATCCCCGGTGTTCCCAGGAAAGTAATCGAGCACCATCTTGCCGTCTGTCCTCATGCGCGGCCCGTCAAGCAGAAAGTTAGGAAGCAGGCAGTGGAGCGCCAAGAATTCATCGCAGAAGAAATCAAGAAATTGGAAGCAGCAGGCCTTGTCAGAGGAGTGCTCCATCCTACGTGGTTGGCCAACCCTGTAGTCATGCGCAAGGCAAACGGGAAATGGAGGCTTTGTATCGACTTTACCGATGTCAATAAAGCTTGTCCCAAAGACCCATTTCCCTTGCCGCGCATCGACCAGATTGTTGACTCCACGGCCGGATGTGACTTGCTTTCATTTCTTGATGCATACTCAGGATACCATCAGATCTTCATGGCAGAAGAGGACGAGGAGAAGACCGCATTCATCACCCCATGTGGCACATACTGTTTCGTACGGATGCCTTTCGGTTTAAAGAATGCTGGTTCAACATTTCCAAGGGTAGTCCATGACGCTTTTGAGCCGCAAATGCACAGAAATGTGGAAGCCTACATGGATGACATAGTGGTCAAGAGCAAGGACAAGGCGACTCTGATTCAAGATTTAGACGAAACCTTTGCAAATCTGCGCAAGATCAACCTCAAGCTTAACCCCGAGAAGTGTGTGTTTGGAGTCCCCTCCGGCAAGCTTCTCGGGTTCTTCGTGTCTCAGCGGGGAATTGAGGCCAATCCCGACAAGATCAAGGCCATTGAGCAGATTGAGGCACCAAAGCGCGTCAAGGATGTACGAAGACTTGCCGGTTGCGTAGCTGCTCTCAGCAGGTTTATCTCTAGGTCTGCTGAGCGCGCCCTGCCATTTTTTAAAATATTGAAAAAGGCAGGTCCAATGAAATGGACTCCGGAAGCGGAGGCTGCACTGCAGGACTTAAAGAGATACCTGTCCTCCACTCCAACACTTGTCGCACCTAAGCCACAAGAGAAGTTGCTGCTATATATAGCGGCAACCAATCAAGTGGTTAGTGTTGTGTTAGTAGCGGAGAGGGAGGCGGACGATGAGCCAGCAACCACGGCAGATGCATCCAGCGACAAGCAGGGGACTTCATCGGCAAGCTCTGGTCCCGACAAAGGTGGATCTGCGCAGGCGCGTGAGAAGATGCAGAAAAGAATGGTGCAGCGCCCAGTTTACTTTGTCAGTTCCCTTCTGCAGGGGGCTAGGTCAAGCTACTCTGGTGTGCAGAAATTTCTTTTGGCCTTCTCATGGCCTCGAGAAAGCTGCGCCATTACTTCCAAGCACATGAGATCACAGTCATCACTCGTTTTCCGCTGAAGAGGATACTGCAAAATCCAGAAGCAACAGGCAGGATTGTCGAGTGGGCACTGGAACTGTCAAGCTTTGGCCTCAAGTTTGAGAGCACTTCGACTATCCAAAGCAGAGCATTGGCGGAGTTCATAGCAAAATGGACGCCAACACAAGATGAAGAAATTCCAGAAACGAGCATCCCCGTCAAGGAAGCAAACAAAGAGTGGCTGATGTACTTTGATGGTGCCTTTTTGCTGCAAGGCACCGGGGCGGGCGTGCTACTTGTTGCACCCACTGGAGAGCACCTCAAGTACGTAGTCCAGATGCACTTTCCCAAGGAACAAGCAACGAACAATACCGCAGAGTACGAGGGTTTGCTTTCCGGTCTCAGGATCGCAGCAGACCTTGGGACCAAGAAGCTCATTGTTAGGGGTGACTCACAGCTTGTCGTCCGCCAAGTGAACAAGAATTATCAGACCACGTTGATGGAAGCTTACGTTGATGAAGTGAGAAAGCTAGAAGAGCACTTCGACGGCCTACAGATGTAACATGTTCCAAGAGCTCAGAACGACATTGTCGATGGTCCGTCGAAGTGCGCCGCACTTAAGTTACCTGTGGAACCAGGGATCTTTGTGCTCAAACTGACTCAACCATATGTAACGCCATCAACTGGACAGAGCAAGAAGAGGAAGTTGATTTCTGGTGACTATTTTCCGGCAGAGCTCCTCGAAGCCGCCGCCAAGAAGGTCCTCAAGATCAACACCAAGGGTGCTGAGGAGCAATCTACTCCAGCAAGCCCTAGGGTTGGTTCCGTTGAAGCAGACGCTCCCGACAAGTTTTTCTCCGGCAAGCTTGCCGGGGAACGTCAAGCTCTGGCTGAGCCGCAGGTTCTCGCCGTAGAAGCGGATGTTCCTGCAGCAGCAGATGTGCCTTTAGTCCTTGTTGTCGAGCCGCAAGCTCCAGCATGGGCACAGCAGATTGTCCATTTCCTTCAGACAGGAGAACTTCCCGACGAGCAAGAAGAAGCGGAAAGAGTAGCCCGACAGTCAAGTATGTACCAGTTTGTCGACAACACACTGTACAAAAGAAGACTCAACGGCGTGAAATTGAAGTGTATTCATCGGGAATACGGACAAAAGCTGTTGGCAGAGATACATGGAGGCATATGTGGTCACCACATTGGCGCAAGAGCACTTGCCGGCAAAGCGTTCCGGCAAGGTTTCTTTTGGCCGACAGCCCTCCAGGATGCAACTGCACAAGTAACCAAGTGTGAAGCGTGCCAGTTCCATTCCAAGAAGTTACACCAGCCAGCTCAAGCTCTCCAGACGATCCCTTTATCCTGGCCATTTTCGGTCTGGGGGCTCGACATCCTCGGCCCCTTTCCCCGAGCTGTCGGGGGCTTTGAGTACTTGTACGTTGCAATCGACAAGTTCACAAAGTGGCCAGAAGTGGAAGCAGTGAGGAAGGTGACAGCATAGTCAGCAGTCAAGTTCTTCAGGTCGATTGTTTGCCGCTTCGGGATCCCTAACAGGATCATCACCGACAACGGCATGCAATTCACGGGCCGCACCTTCATGCAATACGTCCATGATCTTGGCGCCAAGGTCTGCTTCGCTTCTGTTGCTCATCCGAGAAGTAACGGTCAAGCGGAGAGGGCGAATGCTGAAGTGCTGCACGGGCTCAAGACCAGGACTTTCGACAGGCTGCGCAAGTGCGGAAAGAACTGGATTGAGGAGCTGCCGGTGGTTCTTTGGTCGGTTAGGACGACACCAAATCGAGCCACTGGCCAGACACCTTTCGCTCTAGTCTATGGAGCAAAGGCAGTTCTCCCCATGGAACTCGTATACAGGTCACCTCGAGTGCTCGCTTATGAAGAGCTTGAGCAAGAGCAGTTGCGACAAGATGACGCGTTGCTCCTTGAGGAGGACCGTCTTTAGGCCGCTGTACGAGCTGCTCGATACCAGCAAGCTTTGCGCCGCTACCATAGCCGCAAAGTTAATGCCAGAAGTCTCGAGGAAGGCGACCTTGTTCTTCGGCGCGTTCAGTCCGCCAAGAATTCCAACAAGTTGATCCCGAAGTGGGAAGGCCCTTACCGGGTGAAACGAGTCACTAGGCCTGGCGCTATCCGCCTTCAGACCGAAGATGGCATTCCGGTGAGCAACTCCTGGAACATTGAGCATTTTCGTAAGTTTTACCCGTAAGGCGCGGTTGCCGGAACCTGTTCCGGCAACCACCTTTTGTAGAAGTCTTGCTGATGTTGCATGTAATCCTTTGTACGAAGCCGGCGCAGACCCCGTGCAAAAGTAAAGCTCATGTGCTCCGCACACCTTGTCAATTTCATGCTTTCTACTTTTCTTTGCATGCGTTATCTGACACTTTGTGCAGCGCCTACCCCCGGTAAGCAATAACGAGCCGTAAGGCCCCATATCTTTATTTTCTCTTCTTTCTCTTTCTCAAAGAAGGGAAGGTTCCCTCGCCCACAAGTTTGCCGGGGGGAAAGGAGAAGATAATGGTGTGGACCAAGCGTCGTTCGAGGAAGTTTCGTCTTACCGGGAAGCAAACGACAGAAAAGCTAAGTTGCTAAAGTTTGAGCAATCAGTTTTAAAATTTTTAAGTTATCTTCCTCGAACGACCGTGCTTTGTATGGAAAACCTATGCACGGAGGAACCAACTCGTAGCTAGTTGCGCCCTTACTTTGTTTCAAGTCCGCTCAACAACTTAAGTGAGCTGCGACTAGTTGCGACAAGGTTTCTTGTCGGTAGCGGCACCACCAGCAGGCTGCTGACGTCCCGCACTCAGCGCTCGCGGCTAAGGTGCCTGCGCCGACAAGTTCCCTAAGAGCGTAGGGCAAAAACATACAAAGGAAGGAATCAAGTAAAGGAAATAACATAGCAATCGCTACCCAAAATAGAGTCATATTATAAGATAGCTTGTCGCAGCTCTAACAGATTGTTCTCATAACATGACCAGCAGCGACAAGAAAAAGAGAAAACGGGCAGCCTAATCTACGCGATCGCCCTCAACCCTCTTGATCCCGCTCACCTTGTCAACAATGGGTGCGACAAGGGTCTTGAGCGCTTCCAGATCAGCATCCGGCGGCAAGGTCCTGAGGACGTTGGTGAGGTTGAGGCCTGGGTTGCGGAAGGCCACCTTCACCAGCACCTTTTGAAGAGCTCCCGCGCAGATCTTGCATGACTCGTCGGCCAGCTGCTTTGGGATCTTCTCCCAGAGTCGCTGGAGGGCCGTCGCCACGCCTTTGAAGAACAAGCTGAGCTTGGCGCTGGGTTGGAGGTGCTCATCGGAGGAATACCCGAGATCCTCCATCCCCAGCTGCGCCAGCTCCCCGTTGATGGCTGCGGCAACATCCACGAGACCCTCGGTCCAGTGCTCCACGTTCTCCCTAAAAGTGTTCTGGGCGGCAGCAGCACTGGCCAGCAGCGCCTCGTCGGCCTTGATCTTCTCCTTTAAGGCCACCTCCTGCTCCCTGGCGCCGTCCAGCGTCCTGGTCAAAGTAGTCAGCTTCAACTCAAGATCCGCGTTGGAGTCCTTGGCGGCGCTAAGCTCCTTGCTCCTCTCGGCGAGACGACCCTGCAGCTCGCCATGGGTGTAGGCGTCCTTCTCGCGCTCACGCTTGAGCGCAGCAAGCTCCTCGCCGCTCAGCTTGAGATCGGCCTCCAGCTATGCCACCTTCGTCTCTAGCTCCTTCTTGGCGGCCTCAGTAGCTGCGGCAGCATCCTCTGCTTCCTTGAGAGCCCCACCGAATGTTTGCTCACGCGCGGCAAGCTCCTCCTCATTGCTGTCAAGGTTAACCTTCCGCTGCACCAACTCGCCTTCCTGCGCAGACAGCTTCTCGGGAGCAAGCCGCTGTTGCTCCTCAACTTCAGCCTTCTCAAGGAGGAAGGCTTTCCACTCCTCGGCGAGTTGCTCCCGCTCCTTTGCTAGGGACCGGAGAGCTTCCTGGTTGAGGCCCCGGAGCTCCACCGCGCGCTTCTCGATGTCCACTCCCGCCTTCGCGACAAGCGCTTCTTGGGATACCAGCTTGGCCTGTCGGGCACGGTAGAGCGACAAAAGCTTCCACAGTAGCTTCTCCTCCTCAGGCTCGCCCCTGCTGCTGCTCGGCGCGTCGACCAGCATCAGCCCAGTGGAGGCGAGCAACTCTTCATCAAAGTTTTCTCCTTCGATCGGCGCCCTGGAGCTCGACGCCCAGGGGAGCTTGATGAAGACGCCATCGCCGGCCTTCAAATAGGCGCCGGGCTGGGGCTCTTCGGAGCCTGACGCTGCAGCAGCGACGGAGGGATCGGCGGTCGGTGTAGCGCCTGACGCTCCTGCGGTCTTGGGGCCGTCAGTGCGATCGCCGGACCCCTCGCCAGCTTCTGCGGCGGCAGCTTTGGCGGCCTCTCCGCCGGCAGGATCATCGGCGCCGGCCTCGTCTTCGGTGGCAGCAGCGTCGTTAGTATTGCCGCGCGCGTTCTCATCGCCGGCGACCTGGTTTCCATCGGCTCCGTGGCAGATGGACCTGACGACCGAAAAAGGGAGAAAAGTCAAGCAAATATTCAAAAAGAAAATCAGAAGAAGAAGAACCCAAGGGAAGTTTTCAAGCAAGAGGATTACCTGTACTAGGATCTGCAGCCATGGTCTCCGCCACCGAGGTGTCGCTGGTGCTGTCCCTTGCCGGAGACTTCTCCCTTGCCGGAAAATTCTCCCTTGCCGGAGAACGCTCCCTTGCCGGGGAATCCTCCCTTGGCGGTGTAGTCGAAGCAGAGGGCATGTCGGGAGCGGCTTCCGGGCACTCCTGGTGAGACTGCTCTGCTCCTACGCAAACCAAGAATCAGATGTCAGCAAAGAAAGAGCACCCATGCGCGCCTAACAGCAGGGAGTAAACCATATACTTACGCTGGGGGCTGCGCTGGGGGCTGCTTTGGGGAATAGTTGCCGGGTCCGGCAAGGTGGTCTCGGACACACCCCCTGCTGTCGGGGTGGGTTCGTCCTTGATGACAATCACCGGGATCTTGGCTCTCTTCGCCGCTCTCTGGGCCAGAGTCCTGAAAAGGAATGGATTCAGAGTAAAGCAAATCAGATACAAGACAAAACAGCAAGAATTGAAGAACTACAAGTACAACAAGGAATCTTACTCTTCCTCTTCCTCGTCGAAGCTGAGCGCGGAGAGGTCGAAGTCCGGCCCACCTTCGGCGCGACAAGGCGGAGGAGTAGGTTCCCTAAGCCTCTTGGCAGGAGCAGAAGCGGTGGTCCGGGAGGGACCCGCTCCAGTTGCCGCAGCGGCGTGAGGTGCTCCCGCGGCAACAGTGCCTGCCACGGTGGAGCGCATCGCGCGGCACGGCGGCTGTTGACCCGTATGCCGCCCCGCTACGTCCACGGCCTTGCGGAGACGCCTTCTTGGTGGAGCTAGAGGCTCCGCTTGCGGCGAGCTGCCTGAAGGTGAGAAAGAGGAGGAGTCGATCTTGAATGAGTCACTCGCGCCCTCAGCGGGCTCGCTCGACTCAGGTTTCGGCCCGACAAGCTCTCCCTCGCCGGCAAGCTCCTCTCGCTCGGCAAGGCTTGCCGCCTCTGCTGCCTCTGCCTTCTCCACGGTGAATCCAAATTCGCCCGCGGCAGCGGCTGTCGCCGCCTCTTCCAGCCTAGTAGCGATGCGCTGCATCTCCGCATCGGTGGTGTCGCGAGTAAGGCTCTTCTGTTCATCGGAGCGGACCGGCATTTCTACTAAGCCGTCAAAGAACTCCTGCACGACGTCGTCTGCAGGCTCTTGCCAAGTTGGAACAATTCCATGCGAATCGCACAGCGGCATCATTGCACGGATGTGGTCGAGCGAGGAGTTGTTGCACAGCGGAACGACACCCCTCGGCAGCATGAACGCTCTGGGATGTTGAGGATCGCGCTTGAATAGTTCCAGGAGCATCGCATCCAGTTCCAGGACAGTGAAATTGAAATTGAGGCCCGGGCGCAACATCATGATATCTGCCGCATTCTGGAACTCCCAGGCGGGTCTCCTTCTCTCCTGCAGAGGGGCGATGCGGCGGCGAAGAAAATCTGTGCCAATGGCGCCTACGGTGAGCCCAGCAATCCTGAGGCGTAGGATCCAGGTGACGGCAATCTTCAGCCTATCGTCTTCCGGGGCCACGTTGCTCCAATCGTTGCCGCGCACTATTGGGGCTTGGCGCTGGGCGGTAAATGGCTGCGGGTTCTCCTCGACAATCCAACACCAGTCTGCTCTCCATTCCTCCCACTTGTTGCGGAGCTCTCCCTCCAGATAAGCTTCCTTCTTGCCAACTCTCGAGATCCAGGCGATTCCGCCGGATAAAGGCTCCCCTCTCTCAACTCGGGGCATAAAGAAGTGGCGAAAAAGGGCTACATTTGGATAGACTCCGACAAAGTTTTTGCAGAGATGTGCGAAAACTGCCATGGTCAGAACGGCATTGGGGGTGAAGTCAAGGAGGCGGAACCCATAGGTGTTCATAATATCACAGAAAAACAAAGAGAAAGGCGGGCAGAGCCTGCAGTAGAATAACAATGCGAAGAAGGGATATCCATTCGGAGCCAGTTCCGAAGCGGCAGCTGAGAGTACCTTCGTGCGCGGATGCGCTCGCGTCTCTGTCGACCAGAAGAGGTAGTAATACTCCCTCACCTCCTTCGCGGCAAGCTGAGGGGGGAAGATTGTCCGCTCCTTTCGCAGCGCCGCGAGCCGCTGCGCCTCGGCCGACTTCACAACCTTCCCAGCTTTCGGAGCCATGGCAGAGGTGGTGAGAGAGATCGACGGCATTGGTGGTGCCGGTGGCGATGGGGGGCGGAGCGCAGCTCTCTTTCAGCTTTGGGAAGAAGGGGGGAGCGGGAGGTTTTTGAGATTGGAACAGCGACCAGCGAGATGGGCGAATTGCCCCTGTTTCCCCTGCTTATAAAGAGGGAGGGGGCAAACGTTCCGTCTTTCCGAATAAAGAAACCACCCACGATCTCTCCCACGAGGCCGCATTCGACGCGTGCCGTTCGTGGAGGGCGCGGAGGATACAGAGTGAGATACGGCGTAACCCAGGCCGCGCGTGCCCATGCCCTGTTTTGGGCCTGGCCCAACAGCGCTCGGCACCGTGTGTGGCCCAAGCCCGGGGGCTCCTGTCGGTGTACTAGAGTAGGGGTACCCTAGTATCCCGAACTTGTGCACGGGCAGTGGCAGCACCCCGCGGCAAGGCTTGCCGGGTGACCGCCAAGGTCCTCCGTGGTTCCTGTGGAGCCATTCAAGAACAAAGTATTCAAGACAAGGAGACAAGGCCCCAGGAAGAGGAGCTTGCCGGAAAGGCCAACCAAGGCATCTCAAGGAACTTGCCGCGACGCGCCACGCGTCCCGGCGAGGCCCGGTGAGCGACAAGCTTCTGGACGCAACAAGACAACGACCGGGCAAGGCGCTTGCCACGGCAAGCTACCACTCTGTACCCGCGCTCCAGCACATCCACCAACGTGTCGCCCTGGGGCCTTTCCAGGCGCGCGTGGCAAGAGGCTGTGCAGCTAAAGGTGCGCGGTGGCAAGCGGCGCTGACAAGATTGCCATCGTGGCGAGCGGTGGCGTCCCTGATGGTCCCTTTTTGCACTATTTGGGCGACGTAGACGGGCATTTAATGACTTTGTCCCCTGCCGTCAGGGTTAGGTATGATACACTGTACAGGTAGTTGTACCAACCGCAATTCCCTTTCCATTTTTACCCTTGTCTACGTTGCCACCTGTCAGAAACCCCTTTAGCATATAAAAGGAGGCCCATGCGCAACGTAGAGGGGGGTTCGAAGGCAGAAAAACACTCACGCGCGGTCTCGTTAGCAGCTAGTGTGTACTGTAGCACTCAGCGCTCCCGAGCAAGAACTCAATACACTCAGACATGCAGCAGTAGGAGTATTATCTCTCCGGAGAGCTCCGAAGCTGGGTAAACTGCTCGTGTGCATCGCCTCGATCCGCTCTTTGTGCGATCTCTGCCCCCCGCCGAACCGAAAGGGGCTCGGTCCGCCGGTCCCATAGGTGTTCGTGGATCAGCCTCCCTGACAACATGAAGGCTTTTCTATGGTAAGGATAAATATTTTTAAATTGGGACATGATGACAAAGCCTAGCACACAAGCAAACAAGAAGCAAATATTTTTAAATTGAAACAAGAAGCACTAGGTTAATAGGTTAGTCCCAAAAAATGATATAAAATAGCATAATAATGCATATGAAACATCCAAGATTGATAATATGATAACATGGAACAATAAAAAAATTATAGATAGGTTGGAGATGTATCAGGAATCAAAGTTATCATATTCAGTGATCTACATGAAAGTTTTTATTATATCCCTCTTGAATAGCTATCATATTAGGACCAATTTCATTACTTGTGCATATTGCCATTACTTTTATCAACTCTCAAAATGATATAAGTGAATCATGAGAGTGCAACTATTTATTTAAAATATAACCACCACCGTGCTCCAAAAAATATAAGTGAAGCACTAGAGCCACTGCCTACCTCAAAAGATATAAGTGAAGCACAAAGAGTATTCTAACAAATCAAGAATAATGTGTGTCCCTCTCAAAAAGGTGTGTTCATCAAAGTTGATTGTGGCAAACTAAAAATTAAACAAAGCAAAGACTAATATAATACACGACACTCCAAGCAAAACTCATATCATGTGATGAATACAAATATAGCTCCAAGTAATGTTACCGATGGTTGGTAGAAGAAAGAGGGGGTGCCATCCGAGGCATCCCCAAGCTTAGATGCTTGGCTGCCCTTAGATACTTCCTTGGGGTGCCAAGGGCATCCCCAAGCTTAGGGTTGTGCCACTCTCTATTCCTTCATCCATCGTGATCTCACTTAAAACTTGAAAACTTCAGCACACAAAACTCAACAAAAACCTTCATGAGATCCATTAGTATAACAATCAAATCACAAACTTTAGGTACTGTTGTAAACCCATTCATATTTTATTATTGCATAATTCCTACTATATTCTAACTTCACCATGGCTTATACCCCCTGATACAATCCATAGATTCATCAAAACAAGCAAATAATGCAACGAAAATAGAATCTGTCAAAAAACATAACAGATTATGGCAATCTAAATTATGACTATACTTCTGTAACTCCAAAAATTCTGAAAATTAGGACAATGTGGGAAATTCACATATAAATCATGTGTAAAACATTCAGATCAAAAGCACATTCTAGTGAATTTAGAGAATTCCAGTATTGTGCACAATTTTTTTTGTTTTTCACAGAACCAAAGCAACTATCATCCAAATCATACCAAAGGCTTTACTTGGCACAATCACTAATTTAAAACACAAAAACACAGTGCACACAAAAAACAGAAAATAAACAAGAAAAATAAAGATAACTATTGGGTTGCCTCCCAACAAGCGCTATTGTTTTACGCCCCTAGCTAGGCGTAATGCATAGTTTCAAGTGTTGTCATCTTTAGTCTTCACCACCCTAGTGGGGCTTTTCTCAAAGCCTGGAGGTTCTTTACGCTTTCTGCTATTATCAGAAAATAAATCAATTCTATTATTGAAAGTATCCAACCGCTTATTGCAAATGGTAAGAAGGTTGTTCATGCGATTGAGATTTCAAATAACAATTTAAGAGGCTAACTAGGCTTTTGTAATTCAACGAAAATTTTCTGCATATCATCTAATTTCTCCAAAATTTGGATCCCTTATTGGGTATAATTGAATCCTTTTTGTGGGAGTGGAGTTCCCACTATCCCTTCTATTAATTCATAAGTAGTATTAGCATCGCTTTCAATGAAATTTCCTTTAGTGGCAACATCCAGAAGTTGTCTATTAGGCATAGTTAGCCCTACATAAAAATTTCGACGCAAGATTTTCATATCCCCTTTTATGGTGCACGCATGATAAGATTCCATTATCCTATACCAAGCATATTTCAAATTTTCTCCTTGTCTTTGTTGAAGTAAAGAACTTCAAAGTCCATGGACAAAGCACGGATAGTGATACTCATCATAGTGGCCAATCGAACAAGCAAAAGGCAAACGAACAAAAAGGCAAACGAAAAATGTTTTTGTGTTTTTGTGAAAATGTTTTAGAAGTGGTGGAGATGAAAACGACAGGCAAATTGCAAGTAAAGTAAATGCAAGGATATGAAGTGTTATGCATGGTACTTGATAGGTTGGTGATGTGTCCCCGATAACAGTGTCAGAAATTCTTCCTGCTACTTGTGAGTTGCGTTCGAATTTCCCCAAAGAGGAGATGATGATGCAGTATAATAGAGATAAATATTTCCCTCAGTTAAGAACCAAGGTTATCAATCCAGTAGGACAACCACACACTACCTTGTGAACAACACCTACACACAAAAGAACAAATACTTGCACCCAACGCAAACAAGGGGTTGCCAATCCCTTGGCAGTTAATTGCAAGGATCAAGTCTGATAATGGTAGATAGATAAACAAAAACACAAAATAAAACAAAGGTAAATAAATTGCAGCAAGATATTTTTGGATTTTAATATACGATAAAGATAGAAACGAGGGCCATAGTTTTCACTACAGGCTTCTCTCTTGAACATAACATACAGTGGGTAAACAAATTACTGTTGGGAAATTGATAGAAAAGCGCATTGTTATGACGATATCCAAGGTAATGGTCATTTATATAGGAATCACATCTGGGACAAGTTGACCGACGCCTGCCTCCATCTACTACTATTACTCCACACATCGACCACTATCCAGCATGCATCTAGAGTATTAAGTTCATAAAAAATGGAGTAACGCCTTAAGCAAGATGACATGCTTTAGACAAAGTAAACTCAATCAATATGAATAAACCCCATCATTTTACCATAATGGCAACAATACAAATATGCGTCTTGTCCCCTTCTATCACTGGGATATAGATCACCGCAAGATTGAACCCATTATAAAGCACCTCCCGTATTGCTAGATAAATCAACCTAGTAGGACAAACCAAATCAACAGATCAGAGAGAAATACAAAACTAAGATAATCATGCATATAAGAATTCGGAAAAGACTCAAATAATATTCATGTATAATCTGATCATAAACCCACAATTCATGGAATCCCAACAAACACACCACTAAACAAGATTGTATCAAATAGTTCTCCAAGAACATCGAGGAAAACATTGTATTAAAGATCAGAGAGAGAGAAAAGAAGCCATCTAGATACTAGCTATCACTACAAAAAAAATACACTTCTGTGATGATACGTGTTTGTCACAGTAGGTCGCGTTTTCTGTCATGCATGTACATCCATGTCAAATTTATGACAGAATCAAGATAGTCATACTTGTGTTGTCGTAGAAATGTTCCATGACATTACCAAAATTATCATCATGGAAGTGTCCACTTCCATGATGATAAATCGCGCATCACAGAAGTGCTTTCGTCAAGGGTGACAGACACGTGGCATCCACCATAACGGAACGCCGTTAAGCTATCGGGTCGGATTTTGGATCCGATAACCCGTTAACAGCCACGACCAATGCCGATTTTCCATGTGTAAAATTCTCATTGGCTGATGGATCCACGCGTCAGCTCCGCGTTGGCACAGGTGTCACTCATCCAATGGTCGAGATGACCTATGATATGTTGACACGTGGACCATCCCAAAAGTGGCCCACAAAGTTTAAATGGGCCGGCCCAACCGAAGGCCCATAAGATTTAGCGGGCCATAATGGGCCGGTCCAGCTAAAGACCCACAAAATATAGCGGACCATAATGGGACGGCCCAGCTAAAGGCCCACACGAATTTGCAGACCATAATGCGCCGGCCCAGCTAAAGTCCCATAAGATTTTGCGGACCACAATGGGCCGCCCCAGCTAAAGGCCCACAAGATTTTGCATACCATAATGGGCCGGCCAGCTAAAGGCCCAACATTCTCTGTCAAATCGGCCCGTCAACGGCCTGCCCTTAACTTTTCATCAATGCGGCCCATGGTCACTTCTGGCCCGTTAACTATCCGCTAAGTAATTGGGCCGAATTACGGCCCGGTGTATTTCCGGCCTGTTAAAAGTCCGGGTTCATTTGGGCCCATTTACAGGCCATCAAAACTTTCGACCCATAAACGACTGTAAAGGATTTGGGTCATATTCGACCATGTCTGACATTCGGCCTGTTAGAGGCCCACTATAGACTTGGGCCACTTTCGGCCTATTGTCATTTCCGGCCTGTTAACACCGGACGTAAACCATGGGCCATATGCGGCCCAGCGTCATATCGGGCCCATCAATGACCCATATAAATATAGCGATAATCTAGCCCGACCGAAGTTTCGGCCCGTTAAAGGCCCGTGTATTAGGTCGGCGCATTTACGGCCCGTCCGAATTTCGGCCTGTCAAAGATCTGCATCGTAAATGGGCCACCATTTCGGCCTGCTATGTCCAGTGGGTTATTTGGCACTATGAGGGCCCAATCCCACTTTCGGTCTATTAAAGGCCCATGTTCTTTATGGGCTCGAGATATTTACACCTGTAAAAGGCCTAATTTTACTGAGGGCCCAAATTATGTTTAGGCATGTTAAAGGCCCACTATGGGCACAGGCTTACCAGAAAAATATGAAAGCTTATGCTGATTTAGGCCCAGATATTTTTAGTGGGCTACACGCCAATTTCGGCCCGTAATCGTTTTTAGCCCAACTGGAATGGGCCCGAAAAATGTTGGCATGTTGGGCTCCAACAAAGCTTTCGGCCAAATACATTACTAAGATAAACCTACACTATACAAAAATAGCATCATAATTACTGCAGCCTGTGGCAGCATCATAAATGTTGTATCAAAAAACAATCCAACCATACAAGAAAAGGCCTGTTGGCATAAAGCTTACAGTCCTTCCAGATAAAAGCACCATTAGATGTATAGAAGCACAGATCATTTGACCTGAGTGCTAATGTTTCAGGCTGTAGAATCTAATGGAGCAGCACGATCTCCACCTTTTTCCGCCATTGCTCTTGAACAACGAAGCGAATGTTTGATAGTCTGGTTTCAAAACCATTCATATCTTGACGACATTTCTAAACTACTATTCTTGTTTCCGAAACAACGTCCATTAGGGATTGGACTTGTGTCTGGAGCACAGATATATCACTCCGTGTAGCAGGAAGATTTTGTTCAGAAGGCGATTTGGACGAGGTTACCTTGACAACTAACCCAGAATTACGGAGGAAGGTGTTTTTTGCACTGTTAGTGGAGAGATACTGACGCACTGCAGCAAGAGGTGATATTGTGCATGTCGTAGCCTCGTCACCTTCAGGTGGTTGTGGCTGTTCAATCATTTGTTCCATAGCTTCCTGAAAGTTTGAACTTGGAGATTAGTGTACCAGATAATTTACTAATGAGACAAAAACAAACAAAGTAGGTTAAACATTTATACATAACTTATTTTGGTGAACTACTGTAATACATTAGCATGTATTGTAGTGCCAACTACATAACAAAATCACTTTCGGAACATATGTCCATGTAACATGCCTACTGTATTGTCTATTTCCTCACATTCATTGACATCTAAGGATAAAGAGACATGGTTTAAAGTATGATGAACATAGTATGACATCATTCATATCATGGGCAAACAGATATAAAACAAACAGGCTATTTTATCATTGTGTGCGCACGTGAACACAACAACTAGATTACAAATCAAGACCAAAAGAATATCCTTCATCTCTTTTAAACCATGTAAGGTGAAATGATATGTTAAGACAACTATGTATAAAAGTGAATAGAGTAACTGACATTGGCTGCAAACCAAGTAGTTAAATGAACACATCGCAGTACCAATCTATTCAAGGCAGGAGGAGTAAGGACTTAAAACAGCGGCTTGAACTGGTGTGCTCAAGCCCTTCATCTTGCTGGTGTGGAAATCCTTGAAGATTTGCACTGCATTCGGTTCAGGTTCTTTTTGGTCCGCACGGGCTTTCCTCTGTATTTGGAACAAGTCAATATAGATACGATAATATGGCACACAAAAAAGAAGGAAGTAACAACTATTTACAAGAGCCTTGAAGTGTGCAATATAGCTACGAGATCCTGTTGTCTGTTGGAATTTCACTTTAGAACTGTTTGTTTTGTTCTTCAAACAGTTAGCCTAGAACAAGATACACTTGTAAGGCACATACATAAATACAAGTTCAATATGTGGTCTGATCAAATACATATAGCCTACCTGATACTTTGGATCAGACCAGTGTTTAACGAGGGCTGTCCAGTCTTCATCTATAATATATTCCACTAGAGATGTTTGGGCGATTTCATTGTTAGCCTTGCCTTAAAAGTGAGATTTTCTAAGGTGGTACCGATATTGTCACAGAGCAAACTGAAAACATGAGTGCATGCTTGTTTAGTTGCATCATCTTTCGGATCCAACTTGAACCTCTTCTGTTGAAAAAATAATGTGAGTCTTATTAGGAGGAAGCTAGAAAGTATGGGACAGAGCAAGACAATATTAGTAATTGCAATGAATAACATTACTTATGGATAAATGGTCAAGGAAGGTGTTAAACAGGGTATTGTCTTTCTCATGCCTGTACTGGATCCATGTTTGGAGGATACGTGCATGACACCTAACGGCAATGACTGCCTCTGATACTAACTTGGCTGACTCTGTAGCAACACGTGGCCTTTTTAAACCTGCCTCAAAATGGATCTCCATTCTTCCTCCTTTAGATTTTGTTAATCTGTCAAGCATTATCCCTGATGTCTGTTTCCGCTTGCGCCATGGTGCTAGTTCAACAACGAATATGGATAGTGTTAGTGTACATCAAACTGTGAGAGTACATATAAAGGAGCATGCAACTGCAACTTGACTCGGTCAGGTACCGTCTTGGTGGTGATGCTCATGAGTTTCATCTAATCTTGCCAAATCCTGTTGTGTCAGTAGTGCTTCAGAAGTAGTGTTAGGTGTGAAGGCAGCTTGGGAACTGGCCAGTTCCAGTGAAAACAAACGAGTAACTGGTTGAGATGCTGGTACAATTGAAGCGGATGATGCACCTGGTGGAGTAGGTGATACTGTGTTTGTAGATTTAGCCGGTGGACTTGGACCTTGTACTGCACTATAAGTACCAGCAGAATCTCGACGGCAGATCCTTTTCCGTTTCACCCGACGAGTAACAACACTCCCTACTATATTATTTTCCTTGCTCTTTTTTGACTTTGCCATGTCAAGCTGTACCCACAACACAAAAGAATAAAATCACTCTTTAGAACTCATTGATGCATGATACAGACAAGCAATACTTTGATGTAAGACAACTGTATGAGGATGGAATATGTAAGAAAAACAGGACAACATGACATATTCACAACTACGATGTGCAAACTAAGTAGAAGGATTTTCAAGAAAATAGAAGTAATGCAAGCTAGACACCATATGAAAGATGCAACCAATATTACTCTGCCAAGTTAAAAGTGTCTTGTCATAAGTGGCAATTCGAAAAATTAGAAGCAGTACAACGTAGAAATCAATGCAAGATGCAACCACTATCAAACTGCCATGTTAAAAGTGTCCAATCATGAGTGACTGATAGATGCAGTGTATTCTAGACACAAAAAGCCATGTCATATGCACATGTATAATGTATAAACTCGGCAGGTGCAATTTAATCAAAATAGAAGAAATATAGGCTAGACAACATAGGCAACATGAAACCAATTATCACACTATCAACTTAGAGCAAGCACCTGCGATGGTGGAGTACGGGAGATGAACTCATCATGTAGACTTGGGACTTCAACTTCATTAGCAGTAGAAGTGGCAAATCTAGAGAGTCTCTTTTTGCATCGGTGCAGAGGACCACCAACATCCCCTAACTTACTCTTTTCCTTCCAATTTTCTGATATTGCCTTATGAAGTCAAAACCACAAGAAGATGAATAAAATTAGCTCTTCATAACTAGTGGATGCATCATACAGACGAACACTACTTTGATGTAAGGCAAGCGCAGGATAGGAGGATGGAATATATACAAAAAAAGACAGTGTTTCATATTCACACGTACGATAGGAGGATGGAATATGTATGAAAAAACAGTAAGCTGAAGGCATTTGAACAAAATTAGAAGAAATGAAAGCTAGGCACCATATGAACACGCAACCAATATCACTCTATCAGGTAAAAAGTGTCTCGTCGTAAGTGCCATTTCAAGAAATTAGAAGCAGTACAAGCTAGAAGACAATGCAAGATGCAACCTACATCACAGTCCCAAGTTAAATGTGTCTTATGGGTAAGTGATCGTTGCAGGTATAAGTTGTAAGCTACGCAGATGCAATTCAACATAATTAGAAGCAATACAAACTAGACATCATACGGAAAACGCAACCACATATAACAGTTCCAAGTAAGAGCAAGAACCTGTGATGGTGGAGTAGGGGAGATGTGCTCATCATGTACACGTATGTTCTATAAACAGGAACACGTGTCATATTCACAGGCATTATGTGTAAACTAAGCAGATGCAATTCAAGTTAGAAGCAATACAAGCTAGACATCATACGCAACATGCAACCACATATAATAGTGCCAAGTTAGAGCAAGCACCTGGGATGGTGGAGTAGAGGAGATGTGCTCATCATCTACACAGCTATGTTGACTGTCTAGCCTTGCGTTGTCTTGCGAATCTTGTTGGGAGGATGGCGGAGTAGAATCTGTAGAGAACCTCTGTTTCAGTTGCTCGGAAGGACCACCATCATCCAATGCCTTGCCAATTTCCTTCAGCTTTATTGATTTTGCATTGTGAGGTCATACCGACAAGAAAAAGGAATATCATTCGCTCTTCAGAACTCATTCATGCATGATACTGGCAAACACTACTTTGATGAAAGGCAAAGTCATGATACGAGGATGGAATATGTACGAAAAAATGGACGGCTTGACATATTCACACCTATGATGTGGTAACTAAGCAGAAGGCACTTCAACAAATTAGAAACACTGCAAGACACCATATGGAAGGTGCAATCAATATCACTCTGCCATGTTAAAACTTTCTCGTCATAGGTGGCGTTCATCAAACTAGAAGCAATACATGCTAGAAATCATATTCAAGACGCAAACCAATATCACACTGCCAACTTAAAGGTGTCCCATCATAAGTGACTGATGCAGGATACACAAGAAGAGTAGTTTCATGTAAGAACATGGTGTGATAGACAGATATAGTATGTACCAAAAACAGGAAAGCATGTCATATTCACATGTATCATGTGTAAGCTAAGCAGATGCAGTTTACACTAATTAGGAGCAATACGAGCTAGACACCATATGCAACATGCAACCAGGTATCACACTGCCAAGTTAGAGCAAGCACCTTGGATGGTGGAGTAGGGGAGCGGAGACTTGGACCTTTTATTGCACTATCAGTACAAGGAGAATCGGTATAGATGCTACGTTTATGTTGCTGCAGAGGACCACCACCATCACCTTCATTACTCTTTTCCTTCCTCTTTCTTGATTTTGCCTTGTCAAGTCAAACCCACAAGAAAAAGGAATAAAATTTGCTCTTCAGAACTCATTGATGCATGATACTGACGAACACTACTTTCATGTAAGGCAGCCGCATGATAGGAGGATGGAATATGTATGAAAAACAGGATGGCGTGACATAGTGACATGTATGATGTATAAAGTGTAAACTAAGCACAAGGTGCTTGAACTTGTTAGAATCGATGCAAGCTAGAAACCATATGAAAGATGAAACCAATATCACTCTGCCAAATTAAAAGGGTTCCCTAACAAATGTATTTTACCAAATTAGAAGCAATACATCGCAACAGGCTAGAAATAATATGCAATATGCAACGAATAAAGGTGACTTGTCGTAAGTGATTGATGCAGGATACAGAAGAGAGGTAGTTTCATGTAAGAACAAGGTTAACACATAGATGCAGTGTGTACCAAAAATAGGAAGGCATGTCATGTTCACAGGTATAGTGTGTAAACTAAGCAGATGCAATTTACCCTAATTAGAAGCATTACAAGCTAGACACCGTATGCAACATGCAACCACATATCACACAACGAAGTTAGAGCAAGCACCTGTGATGGTGGTGTAGGGGAAGTGCGGTCTTTAGGTACAGAGCTATGTTCAATATCTTCATTTAGGCTTGTTGTTTCTTAAGAATCATGTGGAGTGGATGAAATTGCATTCTTTATAAGAGTATTGCGTCTCATATTAACCCACGCGTGTGACTGTCTCATCATAAGCGATAGATGCAAGATACACAAGAACAGTAGTTTGATGTAAGAACATGGTGTGATAGGCAGATGTAGTATGTACCAAAAACAGGAAGGCATGTCATATTCACATGTATAATGTGTAAGCTAAGGAGATGCAATTTAACAAATTAGGAGCATTGATGAGGGATACACAAGAAAAGTAGTTTGATGTAAGAACATGGTTAATAGAAAGACGTAGTATGTACCAAAAACAGGAAGGCATGTCATATTCACAGGTATAATGTGTTAACTAAGCAGATGTAATTTACCCTAATTAGAAGCATTACAAGGTAGACACCATATGCAACATGCAACCACATATCACACTGCCAAGTAAGAGCAAGCACCTGCGATGGTGGTGTGGGGGAATTGTGGTGATCAACTAGAGAGCTACATTGACTATCTTAATTTAGCCTAGCTATTTCTTGAGAATCATGTGGGGAGGATGACACTGCACTCTTTAAACGAGTAGGGCGTCTCACAGTAGCCCACCCGGGTGACTGTCTCATCATAAGTGATTAACGAGGGATACAAAAGAGCATTAGTTCGATGTACGAACATGGTTAATAGACATATGTAGTATGTATCAAAAATAGGAAGGCATGTCATTATGAAAGGTATAATGTGTAAAGTAAGCAGATGCAATTTAACCAAATTGGAAGCAATACAAGCTAGACACCATATGCAACATGCAACCACATTTGACAGCGCGAAGTTAAAGAAAGCACCTGGGATGGTTGTGTGTGGCAATTGAGATCATCAACTGCAGAGCTATGTTTACTGTCTCCAACTAATGACACTGCACCCATTAGAGCGCTGAAACGCTTAGTGCTTATCTTCGAATTACACTAGAGTGACTTCTGTCTTTTCTTTTCTGCATTCATCAACACTGTGTCAGTGTCTGAAATACCCATGCATCAACACTGTGTGAGTATGGGTGAAGTGTGTGCACAATTAGTACAGTGTAAAGGTAGCAGATAGTAGGTCGGTGAGAAATAAATGACGGGAGACATATGATAGCTCTACAACATGCACGACACACTAAATTACTACAGGATTCTATGAAAATAACAGTTGACTGAAAGCCAATAGGTCAGTCCATTTTTTCTGCACCGTCTGATGTACAAAGAACGGGCAGATCGCCTTCATCTACCTCTAGCCAGTCAGTGTTGATGATCTTCCTCGAAACGCCAGCGACCATCGGCCCAGTATTCCTCCCCTGCCTGCACCCTCCCCTCAACCTCACCGCACCGCCGTGCTTGGCACCGCCCCCCGGCCATCCATTCAATCCCCGCCGACATCCAGATCGGGCGCAAGCAGCTCCTGCACCCCACACCCCTATGATAGACACTGATGCGCCGCTTCCCCAGGGAACAGGCGGACTAGGTGCTCCACGTGCCTAAGCGGGTGCTGTTTCTTTTAATTGCGGTTCGGCCGACCCTGAATTGAAATCCAGGTGGGCTACTGACCTCTAGCAAAGGTGAAATAGTAAAAGGGAGGGAACCTTGTGCATTTAGTATCACGAACAAGATGCAGTAAGAAGCGCTCAACTAGTTTCTTTCGTGGGATGAATACGGTGTGAGCGGAGACATAAGATTTGCACGAATAAGGGAAGAGGAGTACCTCTTTCTGCTGGCAGTGTTGTGTCCTCCTTATGTTTTTCCGATGATCTTCTTGTTATACGCCGGAAACCAGAAGTTGTGGAGGACGGTGCAGCCTTGGACGAACCCATGGCCAAGTTGTTGAGTGTGGTCCGGTGGCCGTCTGTTGGCGGTGGGGAAGCAGATCCGAGGCGGCGAACGACGGCGTAGCGGGAACAGCTCCGGTGCGGTGGACGGATGCGACAGTGGAGCCGCAGCAGTGAGGCGCAGGATGGCGTGGTCGGAGTGGTTCTAGTACGGCGCACATCGGCGTCGGCGTCGTGGAGGCAGCTCTGCCTCCGCTTCAGCTGCTAAGTCCTTGAGGGCGTTGTGGTGGCGGTTGCGTTGGACGACGACGTCGGGGTACCGGCTCTGGCATGATGGAGGAGGGCGGCGGTGGATTGGCCTCTATGGGGTGGAGGACGGAGGAGGCTGGGGTTTCGCGGCTGGTGGAGAGGGAGTTTTTGCACCCACGGAGTATGAATGGGGAAACAAAGGGAGGTGGGGAACTAAGGGGGAACAATGTTTTGGTTTGAGAGGCGCTTGTTTGAAATTTGGGGAAAGTTACAAACTTTGCCCCCATCTAAAATTTCGGACATATTGCGGGTTGGGGGTAGGACAGTCATGTCAAGTGTCCCAAATGTGGGCGGGATAGATTTCGGCCGAGCGCATGGGTGTTTAGGCACCCACGGCGTATGAATGCTTCTCGGAGGCGGCTGAGACTGGCGTCTTGGTGAAGTTACAAACCTACCCCGGTTTAGACCTTTGGACATCGGGCCGATAGGCTACACGGGCCAGAGTCAGGACAGTAATTTCCTACCACCAAACATTAGTCTCGCACGGTTTCGGGTGACCAGAGGCCTATTTGGCGCTTCGTTCAATATTTGGGAGCAGAAGCATTAACGTTTTCGGTTCTCTTGAATTGAACTTTCAGGATTTGTCAAACTTCACAAATCTTTACTCTTGAAAATCCTAAAGGTACGATTATTTTGGAATGGAGGGGGTACATTTGAATATACATTGTACATGAGTATATATTAAAAAATATGCAACTTACCTTAGTTCATGCATGGTTCCAGATATAATCTCCTTGGTTGCAAAAAATAAAAATTTAGATATGCGTATGAATATATATAGCATGTTCAAACTCACAACAAAGATTGATGCCCCTTTTTACATCTGATTTACAAATGCCATTACCTTTGGTTCAAATAGATGAATGCACTTCCTATGAATTCGAATCTTCGAAACCCCCTTTATGTTGAATTCGACATGTATTCTATTTCGTATCTAGCAATTTGGAATGTATCCATGCAAGTGACAAATGTATAAAGTGCTTCACACTAACAACATGGAGTGCACTAATTAATGTTTATATATGAATTGCAAAAGCATCCATTACCTGTATTTCAAACCGCTCTCACTCTATGGATCGATAATATGAAATAAACACATGCACATGCTACAATTCAATAGAGTATGGGTGTCTGATAGACCGATTTTTCGTCCATACGCAATTTGCAAAATTCATTATCTCATCCAAAAATAATAATGCCATTTATATTTTAATTTAATGCGTAGAACCGCCTTTTACACATAGGTGCACTATGCCTCGCCCCGTTCTCACAAACGCGTTATATATCTCTCTATCTAACGCATAAGTTCACACACTTTATATGCATCGGCATTTCTCTTTCACACATGCCCACAATCTCTCTCAGGGTGTCGAGGTGTCTCACGCACATGCTCTCTCTGTTTCTCTCTCTCTCTTTCTGACTACTATGTACCACTCTTTTCACTAATCTCAGTTGGAAAACACTATTTCTCTCGCATGCATATATACACACGCATGGTCTCTACTAGCCCTCTATACACACATATATGTGCCTACGTGTCTCCCGCACGCACATTATATTTAGGCCTCTCTCACACACATTGCCCCCCGACACACCTCTCTCTTAGTAGTTGGCAGATATGATTTCATCATATCATTCGGAAGGATATCCCTGGCTGTTAGGCTGGATGATAATACGAGGCAAAGTTTTACCCTAGTTCGGATCGGACCCTTACAGTTGAAGAAAGAGCCTACTCCTGTTACTATATATTAGTGATAGGGGTGTGTACAAAGTACACGTGAATACCAGGCATTGTGCGTGTGTGTATACTATCGACGAACTAGCCCCCAAGCTTGTATAACATACTAAGGGCCTAGGATTACAAATCATATATAGTCGGCTTATCACCAGTGGGGATAGAATCCTCCGCGACTCTGGTAGCGTCGTGTTGTACGCCGAGTCCTCCACATGGGTCTTCGTATAACACGTCTCGGTCCAACCTATATGTGGCGCAGGATGGAACCGACCCATGAGTCTTCATGTTCACCCACCACAACTAGAAATGATGTGCCCACCACACCACACACGCAATCGGCCACTAAGAAAATAAGCATATACAATAGTACAACGGTATCTAGCTCATGATACGTCTCCATATTTTGTTAATGACACTGACGGACTTTGCATTCGATGCGTGCTCTGTATTTTGTTGACGACACTTACGGTCATTGTATTTGAAGCGAAAGCACGATATGGTCACTGGGCTTCAGAATAAGCTCATCATGGTCACCACGTACATTTTGTCGTGCTAACCAACATGTGGTTGGATGGTTAGGAGGACAGTGGTTTCTCGAGGCCACCAAGGTTAAAGTCCCGGTGCTCGCATTTATCTTATGTTAATTTCAGTATTTTCCGGCGATGCACGTTCAGTGGGAGGAGACGTTCCACTCAACTACGAGGCACCTATGGTGACTTCCTAAAATCTCAAGATCATATATGCTGGCCCACTCTCTCGAAGGTGCTCATCGGGGTAGGGTTCGCGTGTGTGCGCTTATAGCGGTGAGTGCTTGCGCGTATATATGAGCCCTTGCGTCTGTACAGTGTTAAACAAATACATGTCATGATTATACGGTCACTGGCTCACCCGTACAACTCCGTATTTTGTTGATGACACAATCAATTGACCAGTCAAATGTTCCACGCGGCGCAACTAGTGTTGCACCATCAGGGCGTGTAACTATGGGGCCCACCTGTCAGCCCGTATATGAAAGAAAGAAATGGTAGTTTGAGTCTGTACTATGTTAATAAAATAGGAGTACATTTTAGGGTGATCATCTGGTCACTGGCTCACCATACAGCTCCGTAATTTGTTGATAACACGATCAATTGACCAGTTAAATGGTCCACATTCAGCAGCGCACATTACCATAGGGCCCACCCGTCAGTGCATATATGAAGAACAGAAATGGTAATAAATTAGTGGTCGGTGGGTATTCGAAGTCGTGAGACCTCTGGTTGGCAGTCACCAACGGTTAGGGGGCGTTCATTGGCCGGTGGGGTGGGGA